>NW_027478905.1:0-300000 GCF_051014685.1 Ptiloglossa arizonensis | reverse complement strand
GTTGAGAAGACAACAAATTTTTCGCACTTCTGCTGCCCCAAACGCATAACCAGAATGGCCTAGGGAAAAAATACACATACCGGTGTAATCGGGAGAGTTTCTAATTTCAGGTACAATAGCAATTTTTGGGTTAGGTCAATCCGTTCGCGAGATATGGGACTTTGAAGCTAAGAAATGGTTGAGAAGACAACAAATTTTTCGCACTTCTGCTGCTCCAAACGCTTAACCAGAATGGCCTACGGAAAAAATACCCATACCGTTGTAATCGGACGAGTTTCTACTTTCAGGTACAATAGCAATTTTTGGGTTAGGTCAATCCGTTCTCGAGCTATGGGACTTTGAAGCTAAGAAATGGTTGACAAGACAACAAATTTTTCGCACTTCTGCTGCTCCAATCGCTTAACCAGAATGGCCTTGGGAAAAAATACACATACCGATGTAATCGGGCGAGTTTCTACATTCAGATGCAATAGGAATTTTTTGGTTAGGTCAATCCGTTCGCGAGATATGGGACTTTGATGCTAAGAAATGGTTGACAAGACAACAAATTTTTCGCACTTCTGCTGCTCCAATCGCTTAACCAGAATGGGCTAGGGAAAAAATACACATACCTTTCTAATCGGGCGAGTATCTACTTTCAGTTACAATAGGAATTTTTGGGTTAGGTCAATCCGTTCGCGAGATATGGGACTTTGAAGCTAAGAAATGGTTGAGAAGACAACAAATTTTTCGCACTTCTGCTGCTCCAAACGTTTAACCAGAATGGCCTACGGAAAAAATACCCATACCGTTGTAATCGGACGAGTTTCTACTTTCAGGTACAATAGGAATTTTTGGGTTAGGTCAATCCGTTCTCGAGCTATGGGACTTTGAAGCTAAGAAATGGTTGACAAGACAACAAATTTTTCGCACTTCTGCTGCTCCAATCGCTTAACCAGAATGGCCTTGGGAAAAAATACACATACCGATGTAATCGGGCGAGTTTCTACATTCAGATGCAATAGGAATTTTTTGGTTAGGTCAATCCGTTCGCAAGATATGGGAGATTGAAGCCAAGAAATGGTTGAGAAGTCAAAAAATTTTTCGCAATTCCGCTTCACCAAACGCTTAACCAGAATGGCCTAGGGAAAAAATACACATACCGCTGTAATCGGGCGAGTTTCGACTTTCAGATGCAATAGGAATTTTTGGGTTAGGTCAATCCGTTCGCGAGATATGGGAGCTTGAAGCCAAGAAATGGTTGAGAAGGCAAAAAATTTTTCGCACTTCTGCTGGTCCAAACGCTTAACCAGAATGGCCTAGGGAAAAAATACCCATACCGTTGTAATCGGACGATTTTCTACTTTCAGGTACAACAGCAATTTTTGGGTTAGGTCAATCCGTTCTCGAGGTATGGGACTTTGAAGCTAAGAAATGGTTGACAAGACAACAAATTTTTCGCACTTCTGCTGCTTCAATCGCATAACCAGAATGGCCTTGGGAAAAAATACACATACCGTTGTAATCGGGCGAGTTTCTACTTTCAGTTACAATAGGAATTTTTGGGTTAGTCAATCCGTTCGCGAGATATGGGACTTTGAAGCTAAGAAATGGTTGAGAAGATAACAAATTTTTCGCACTTCTGCTGCTCCAAACGCTTAAACAGAATGGCCGACGGAAAAAATACCCATACCGTTGTAATCGGACGATTTTCTACTTTCAGGTACAACAGCAATTTTTGGGTTAGGTCAATCCGTTCTCGAGGTATGGGACTTTGAAGCTAAGAAATGGTTGACAAGACAACAAATTTTTCGCACTTCTGCTGCTCCAATCGCTTAACCAGAATGGCCTTGGGAAAAAATACACATACCGTTGTAATCGGGCGAGTTTCTACTTTCAGTTACAATAGGAATTTTTGGGTTAGGTCAATCCGTTCGCGAGATATGGGACTTTGAAGCTAAGAAATGGTTGAGAAGACAACAAATTTTTCGCACTTCTTCTGCTCCAAACGCTTAACCAGAATGGCCGACGGAAAAAATACCCATACCGTTGTAATCTGACGAGTTTCTACTTTCAGGTACAATAGCAATTTGTGGGTTAGGTCAATCCGTTCTCGAGGTATGGGACTTTGAAGCTAAGAAATGGTTGACAAGACAACAAATTTTTCGCACTTCTGCTGCTTCAATCGCATAACCAGAATGGCCTTGGGAAAAAATACACATACCGTTGTAGTCGGGCGAGTTTCTACTTTCAGTTACAATAGGAATTTTTGGGTTAGGTCAATCCGTTCGCCAGATATGGGACTTTGAAGCTAAGAAATGGTTGAGAAGACAACAAATTTTTCGCACTTCTGCTGCTCCAAACGCTTAAACAGAATGGCCGACGGAAAAAATACCCATACCGTTGTAATCGGACGAGTTTCTACTTTCAGGTACAACAGCAATTTTTGGGTTAGGTCAATCCGTTCTCGAGGTATGGGACTTTGAAGCTAAGAAATGGTTGACAAGACAACAAATTTTTCGCAATTCTGCTGCTCCAATCGCTTAACCAGAATGGCCTTGGGAAAAAATACACATACCGATGTAATCGGGCGAGTTTCTACATTCAGATGCAATAGGAATTTTATGGTTAGGTCAATCCGTTCGCGAGATATGGGACTTTGAAGCTAAGAAATGGTTGAGAAGACAACAAATTTTTCGCACTTCTGCTGCCCCAAACGCATAACCAGAATGGCCTAGGGAAAAAATACACATACCGGTGTAATCGGGAGAGTTTCTAATTTCAGGTACAATAGCAATTTTTGGGTTAGGTCAATCCGTTCGCGAGATATGGGACTTTGAAGCTAAGAAATGGTTGAGAAGACAACAAATTTTTCGCACTTCTGCTGCTCCAAACGCTTAACCAGAATGGCCTACGGAAAAAATACCCATACCGTTGTAATCGGACGAGTTTCTACTTTCAGGTACAATAGCAATTTTTGGGTTAGGTCAATCCGTTCTCGAGCTATGGGACTTTGAAGCTAAGAAATGGTTGACAAGACAACAAATTTTTCGCACTTCTGCTGCTCCAATCGCTTAACCAGAATGGCCTTGGGAAAAAATACACATACCGATGTAATCGGGCGAGTTTCTACATTCAGATGCAATAGGAATTTTTTGGTTAGGTCAATCCGTTCGCGAGATATGGGACTTTGATGCTAAGAAATGGTTGACAAGACAACAAATTTTTCGCACTTCTGCTGCTCCAATCGCTTAACCAGAATGGCCTTGGGAAAAAATACACATACCGATGTAATCGGGCGAGTTTCTACATTCAGATGCAATAGGAATTTTTTGGTTAGGTCAATCCGTTCGCAAGATATGGGAGATTGAAGCCAAGAAATGGTTGAGAAGTCAAAAAATTTTTCGCAATTCCGCTTCACCAAACGCTTAACCAGAATGGCCTAGGGAAAAAATACACATACCGCTGTAATCGGGCGAGTTTCGACTTTCAGATGCAATAGGAATTTTTGGGTTAGGTCAATCCGTTCGCGAGATATGGGAGCTTGAAGCCAAGAAATGGTTGAGAAGGCAAAAAATTTTTCGCACTTCTGCTGGTCCAAACGCTTAACCAGAATGGCCTAGGGAAAAAATACACACACCGTTGTAATCGGGCGAGTTTCTACTTTCAGATGCAATAGGAATTTTTGGGTTAGGTCAATCCGCTCGCGAGATATGGGACTTTGAAGCTAAGAAATGGTTGAGAAAACAACAAATTTTTCGCAATTCTGCTGCCCCAAACGCTTAACCAGTATGGCCTAGGGAAAAAATAAACATACCGCTGTAATCGGGCGAGTATCTACTTTCAGATGCAATAGGAATTTTTGGGTTAGGTCAATCCGTTCGCGAGATATGAGAGTTTGAAGCCCAGAAATGAATGAGAAGGCAAAAAATTTTTCGCAATTCTGCGGCTCCAAACGCTTAACCAGAATGGCCCAGGGAAAAAATACACTTACCGTTGTAATCGGGCGAGTTTCTACTTTCAGATGCAATAGGAATTTTTGGGTTAGGTTAATCCGTTCGCGAGATATGGGAGTTTGAAGCTACGAAATGGTTGAGAAGACAACAAATTTTTCGCACTTCTGCTGCTCCAAACGCTTAACCAGAATGGCCTCGGGAAAAAATACACATACCGCTGTAATCGGGCGAGTTTCCACTTTCAGATGCAATAGGAATTTTTGGGTTAGGTCAATCCGTTCGCGAGATATGGGAGTTTGAAGCCACGAAATAGTTGAGAAGGCAACAAATTTTTCGCAATTCTGCTGCTCCAAACGCTCAACCAGAATGGCCTAGGGAAAAAATACACATACCGCTGTAATCGGGCGAGTTTCTACTTTCAGATGCAATAGGAATTTTTTGGTTAAGTCAATCCGTTCGCAAGATATGGGATATTGAAGCCAAGAAATGGTTGAGAAGGCAAAAAATTTTTCGCAATTCCGCTGCACCAAACGGTTAACCAGAATGGCCTAGGGGAAAAATTCACATACCGTTGTAATCGGGCGAGCTTCTACTTTCAGATGCTATAGGAATCTTTGGGTTAGGTCAATCCGTTCGCGAGATATGGGAATTTGAAGCTAAGAAATGGTTGAGAAGACAACAAATTTTTCGCACTTCTGCTGCTCCAAACGCTTAACCAGAATGGCCTAGGGAAAAAATACCCATACCGTTGTAATCGGACGAGTTTCTACTTTTAAGTTACAATAGGAATTTTTGGGTTAGGTCAATCCGTTCGCGAGATATGGGACTTTGAAGCTAAGAAATGGTTGACAAGACAACAAATTTTTCGCACTTCTGCTGCTCCAATCGCTTAACCAGAATGGGCTAGGGAAAAAATACACATACCTTTCTAATCGGGCGAGTTTCTACTTTCAATTACAATAGGAATTTTTGGGTTAGGTCAATCCGTTCGCGAGATATGGGACTTTGAAGCTAAGAAATGGTTGACAAGACAACAAATTTTTCGCACTTCTGCTGCTCCAATCGCTTAACCAGAATGGCCTTGGGAAAAAATACACATACCGATGTAATCGGGCGAGTTTCTACATTCAGATGCAATAGGAATTTTTTGGTTAGGTCAATCCGTTCGCAAGATATGGGAGATTGAAGCCAAGAAATGGTTGAGAAGTCAAAAAATTTTTCGCAATTCCGCTGCACCAAACGCTTAACCAGAATGGCCTAGGGAAAAAATACCCATACCGTTGTAATCGGACGATTTTCTACTTTCAGGTACAACAGCAATTTTTGGGTTAGGTCAATCCGTTCTCGAGGTATGGGACTTTGAAGCTAAGAAATGGTTGACAAGACAACAAATTTTTCGCACTTCTGCTGCTTCAATCGCATAACCAGAATGGCCTTGGGAAAAAATACACATACCGTTGTAATCGGGCGAGTTTCTACTTTCAGTTACAATAGGAATTTTTGGGTTAGTCAATCCGTTCGCGAGATATGGGACTTTGAAGCTAAGAAATGGTTGAGAAGATAACAAATTTTTCGCACTTCTGCTGCTCCAAACGCTTAAACAGAATGGCCGACGGAAAAAATACCCATACCGTTGTAATCGGACGATTTTCTACTTTCAGGTACAACAGCAATTTTTGGGTTAGGTCAATCCGTTCTCGAGGTATGGGACTTTGAAGCTAAGAAATGGTTGACAAGACAACAAATTTTTCGCACTTCTGCTGCTCCAATCGCTTAACCAGAATGGCCTTGGGAAAAAATACACATACCGTTGTAATCGGGCGAGTTTCTACTTTCAGTTACAATAGGAATTTTTGGGTTAGGTCAATCCGTTCGCGAGATATGGGACTTTGAAGCTAAGAAATGTTTGAGAAGACAACAAATTTTTCGCACTTCTTCTGCTCCAAACGCTTAACCAGAATGGCCGACGGAAAAAATACCCATACCGTTGTAATCTGACGAGTTTCTACTTTCAGGTACAATAGCAATTTGTGGGTTAGGTCAATCCGTTCTCGAGGTATGGGACTTTGAAGCTAAGAAATGGTTGACAAGACAACAAATTTTTCGCACTTCTGCTGCTTCAATCGCATAACCAGAATGGCCTTGGGAAAAAATACACATACCGTTGTAGTCGGGCGAGTTTCTACTTTCAGTTACAATAGGAATTTTTGGGTTAGGTCAATCCGTTCGCCAGATATGGGACTTTGAAGCTAAGAAATGGTTGAGAAGACAACAAATTTTTCGCACTTCTGCTGCTCCAAACGCTTAAACAGAATGGCCGACGGAAAAAATACCCACACCGTTGTAATCGGACGAGTTTCTACTTTCAGGTACAACAGCAATTTTTGGGTTAGGTCAATCCGTTCTCGAGGTATGGGACTTTGAAGCTAAGAAATGGTTGACAAGACAACAAATTTTTCGCAATTCTGCTGCTCCAATCGCTTAACCAGAATGGCCTTGGGAAAAAATACACATACCGATGTAATCGGGCGAGTTTCTACATTCAGATGCAATAGGAATTTTTTGGTTAGGTCAATCCGTTCGCGAGATATGGGACTTTGAAGCTAAGAAATGGTTGAGAAGACAACAAATTTTTCGCACTTCTGCTGCCCCAAACGCATAACCAGAATGGCCTAGGGAAAAAATACACATACCGGTGTAATCGGGAGAGTTTCTAATTTCAGGTACAATAGCAATTTTTGGGTTAGGTCAATCCGTTCGCGAGATATGGGACTTTGAAGCTAAGAAATGGTTGAGAAGACAACAAATTTTTCGCACTTCTGCTGCTCCAAACGCTTAACCAGAATGGCCTACGGAAAAAATACCCATACCGTTGTAATCGGACGAGTTTCTACTTTCAGGTACAATAGCAATATTTGGGTTAGGTCAATCCCTTCTCGAGGTATGGGACTTTGAAGCTAAGAAATGGTTGACAAGACAACAAATTTTTCGCACTTTTGCTGCTCCAATCGCTTAACCAGAATGGCCTTGGGAAAAAATACACATACCGATGTAATCGGGCGAGTTTCTACATTCAGATGCAATAGGAATTTTTTGGTTAGGTCAATCCGTTCGCAAGATATGGGAGTTTGAAGCCAAGAAATGGTTGAGAAGGCAAAAAATTTTTCGCAATTCTGCTGCTCCAAACGCTTAACCAGAATGGCCTAGCGTAAAAATACACATACCGTTGTAATCGGACGAGTTTCTACTTTCAGTTACAATAGGAATTTTTGGGTTAGGTCATTCCGTTCGCGAGATATGGGACTTTGGAGCTAAGAAATGGTTGACAAGACAACAAATTTTTCGCACTTCTGCTGCTCCAATCGCTTAACCAGAATGGCCTAGGGAAAAAATTCACATACCGTTGTAATCGAGCGAGTTTCTACTTTCAGATGCAATAGGAATTTTTGGGTTAGGTCAATCCGTTCGCGAGATATGGGACTTTGAAGCTAAGAAATGGTTGAGAAGACAACAAATTTTTCGCACTTCTGCTGCTCCAAACGCATAACCAGAATGGCCTAGGGAAAAAATACACATACCGCTGTAATCGGGCGAGTTTCTACTTTCAGATGCAATAGGAATTTTTGGGTTAGGTCAATCCGTTCGCGAGATATGGGACTTTGAAGCTAAGAAATGGTTGACAAGACAACCAATTTTTCGCACTTCTGCTGCTCCAATCGCTTAACCAGAATGGCCTAGGGAAAAAATACGCATACAGTTGTAATCGGGCGAGTTTCTACTTTCAGACGCAGCAGGAATTTTTGGGTTTGGACAATCCGTTCGCGAGATATGGGACTTTGAATCTAAGAAATGGTTGAGAAGACAACAAATTTTTCGCACTTCTGCTGCTCCAAAAGCTTAACCAGAATGGCCGACGGAAAAAATACCCATACCGTTGTAATCGGACGAGTTTCTACTTTCAGGTACAACAGCAATTTTTGGGTTAGGTCAATCCGTTCTCGAGGTGTGGGACTTTGAAGCTAAGAAATGGTTGAGAAGACAACAAATTTTTCGCACTTCTGCTGCTCCAATCGCTTAACCAGAATGGCCTTGGGAAAAAATACACATACCGATGTAATCGGGCGAGTTTCTACATTCAGATGCAATAGGAATTTTTTGGTTAGGTCAATCCGTTCGCGAGATATGGGACTTTGAAGCTAAGAAATGGTTGAGAAGACAACAAATTTTTCGCACTTCTGCTGCCCCAAACGCTTAACCAGAATGTCCTAGCGAAAAAATTCACATACCGTTGCAATCGGACGAGTTTCTACTTTCAGTTACAATAGGAATTTTTGGGTTAGGTCAATCCGTTCGCGAGATATGGGAGTTTGAAGCCAAGAAATGGTTGAGAAGGCATAAAATTTTTCGCAATTCTGCTGCTCCAAACGCTTAACCAGAATGGCCTAGGGAAAAAATACACATACCGCTGTAATCGGGCGAGTTTCTACTTTCAGACGCAATAGGAATTTTTGGGTTAGGTCAATCCGTTCGCGAGATATGGGAGTTTGATGCTAAGAAATGGTTGAGAAGACAACTAATTTTTCGCACTTCTGCTGCTCCAAACGCTTAACCAGAATGGCCTAGGGAAAAAATACGCATACAGTTGTAATCGGGCGAGTTTCTACTTTCAGACGCAGCAGGAATTTTTGGGTTAGGTCAATCCGTTCGCGAGATATGAGAGTTTGAAGCCAAGAAATGGTTGAGAAGGCAAAAAATTTTTCGCAATTCTGCTGCTCCAAACGCTTATCCAGAATGGCCTAGCGAAAAAATACACATACCGTTGTAATCGGGAGAGTTTCTAATTTCAGGTACAATAGCAATTTTTGGGTTAGGTCAATCCGTTCGCGAGATATGGGAGTTTGAAGCTAAGAAATGGTTGACGAGACAACAAATTTTTCGCACTTCTGCTGCTCCAATCGCTTAACCAGAATGGCCTTGGGAAAAAATACACATACCAATGTAATCGGGCGAGTTTCTACATTCAGATGCAATAGGAATTTTTTGGTTAGGTCAATCCCTTCGCAAGATATGGGAGATTGAAGCCAAGAAATGGTTGAGAAGTCAAAAAATTTTTCGCAATTCCGCTGCACCAAACGCTTAACCAGAATGGCCTAGGGACAAAATACACATACCGTTGTAATCGGGCGAGTTTCTACTTTCAGATGCAATAGGAATTTTTGGGTTAAGTCAATCCGCTCGCGAGATATGGGACTTTGAAGCTAAGAAATGGTTGAGAAAACAACAAATTTTTCGCACTTCTGCTGCCCCAAACGCTTAACCAGAATTGCCTAGGGAAAAAATAAACATACCGTTGTAATCGGGCGAGTTTCTACTTTCAGATGCAATAGGAATTTTTGGGTTAGGTCAATCCGTTCGCGAGATATGAGAGTTTGAAGCCAAGGAATGAATGAGAAGGCAAAAAATTTTTCGCAATTCTGCGGCTCCAAACGCTTAACCAGAATGGCCCAGGGAAAAAATACACTTACCGTTGTAATCGGGCGAGTTTCTATTTTCAGATGCAATAGGAATTTTTGGGTTAGGTTAATCCGTTCGCGAGATATGGGAGTTTGAAGCTACGAAATGGTTGAGAAGACAACAAATTTTTCGCACTTCTGCTGCTCCAAACGCTTAACCAGAATGGCCTAGGGAAAAAATACCCATACGGTTGTAATCGGACGAGTTTCTACTTTCAGTTACAATAGGAATTTTTGGGTTAGGTCAATCCGTTCGCGAGATATGGGACTTTGAAGCTAAGAAATGGTTGACAAGACAACGAATTTTTCGCACTTCTGCTGCTTCAATCGCATAACCAGAATGGCCTTGGGAAAAAATACACATACCGTTGTAATCGGGCGAGTTTCTACTTTCAGTTACAATAGGAATTTTTGTGTTAGGTCAATCCGTTCGCGAGATATGGGACTTTGAAGCTAAGAAATGGTTGAGAAGACAACAAATTTTTCGCACTTCTGCTGGTCCAAACGCTTAACCAGAATGGCCGACGGAAAAAATACCCATACCGTTGTAATCGGACGAGTTTCTACTTTCAGGTACAATAGCAATTTTTGGGTTAGGTCAATCCGTTCTCGAGGTATGGGACTTTGAAGCTAAGAAATGGTTGACAAGACAACAAATTTTTCGCACTTCTGCTGCTTCAATCGCATAACAAGAATGGCCTTGGGAAAAAATACACATACCGTTGTAATCGGGCGAGTTTCTACTTTCAGTTACAATAGGAATTTTTGGGTTAGGTCAATCCGTTCGCCAGATATGGGACTTTGAAGCTAAGAAATGGTTGAGAAGACAACAAATTTTTCGCACTTCCGCTGCTCCAAAGGCTTAAACAGAATGGCCGACGGAAAAAATACCCATACCGTTGTAATCGGACGAGTTTCTACTTTCAGGTACAACAGCAATTTTTGGGTTAGGTCAATCCGTTCTCGAGGTATGGGACTTTGAAGCTAAGAAATGGTTGACAAGACAACAAATTTTTCGCAATTCTGCTGCTCCAATCGCTTAACCAGAATGGCCTTGGGAAAAAATACACATACCGATGTAATCGGGCGAGTTCCTACATTCAGATGCAATAGGAATTTTTTGGTTAGGTCAATCCGTTCGCGAGATATGGGACTTTGAAGCTAAGAAATGGTTGAGAAGACAACAAATTTTTCGCACTTCTGCTGCCCCAAACGCATAACCAG
Organism: Ptiloglossa arizonensis; assembly: GCF_051014685.1. Classification (NCBI taxonomy): domain Eukaryota; kingdom Metazoa; phylum Arthropoda; class Insecta; order Hymenoptera; family Colletidae; genus Ptiloglossa; species Ptiloglossa arizonensis. The sequence continues at coordinate 289,328 of NW_027478905.1, read as the reverse complement.
AATGGCCTAGGGAAAAAATACACAAACCGATGTAATCGGGCGAGTTTCTACTTTCAGACGCAATAGGAATTTTTGGGTTAGGTCAATCTGTTCGCGAGATATGAGAGTTTGAAGCCAAGAAATGGTTGAGAAGGCAAAAAATTTTTCGCAATTCTGCTGCTCCAAACGCTTAACCAGAATGGCCTAGCGAAAAAATACCCATACCGTTGTAATCGGGCGAGTTTCTACTTTCAGATGCAATAGGAATTTTTGGGTTCGTTCAATCCGTTCGCGAGATATGGGAGTTTGAAGCTAAGAAATGGTTGAGAAGACAACTAATTTTTCGCACTTCTGCTGCTCCAAACGCTTAACCAGAATGGCCTAGGGAAAAAATACGCATACAGTTGTAATCGGGCGAGTTTCTACTTTCAGACGCAGCAGGAATTTTTGGGTTAGGTCAATACGTTCGCGAGATATGAGAGTTTGAAGCCAAGAAATGGTTGAGAAGGCAAAAAATTGTTCGCAATTCTGCTGCTCCAAACGCTTAACCAGAATGGCCTAGCGAAAAAATACACATACCGGTGTAATCGGGAGAGTTTCTAATTTCAGGTACAATAGCAATTTTTGGGTTAGGTCAATCCGTTCGCGAGATATGGGACTTTGAAGCTAAGAAATGGTTGAGAAGACAACAAATTTTTCGCACTTCTGCTGCTCCAAACGCTTAACCAGAATGGCCTACGGAAAAAATACCCATACCGTTGTAATCGGACGAGTTTCTACTTTCAGGTACAATAGCAATTTTTGGGTTAGGTCAATCCCTTCTCGAGGTATGGGACTTTGAAGCTAAGAAATGGTTGACAAGACAACAAATTTTTCGCACTTCTGCTGCTCCAATCGCTTAACCAGAATGCCCTTGGGAAAAAATACACATACCGTTGTAATCGGGCGAGTTTCTACATTCAGATGCAATAGGAATTTTTTGGTTAGGTCAATCCGTTCGCAAGATATGGGAGATTGAAGCCAAGAAATGGTTGACAAGTCAAAAAATTTTTCGCAATTCCGCGGCACCAAACGCTTAACCAGAATGGCCTAGGGAAAAAATACACATACCGTTGTAATCGGGCGAGTTTCTACTTTCAGATGCAATAGGAATTTTTGGGTTAGGTCAATCCGCTCGCGAGATATGGGACTTTGAAGCTAAGAAATGGTTGAGAAAACAACAAATTTTTCGCACTTCTGCTGCCCCAAACGCTTAACCAGAATGGCCTAGGGAAAAAATAAACATACCGCTGTAATCGCGCGAGTTTTTACTTTCAGATGCAATAGGAATTTTTGGGTTAGGTCAATCCGTTCGCGAGATATGGGAGTTTGAATCTACGAAATGGTTGAGAAGACAACAAATTTTTCGCACTTCTGCTGCTCCAAACGCTTAACCAGAATGGCCTAGGGAAAAAATACACATACCGCTGTAATCGGGCGAGTTTCTACTTTCAGTTACAATAGGAATTTTTGGGTTAGGTCAATCCGTTCGCGAGATATGGGACTTTGAAGCTAAGAAATGGTTGACAAGACAACAAATTTTTCGCACTTCTGCTGCTCCAAACGCTTAACCAGAATGGCCTAGGGAAAAAATACACATACCGCTGTAATCGGGCGAGTTTCTACTTTCAGTTACAATAGGAATTTTTGGGTTAGGTCAATCCGTTCGCGAGATATGGGACTTTGAAGCTAAGAAATGGTTGAGAAGACAACAAATTTTTCGCACTTCTGCTGCTCCAAACGCTTAACCAGAATGGCCTAGGGAAAAAATACACATAGCGCTGTAATCGGGCGAGTTTCTACTTTCAGTTACAATAGGAATTTTTGGGTTAGGTCAATCCGTTCGCGAGATATGGGACTTTGAAGCTAAGAAATGGTTGACAAGACAACAAATTTTTCGCACTTCTGCTGCTTCAATCGCATAACCAGAATGGCCTTGGGAAAAAATACACATACCGTTGTAATCGGGCGAGTTTCTACTTTCAGTTACAATAGGAATTTTTGGGTTAGGTCAATCCGTTCGCGAGATATGGGACTTTGAAGCTAAGAAATGGTTGAGAAGACAACAAATTTTTCGCACTTCTGCTGCTCCAAACGCTTAACCAGAATGGCCGACGGAAAAAATACCCATACCGTTGTAATCGGACGAGTTTCTACTTTCTGGTACAATAGCAATTTTTGGGTTAGGTCAATCCGTTCTCGAGGTATGGGACTTTGAAGCTAAGAAATGGTTGACAAGACAACAAATTTTTCGCACTTCTGCTGCTTCAATCGCATAACCAGAATGGCCTTGGGAAAAAATACACATACCGTTGTAATCGGGCGAGTTTCTACTTTCAGTTACAATAGGAATTTTTGGGTTAGGTCAATCCGTTCGCGAGATATGCGACTTTGAAGCTAAGAAATGGTTGAGAAGACAACAAATTTTTCGCACTTCTGCTGCTCCAAACGCTTAAACAGAATGGCCGACGGAAAAAATTCCCATACCGTTGTAATCGGACGAGTTTCTACTTTCAGGTACAACAGCAATTTTTGGGTTAGGTCAATCCGTTCTCGAGGTATGGGACTTTGAAGCTAAGAAATGCTTGACAAGACAACAAATTTTTCGCACTTCTGCTGCTCCAATCGCTTAACCAGAATGGCCTTGGGAAAAAATACACATACCGATGTAATCGGGCGAGTTTCTACATTCAGATGCAATAGGAATTTTTTGGTTAGGTCAATCCGTTCGCGAGATATGCGACTTTGAAGCTAAGAAATGGTTGAGAAGACAACAAATTTTTCGCACTTCTGCTGCCCCAAACGCATAACCAGAATGGCCTAGGGAAAAAATACACATACCGCTGTAATCGGGCGAGTTTCTACTTTCAGATGCAATAGGAATTTTTGGGTTAGGTCAATCCGTTCGCGAGATATGAGAGTTTGAAGCCAAGAAATGGTTGAGAAGGCAAAAAATTTTTCGCAATTCTGCTGCTCCAAACGCTTAACCAGAATGGCCTATCGAAAAAATACACATACCGTTGTAATCGGACGAGTTTCTACTTTCAGTTACAATAGGAATTTTTGGGTTAGGTCATTCCGTTCGCGAGATATGGGACTTTGAAGCTAAGAAATGGTTGACAAGACAACAAATTTTTCGCACTTCTGCTGCTCCAATCGCTTAACCAGAATGGCCTAGGGAAAAAATTCACATACCATTGTAATCGGGCGAGTTTCTACTTTCAGATGCAATAGGAATTTTTGGGTTAGGTCAATCCGTTCGCGAGATATGGGACTTTGAAGCTAAGAAATGGTTGAGAAGACAACAAATTTTTCGCACTTCTGCTGCTCCAAACGCATAACCAGAATGGCCTAGGGAAAAAATACACATACCGCTGTAATCGGGCGAGTTTCTACTTTCAGTTATAATAGGAATTTTTGGGTTAGGTCAATCCGTTCGCGAGATATGGGACTTTGAAGCTAAGAAATGGTTGACAAGACAACAAATTTTTCGCACTTCTGCTGCTTCAATCGCATAACCAGAATGGCCTTGGGAAAAAATACACATACCGTTGTAATCGGGCGAGTTTCTACTTTCAGTTACAATAGGAATTTTTGGGTTAGGTCAATCCGTTCGCGAGATATGGGACTTTGAAGCTAAGAAATGGTTGAGAAGACAACAAATTTTTCGCACTTCTGCTGCTCCAAACGCTTAACCAGAATGGCCGACGGAAAAAATACCCATACCGTTGTAATCGGACGAGTTTCTACTTTCAGGTACAATAGCAATTTTTGGGTTAGGTCAATCCGTTCTCGAGGTATGGGACTTTGAAGCTAAGAAATGGTTGACAAGACAACAAATTTTTCGCACTTCTGCTGCTTCAATCGCATAACCAGAATGGCCTTGGGAAAAAATACACATACCGTTGTAATCGGGCGAGTTTCTACTTTCAGTTACAATAGGAATTTTTGGGTTAGGTCAATCCGTTCGCCAGATATGGGACTTTGAAGCTAAGAAATGGTTGAGAAGACAACAAATTTTTCGCACTTCCGCTGCTCCAAAGGCTTAAACAGAATGGCCGACGGAAAAAATACCCATACCGTTGTAATCGGACGAGTTTCTACTTTCAGGTACAACAGCAATTTTTGGGTTAGGTCAATCCGTTCTCGAGGTATGGGACTTTGAAGCTAAGAAATGGTTGACAAGACAACAAATTTTTCGCAATTCTGCTGCTCCAATCGCTTAACCAGAATGGCCTTGGGAAAAAATACACATACCGATGTAATCGGTCGAGTTTCTACATTCAGATGCAATAGGAATTTTTTGGTTAGGTCAATCCGTTCGCGAGATATGGGACTTTGAAGCTAAGAAATGGTTGAGAAGACAACAAATTTTTCGCACTTCTGCTGCCCCAAACGCATAACCAGAATGGCCTAGGGAAAAAATACACAAACCGATGTAATCGGGCGAGTTTCTACTTTCAGACGCAATAGGAATTTTTGGGTTAGGTCAATCTGTTCGCGAGATATGAGAGTTTGAAGCCAAGAAATGGTTGAGAAGGCAAAAAATTTTTCGCAATTCTGCTGCTCCAAACGCTTAACCAGAATGGCCTAGCGAAAAAATACACATACCGTTGTAATCGGGCGAGTTTCTACTTTCAGATGCAATAGGAATTTTTGGGTTCGTTCAATCCGTTCGCGAGATATGGGAGTTTGAAGCTAAGAAATGGTTGAGAAGACAACTAATTTTTCGCACTTCTGCTGCTCCAAACGCTTAACCAGAATGGCCTAGGGAAAAAATACGCATACAGTTGTAATCGGGCGAGTTTCTACTTTCAGACGCAGCAGGAATTTTTGGGTTAGGTCAATACGTTCGCGAGATATGAGAGTTTGAAGCCAAGAAATGGTTGAGAAGGCAAAAAATTTTTCGCACTTCTGCTGCTCCAATCGCTTAACAAGAATGGCCTTGGGAAAAAATACACATACCGTTGTAATCGGGCGAGTTTCTACATTCAGATGCAATAGGAATTTTTTGGTTAGGTCAATCCGTTCGCAAGATATGGGAGATTGAAGCCAAGAAATGGTTGACAAGTCAAAAAATTTTTCGCAATTCCGCGGCACCAAACGCTTAACCAGAATGGCCTAGGGAAAAAATACACATACCGTTGTAATCGGGCGAGTTTCTACTTTCAGATGCAATAGGAATTTTAGGGTTTGGTCAATCCGCTCGCGAGATATGGGACTTTGAAGCTAAGAAATGGTTGAGAAAACAACAAATTTTTCGCACTTCTGCTGCCCCAAACGCTTAACCAGAATGGCCTAGGGAAAAAATAAACATACCGCTGTAATCGCGCGAGTTTTTACTTTCAGATGCAATAGGAATTTTTGGGTTAGGTCAATCCGTTCGCGAGATATGAGAGTTTGAAGCCAAGAAATGAATGAGAAGGCAAAAAATTTTTCGCAATTCTGCGGCTCCAAACGCTTAACCAGAATGGCCCAGGGAAAAAATACACTTACCGTTGTAATCGGGCGAGTTTCTACTTTCAGATGCAATAGGAATTTTTGGGTTAGGTTAATCCGTTCGCGAGATATGGGAGTTTGAAGCTACGAAATGGTTGAGAAGACAACAAATTTTTCGCACTTCTGCTGCTCCAAACGCTTAACCAGAATGGCCTAGGGAAAAAATACACATACCGCTGTAATCGGGCGAGTTTCTACTTTCAGTTACAATAGGAATTTTTGGGTTAGGTCAATCCGTTCGCGAGATATGGGACTTTGAAGCTAAGAAATGGTTGACAAGACAACGAATTTTTCGCACTTCTGCTGCTTCAATCGCATAACCAGAATGGCCTTGGGAAAAAATACACATACCGTTGTAATCGGGCGAGTTTCTACTTTCAGTTACAATAGGAATTTTTGTGTTAGGTCAATCCGTTCGCGAGATATGGGACTTTGAAGCTAAGAAATGGTTGAGAAGACAACAAATTTTTCGCACTTCTGCTGGTCCAAACGCTTAACCAGAATGGCCGACGGAAAAAATACCCATACCTTTGTAATCGGACGAGTTTCTACTTTCAGGTACAATAGCAATTTTTTGGTTAGGTCAATCCGTTCTCGAGGTATGGGACTTTGAAGCTAAGAAATGGTTGACAAGACAACAAATTTTTCGCACTTCTGCTGCTTCAATCGCATAACAAGAATGGCCTTGGGAAAAAATACACATACCGTTGTAATCGGGCGAGTTTCTACTTTCAGTTACAATAGGAATTTTTGGGTTAGGTCAATCCGTTCGCCAGATATGGGACTTTGAAGCTAAGAAATGGTTGAGAAGACAACAAATTTTTCGCAATTCCGCTGCTCCAAAGGCTTAAACAGAATGGCCGACGGAAAAAATACCCATACCGTTGTAATCGGACGAGTTTCTACTTTCAGGTACAACAGCAATTTTTGGGTTAGGTCAATCCGTTCTCGAGGTATGGGACTTTGAAGCTAAGAAATGGTTGACAAGACAACAAATTTTTCGCAATTCTGCTGCTCCAATCGCTTAACCAGAATGGCCTTGGGAAAAAATACACATACCGATGTAATCGGGCGAGTTCCTACATTCAGATGCAATAGGAATTTTTTGGTTAGGTCAATCCGTTCGCGAGATATGGGACTTTGAAGCTAAGAAATGGTTGAGAAGACAACAAATTTTTCGCACTTCTGCTGCCCCAAACGCATAACCAGAATGGCCTAGGGAAAAAATACACAAACCGATGTAATCGGGCGAGTTTCTACTTTCAGACGCAATAGGAATTTTTGGGTTAGGTCAATCTGTTCGCGAGATATGAGAGTTTGAAGCCAAGAAATGGTTGAGAAGGCAAAAAATTTTTCGCAATTCTGCTGCTCCAAACGCTTAACCAGAATGGCCTAGCGAAAAAATACCCATACCGTTGTAATCGGGCGAGTTTCTACTTTCAGATGCAATAGGAATTTTTGGGTTCGTTCAATCCGTTCGCGAGATATGGGAGTTTGAAGCTAAGAAATGGTTGAGAAGACAACTAATTTTTCGCACTTCTGCTGCTCCAAACGCTTAACCAGAATGGCCTAGGGAAAAAATACGCATACAGTTGTAATCGGGCGAGTTTCTACTTTCAGACGCAGCAGGAATTTTTGGGTTAGGTCAATACGTTCGCGAGATATGAGAGTTTGAAGCCAAGAAATGGTTGAGAAGGCAAAAAATTGTTCGCAATTCTGCTGCTCCAAACGCTTAACCAGAATGGCCTAGCGAAAAAATACACATACCGGTGTAATCGGGAGAGTTTCTAATTTCAGGTACAATAGCAATTTTTGGGTTAGGTCAATCCGTTCGCGAGATATGGGACTTTGAAGCTAAGAAATGGTTGAGAAGACAACAGATTTTTCGCACTTCTGCTGCTCCAAACGCTTAACCAGAATGGCCTACGGAAAAAATACCCATACCGTTGTAATCGGACGAGTTTCTACTTTCAGGTACAATAGCAATTTTTGGGTTAGGTCAATCCCTTCTCGAGGTATGGGACTTTGAAGCTAAGAAATGGTTGACAAGACAACAAATTTTTCGCACTTCTGCTGCTCCAATCGCTTAACCAGAATGCCCTTGGGAAAAAATACACATACCGTTGTAATCGGGCGAGTTTCTACATTCAGATGCAATAGGAATTTTTTGGTTAGGTCAATCCGTTCGCAAGATATGGGAGATTGAAGCCAAGAAATGGTTGACAAGTCAAAAAATTTTTCGCAATTCCGCGGCACCAAACGCTTAACCAGAATGGCCTAGGGAAAAAATACACATACCGTTGTAATCGGGCGAGTTTCTACTTTCAGATGCAATAGGAATTTTTGGGTTAGGTCAATCCGCTCGCGAGATATGGGACTTTGAAGCTAAGAAATGGTTGAGAAAACAACAAATTTTTCGCACTTCTGCTGCCCCAAACGCTTAACCAGAATGGCCTAGGGAAAAAATAAACATACCGCTGTAATCGCGCGAGTTTTTACTTTCAGATGCAATAGGAATTTTTGGGTTAGGTCAATCCGTTCGCGAGATATGAGAGTTTGAAGCCAAGAAATGAATGAGAAGGCAAAAAATTTTTCGCAATTCTGCGGCTCCAAACGCTTAACCAGAATGGCCCAGGGAAAAAATACACTTACCGTTGTAATCGGGCGAGTTTCTACTTTCAGATGCAATAGGAATTTTTGGGTTAGGTTAATCCGTTCGCGAGATATGGGAGTTTGAAGCTACGAAATGGTTGAGAAGACAGCAAATTTTTCGCACTTCTGCTGCTCCAAACGCTTAACCAGAATGGCCTAGGGAAAAAATACACATACCGCTGTAATCGGGCGAGTTTCTACTTTCAGTTACAATAGGAATTTTTGGGTTAGGTCAATCCGTTCGCGAGATATGGGACTTTGAAGCTAAGAAATGGTTGACAAGACAACAAATTTTTCGCACTTCTGCTGCTTCAATCGCATAACCAGAATGGCCTTGGGAAAATATACACATACCGTTGTAATCGGGCGAGTTTCTACTTTCAGTTACAATAGGAATTTTTGGGTTAGGTCAATCCGTTCGCGAGATATGGGACTTTGAAGCTAAGAAATGGTTGAGAAGACAACAAATTTTTCGCACTTCTGCTGCTCCAAACGCTTAACCAGAATGGCCGACGGAAAAAATACCCATACCGTTGTAATCGGACGAGTTTCTACTTTCAGGTACAATAGCAATTTTTGGGTTAGGTCAATCCGTTCTCGAGGTATGGGACTTTGAAGCTAAGAAATGGTTGACAAGACAACAAATTTTTCGCACTTCTGCTGCTTCAATCGCATAACCAGAATGGCCTTGGGAAAAAATACACATACCGTTGTAATCGGGCGAGTTTCTACTTTCAGTTACAATAGGAATTTTTGGGTTACGTCAATCCGTTCGCGAGATATGCGACTTTGAAGCTAAGAAATGGTTGAGAAGACAACAAATTTTTCGCACTTCTGCTGCTCCAAACGCTTAAACAGAATGGCCGACGGAAAAAATTCCCATACCGTTGTAATCGGACGAGTTTCTACTTTCAGGTACAACAGCAATTTTTGGGTTAGGTCAATCCGTTCTCGAGGTATGGGACTTTGAAGCTAAGAAATGGTTGACAAGACAACAAATTTTTCGCACTTCTGCTGCTCCAATCGCTTAACCAGAATGGCCTTGGGAAAAAATACACATACCGATGTAATCGGGCGAGTTTCTACATTCAGATGCAATAGGAATTTTTTGGTTAGGTCAATCCGTTCGCGAGATATGCGACTTTGAAGCTAAGAAATGGTTGAGAAGACAACAAATTTTTCGCACTTCTGCTGCCCCAAACGCATAACCAGAATGGCCTAGGGAAAAAATACACATACCGCTGTAATCGGGCGAGTTTCTACTTTCAGATGCAATAGGAATTTTTGGGTTAGGTCAATCCGTTCGCGAGATATGAGAGTTTGAAGCCAAGAAATGGTTGAGAAGGCAAAAAATTTTTCGCAATTCTGCTGCTCCAAACGCTTAACCAGAATGGCCTAGCGAAAAAATACACATACCGTTGTAATCGGACGAGTTTCTACTTTCAGTTACAATAGGAATTTTTGGGTTAGGTCATTCCGTTCGCGAGATATGGGACTTTGAAGCTAAGAAATGGTTGACAAGACAACAAATTTTTCGCACTTCTGCTGCTCCAATCGCTTAACCAGAATGGCCTAGGGAAAAAATTCACATACCGTTGTAATCGGGCGAGTTTCTACTTTCAGATGCAATAGGAATTTTTGGGTTAGGTCAATCCGTTCGCGAGATATGGGACTTTGAAGCTAAGAAATGGTTGAGAAGACAACAAATTTTTCGCACTTCTGCTGCTTCAATCGCATAACCAGAATGGCCTTGGGAAAAAATACACATACCGTTGTAATCGGGCGAGTTTCTACTTTCAGTTACAATAGGAATTTTTGGGTTAGGTCAATCCGTTCGCCAGATATGGGACTTTGAAGCTAAGAAATGGTTGAGAAGACAACAAATTTTTCGCACTTCCGCTGCTCCAAAGGCTTAAACAGAATGGCCGACGGAAAAAATTCCCATACCGTTGTAATCGGACGAGTTTCTACTTTCAGGTACAACAGCAATTTTTGGGTTAGGTCAATCCGTTCTCGAGGTATGGGACTTTGAAGCTAAGAAATGGTTGACAAGACAACAAATTTTTCGCACTTCTGCTGCTCCAATCGCTTAACCAGAATGGCCTTGGGAAAAAATACACATACCGATGTAATCGGGCGAGTTTCTACATTCAGATGCAATAGGAATTTTTTGGTTAGGTCAATCCGTTCGCGAGATATGCGACTTTGAAGCTAAGAAATGGTTGAGAAGACAACAAATTTTTCGCACTTCTGCTGCCCCAAACGCATAACCAGAATGGCCTAGGGAAAAAATACACATACCGCTGTAATCGGGCGAGTTTCTACTTTCAGATGCAATAGGAATTTTTGGGTTAGGTCAATCCGTTCGCGAGATATGAGAGTTTGAAGCCAAGAAATGGTTGAGAAGGCAAAAAATTTTTCGCAATTCTGCTGCTCCAAACGCTTAACCAGAATGGCCTAGCGAAAAAATACACATACCGTTGTAATCGGACGAGTTTCTACTTTCAGTTACAATAGGAATTTTTGGGTTAGGTCATTCCGTTCGCGAGATATGGGACTTTGAAGCTAAGAAATGGTTGACAAGACAACAAATTTTTCGCACTTCTGCTGCTCCAATCGCTTAACCAGAATGGCCTAGGGAAAAAATTCACATACCGTTGTAATCGGGCGAGTTTCTACTTTCAGATGCAATAGGAATTTTTGGGTTAGGTCAATCCGTTCGCGAGATATGGGACTTTGAAGCTAAGAAATGGTTGAGAAGACAACAAATTTTTCGCACTTCTGCTACTCCAAACGCATAACCAGAATGGCCTAGGGAAAAAATACACATACCGCTGTAATCGGGCGAGTTTCTACTTTCAGATGCAATAGGAATTTTTGGGTTAGGTCAATCCGTTCGCGAGATATGGGACTTTGAAGCTAAGAAATGGTTGACAAGACAACCAATTTTTCGCACTTCTGCTGCTCCAATCGCTTAACCAGTATGGCCTAGGGAAAAAATTCGCATACAGTTGTAATCGGGCGAGTTTCTACTTTCAGACGCAGCAGGAATTTTTGGGTTTGGACAATCCGTTCGCGAGATATGGGACTTTGAAGCTAAGAAATGGTTGAGAAGACAACAAATTTTTCGCACTTCTGCTGCTCCAAAAGCTTAACCAGAATGGCCTAGGGATAAAATACCCATACCGTTGTAATCGGACGAGTTTCTGCTTTCAGTTACAATAGGAACTTTTGGGTTAGGTCAATCCGTTCGCGAGATATGGGACTTTGAAGCTAAGAAATGGTTGACGAGACAACAAATTTTTCGCACTTCTGCTGCTCCAATCGCTTAACCAGAATGGGCTAGGGAAAAAATACACATGCCGTTGTAATCGTGCGAGTTTGTACTTTCAGACGCAATAGGAATTTTTGGGTTAGGTCAATCCGTTCGCGAGATATGGGAGTTTGAAGCCAAGAAATGGTTGAGAAGGCATAAAATTTTTCGCAATTCTGCTGCTCCAAACGCTTAACCAGAATGGCCTAGGGAGAAAATACACATACCGCTGTAATCGGGCGAGTTTCTACTTTCAGTTACAATAGGAATTTTTGGGTTAGGTCAATCCGTTCGCGAGATATGGGACTTTGAAGCTAAGAAATGGTTGACAAGACAACAAATTTTTCGCACTTCTGCTGCTTCAATCGCATAACCAGAATGGCCTTGGGAAAAAATACACATACCGTTGTAATCGGGCGAGTTTCTACTTTCAGTTACAATAGGAATTTTTGGGTTAGGTCAATCCGTTCGCGAGATATGGGACTTTGAAGCTAAGAAATGGTTGAGAAGACAACAAATTTTTCGCACTTCTGCTGCTCCAAACGCTTAAACAGAATGGCCGACAGAAAAAATACCCATACCGTTGTAATCGGACGAGTTTCTACTTTCAGGTACAATAGCAATTTTTGGGTTAGGTCAATCCGTTCTCGAGGTATGGGACTTTGAAGCTAAGAAATGGTTGACAAGACAACAAATTTTTCGCACTTCTGCTGCTTCAATCGCATAACCAGAATGGCCTTGGGAAAAAATACACATACCGTTGTAATCGGGCGAGTTTCTACTTTCAGTTACAATAGGAATTTTTGGGTTAGGTCAATCCGTTCGCGAGATATGGGACTTTGAAGCTAAGAAATGGTTGAGAAGATAACAAATTTTTCGCACTTCTGCTGCTCCAAACGCTTAAACAGTATGGCCGACGGAAAAAATAACCCTACCGTTGTAATCGGACGAGTTTCTACTTTCAGGTACAACAGCAATTTTTGGGTTAGGTCAATCCGTTCTCGAGGTATGGGACTTTGAAGCTAAGAAATGGTTGACAAGACAACAAATTTTTCGCACTTCTGCTGCTCCAATCGCTTAACCAGAATGGCCTTGGGAAAAAATACACATACCGATGTAATCGGGCGAGTTTCTACATTCAGATGCAATAGGAATTTTTTGGTTAGGTCAATCCGTTCGCGAGATATGGGACTTTGAAGCTAAGAAATGGTTGAGAAGACAACAAATTTTTCGCACTTCTGCTGCCCCAAACGCTTAACCAGAATGGCCTAGCGAAAAAATACACATACCGTTGTAATCGGACGAGTTTCTACTTTCAGTTACAATAGGAATTTTTGGGTTAGGTCATTCCGTTCGCGAGATATGGGACTTTGAAGCTAAGAAATGGTTGACAAGACAACAAATTTTTCGCACTTCTGCTGCTCCAAAGGCTTAACCAGAATGGCCTAGGGAAAAAATTCACATACCGTTGTAATCGGGCGAGTTTCTACTTTCAGATGCAATAGGAATTTTTGGGTTAGGTCAATCCGTTCGCGAGATATGGGACTTTGAAGCTAAGAAATGGTTGAGAAGACAACAAATTTTTCGCACTTCTGCTGCTCCAAACGCATAACCAGAATGGCCTAGGGAAAAAATACACATACCGCTGTAATCGGGCGAGTTTCTACTTTCAGATGCAATAGGAATTTTTGGGTTAGGTCAATCCGTTCGCGAGATATGGTACTTTGAAGCTAAGAAATGGTTGACAAGACAACAAATTTTTCGCACTTCTGCTGCTCCAATCGCTTAACCAGAATGGGCTAGGGAAAAAATACACATACCGTTGTAATCGTGCGAGTTTGTACTTTCAGACGCGATAGGAATTTTTGGGTTAGGTCAATCCGTTCGCGAGATATGGGAGTTTGAAGCCAAGAAATGGTTGAGAAGGCATAAAATTTTTCGCAATTCTGCTGCTCCAAACGCTTATTCAGAATGGCCTAGGGAAAAAATACACATACCGCTGTAATCGGGCGAGTTTCTACTTTCAGACGCAATAGGAATTTTTGGGTTAGGTCAATCCGTTCGCGAGATATGGGAGTTTGAAGCCAAGAAATGGATGAGAAGGCAAAAAATTTTTCGCAAGTCTGCTGCTCCAAACGCTTAACCAGAATGGCCTAGGGAAAAAATACACATACCGTTGTAATCGGGCGAGTTTCTACTTTCAGATGCAATAGGAATTTTTTGGTTCGTTCAATCCGTTCGCGAGATATGGGAGTTTGATGCTAAGAAATGGTTGAGAAGACAACTAATTTTTCGCACTTCTGCTGCTCCAAACGCATAACCAGAATGGCCTTGGGAAAAAATACACATACCGTTGTAATCGGGCGAGTTTCTACTTTCAGTTACAATAGGAATTTTTGGGTTAGGTCAATCCGTTCGCGAGATATGGGAATTTGAAGCTAAGAAATGGTTGAGAAGACAACAAATTTTTCGCACTTCTGCTGCTCCAAACGCTTAAACAGAATGGCCGACAGAAAAAATACCCATACCGTTGTAATCGGACGAGTTTCTACTTTCAGGTACAATAGCAATTTTTGGGTTAGGTCAATCCGTTCTCGAGGTATGGGACTTTGAAGCTAAGAAATGGTTGACAAGACAACAAATTTTTCGCACTTCTGCTGCTTCAATCGCATAACCAGAATGGCCTTGGGAAAAAATACACATACCGTTGTAATCGGGCGAGTTTCTACTTTCAGTTACAATAGGAATTTTTGGGTTAGGTCAATCCGTTCGCGAGATATGGGACTTTGAAGCTAAGAAATGGTTGAGAAGATAACAAATTTTTCGCACTTCTGCTGCTCCAAACGCTTAAACAGTATGGACGACGGAAAAAATAACCCTACCGTTGTAATCGGACGAGTTTCTACTTTCAGGTACAACAGCAATTTTTGGGTTAGGTCAATCCGTTCTCGAGGTATGGGACTTTGAAGCTAAGAAATGGTTGACAAGACAACAAATTTTTCGCACTTCTGCTGCTCCAATCGCTTAACCAGAATGGCCTTGGGAAAAAATACACATACCGATGTAATCGGGCGAGTTTCTACATTCAGATGCAATAGGAATTTTTTGGTTAGGTCAATCCGTTCGCGAGATATGGGACTTTGAAGCTAAGAAATGGTTGAGAAGACAACAAATTTTTCGCACTTCTGCTGCCCCAAACGCTTAACCAGAATGGCCTAGCGAAAAAATACACATACCGTTGTAATCGGACGAGTTTCTACTTTCAGTTACAATAGGAATTTTTGGGTTAGGTCATTCCGTTCGCGAGATATGGGACTTTGAAGCTAAGAAATGGTTGACAAGACAACAAATTTTTCGCACTTCTGCTGCTCCAAAGGCTTAACCAGAATGGCCTAGGGAAAAAATTCACATACCGTTGTAATCGGGCGAGTTTCTACTTTCAGATGCAATAGGAATTTTTGGGTTAGGTCAATCCGTTCGCGAGATATGGGACTTTGAAGCTAAGAAATGGTTGAGAAGACAACAAATTTTTCGCACTTCTGCTGCTCCAAACGCATAACCAGAATGGCCTAGGGAAAAAATACACATACCGCTGTAATCGGGCGAGTTTCTACTTTCAGATGCAATAGGAATTTTTGGGTTAGGTCAATCCGTTCGCGAAAATATGGTACTTTGAAGCTAAGAAATGGTTGACAAGACAACAAATTTTTCGCAATTCTGCTGCTCCAATCGCTTAACCAGAATGGCCTAGGGAAAAAATACGCATACAGTTGTAATCGGGCGAGTTTCTACTTTCAGACGCAGCAGGAATTTTTGGGTTTGGACAATCCGTTCGCGAGATATGGGACTTTGAAGCTAAGAAATGGTTGAGAAGACAACAAATTTTTCGCACTTCTGCTGCTCCAAAAGCTTAACCAGAATGGCCTAGGGATAAAATGCCCATACCGTCGTAATCGGACGAGTTTCTGCTTTCAGTTACAATAGGAACTTTTGGGTTAGATCAATCCGTTCGCGAGATATGGGACTTTGAAGCTAAGAAATGGTTGACGAGACAACAAATTTTTCGCACTTCTGCTGCTCCAATCGCTTAACCAGAATGGGCTAGGGAAAAAATACACTTACCGTTGTAATCGTGCGAGTTTGTACTTTCAGACGCGATAGGAATTTTTGGGTTAGGTCAATCCGTTCGCGAGATATGGGAGTTTGAAGCCAAGAAATGGTTGAGAAGGCATAAAATTTTTCGCAATTCTGCTGCTCCAAACGCTTATTCAGAATGGCCTAGGGAAAAAATACACATACCGCTGTAATCGGGCGAGTTTCTACTTTCAGACGCAATAGGAATTTTTGGGTTAGGTCAATCCGTTCGCGAGATATGGGAGTTTGAAGCCAAGAAATGGATGAGAAGGCAAAAAATTTTTCGCAATTCTGCTGCTCCAAACGCTTAACCAGAATGGCCTAGGGAAAAAATCCACATACCGTTGTAATCGGGCGAGTTTCTACTTTCAGATGCAATAGGAATTTTTGGGTTCGTTCAATCCGTTCGCGAGATATGGGAGTTTGATGCTAAGAAATGGTTGAGAAGACAACTAATTTTTCGCACTTCTGCTGCTCCAAACGCTTAACCAGAATTGCCTAGGGAAAAAATACGCATACAGTTGTAATCGGGCGAGTTTCTACTTTCAGACGCAGCAGGAATTTTTGGGTTAGGTCAATCCGTTCGCGAGATATGAGAGTTTGAAGCCAAGAAATGGTTGAGAAGGCAAAAAATTTTTCGCAATTCTGCTGCTCCAAACGCTTATCCAGAATGGCCTAGCGAAAAAATACACATACCGTTGTAATCGGGAGAGTTTCTAATTTCAGGTACAATAGCAATTTTTGGGTTAGGTCAATCCGTTCGCGAGATATGGGACTTTGAAGCTAAGAAATGGTTGAGAAGACAACAAATTTTTCGCACTTCTGCTGCTCCAAACGCTTAACCAGAATGGCCTACGGAAAAAATACCCATACCGTTGTAATCGGACGAGTTTCTACTTTCAGGTACAATAGCAATTTTTGGGTTAGGTCAATCCCTTCTCGAGGTATGGGACTTTGAAGCTAAGAAATGGTTGACAAGACAACAAATTTTTCGCGCTTCTGCTGCTCCAATCGCTTAACCAGAATGGCCTTGGGAAAAAATACACATACCGATGTAATCGGGCGAGTTTCTA
Organism: Ptiloglossa arizonensis; assembly: GCF_051014685.1. Lineage (NCBI taxonomy): Eukaryota > Metazoa > Arthropoda > Insecta > Hymenoptera > Colletidae > Ptiloglossa > Ptiloglossa arizonensis. The sequence continues at coordinate 272,639 of NW_027478905.1, read as the reverse complement.
CATTCAGATGCAATAGGAATTTTTTGGTTAGGTCAATCCCTTCGCAAGATATGGGAGATTGAAGCCAAGAAATGGTTGAGAAGTCAAAAAATTTTTCGCAATTCCGCTGCACCAAACGCTTAACCAGAATGGCCTAGGGACAAAATACACTTACCGTTGTAATCGGGCGAGTATCTACTTTCAGATGCAATAGGAATTTTTGGGTTAGGTCAATCCGCTCGCGAGATATGGGACTTTGAAGCTAAGAAATGGTTGAGAAAACAACAAATTTTTCGCACTTCTGCTGCCCCAAACGCTTAACCAGAATGGCCTAGGGAAAAAATAAACATACCGCTGTAATCGGGCGAGTTTCTACTTTCAGATGCAATAGGAATTTTTGGGTTAGGTCAATCCGCTCGCGAGATATGGGACTTTGAAGCTACGAAATGGTTGAGAAGACAACAAATTTTTCGCACTTCTGCTGCTCCAAACGCTTAACCAGAATGGCCTAGGGAAAAAATACCCATACGGTTGTAATCGGACGAGTTTCTACTTTCAGCTACAATAGGAATTTTTGGGTTAGGTCAATCCGTTCGCGAGATATGGGACTTTGAAGCTAAGAAATGGTTGACAAGACAACAAATTTTTCGCACTTCTGCTGCCCCAAACGCTTAACCAGAATGGCCTACGGAAAAAATACCCATACCGTTGTAATCGGACGAGTTTCTACTTTCAGGTACAATAGCAATTTTTGGGTTAGGTCAATCCCTTCTCGAGGTATGGGACTTTGAAGCTAAGAAATGGTTGACAAGACAACAAATTTTTCGCACTTCTGCTGCTCCAATCGCATAACCAGAATGGCCTTGGGAAAAAATACACATACCGTCGTAATCGGGCGAGTTTCTACTTTCAGTTACAATAGGAATTTTTGGGTTAGGTCAATCCGTTCGCCAGATATGGGACTTTGAAGCTAAGAAATGGTTGAGAAGACAACAAATTTTTCGCACTTCTGCTGCTCCAAAGGCTTAACCAGAATGGCCTAGGGAAAAAATTCACATACCGTTGTAATCGGGCGAGTTTCTACTTTCAGATGCAATAGGAATTTTTGGGTTAGGTCAATCCGTTCGCGAGATATGGGACTTTGAAGCTAAGAAATGGTTGAGAAGACAACAAATTTTTCGCACTTCTGCTGCTCCAAACGCATAACCAGAATGGCCTAGGGAAAAAATACACATACCGCTGTAATCGGGCGAGTTTCTACTTTCAGATGCAATAGGAATTTTTGGGTTAGGTCAATCCGTTCGCGAGATATGGTACTTTGAAGCTAAGAAATGGTTGACAAGACAACAAATTTTTCGCACTTCTGCTGCTCCAATCGCTTAACCAGAATGGGCTAGGGAAAAAATACACATACCGTTGTAATCGTGCGAGTTTGTACTTTCAGACGCGATAGGAATTTTTGGGTTAGGTCAATCCGTTCGCGAGATATGGGAGTTTGAAGCCAAGAAATGGTTGAGAAGGCATAAAATTTTTCGCAATTCTGCTGCTCCAAACGCTTATTCAGAATGGCCTAGGGAAAAAATACACATACCGCTGTAATCGGGCGAGTTTCTACTTTCAGACGCAATAGGAATTTTTGGGTTAGGTCAATCCGTTCGCGAGATATGGGAGTTTGAAGCCAAGAAATGGATGAGAAGGCAAAAAATTTTTCGCAAGTCTGCTGCTCCAAACGCTTAACCAGAATGGCCTAGGGAAAAAATACACATACCGTTGTAATCGGGCGAGTTTCTACTTTCAGATGCAATAGGAATTTTTTGGTTCGTTCAATCCGTTCGCGAGATATGGGAGTTTGATGCTAAGAAATGGTTGAGAAGACAACTAATTTTTCGCACTTCTGCTGCTCCAAACGCATAACCAGAATGGCCTTGGGAAAAAATACACATACCGTTGTAATCGGGCGAGTTTCTACTTTCAGTTACAATAGGAATTTTTGGGTTAGGTCAATCCGTTCGCGAGATATGGGAATTTGAAGCTAAGAAATGGTTGAGAAGACAACAAATTTTTCGCACTTCTGCTGCTCCAAACGCTTAAACAGAATGGCCGACAGAAAAAATACCCATACCGTTGTAATCGGACGAGTTTCTACTTTCAGGTACAATAGCAATTTTTGGGTTAGGTCAATCCGTTCTCGAGGTATGGGACTTTGAAGCTAAGAAATGGTTGACAAGACAACAAATTTTTCGCACTTCTGCTGCTTCAATCGCATAACCAGAATGGCCTTGGGAAAAAATACACATACCGTTGTAATCGGGCGAGTTTCTACTTTCAGTTACAATAGGAATTTTTGGGTTAGGTCAATCCGTTCGCGAGATATGGGACTTTGAAGCTAAGAAATGGTTGAGAAGATAACAAATTTTTCGCACTTCTGCTGCTCCAAACGCTTAAACAGTATGGACGACGGAAAAAATAACCCTACCGTTGTAATCGGACGAGTTTCTACTTTCAGGTACAACAGCAATTTTTGGGTTAGGTCAATCCGTTCTCGAGGTATGGGACTTTGAAGCTAAGAAATGGTTGACAAGACAACAAATTTTTCGCACTTCTGCTGCTCCAATCGCTTAACCAGAATGGCCTTGGGAAAAAATACATATACCGCTGTAATCGGGCGAGTTTCTACATTCAGATGCAATAGGAATTTTTTGGTTAGGTCAATCCGTTCGCGAGATATGGGACTTTGAAGCTAAGAAATGGTTGAGAAGACAACAAATTTTTCGCACTTCTGCTGCCCCAAACGCTTAACCAGAATGGCCTAGCGAAAAAATACACATACCGTTGTAATCGGACGAGTTTCTACTTTCAGTTACAATAGGAATTTTTGGGTTAGGTCATTCCGTTCGCGAGATATGGGACTTTGAAGCTAAGAAATGGTTGACAAGACAACAAATTTTTCGCACTTCTGCTGCTCCAAAGGCTTAACCAGAATGGCCTAGGGAAAAAATTCACATACCGTTGTAATCGGGCGAGTTTCTACTTTCAGATGCAATAGGAATTTTTGGGTTAGGTCAATCCGTTCGCGAGATATGGGACTTTGAAGCTAAGAAATGGTTGAGAAGACAACAAATTTTTCGCACTTCTGCTGCTCCAAACGCATAACCAGAATGGCCTAGGGAAAAAATACACATACCGCTGTAATCGGGCGAGTTTCTACTTTCAGATGCAATAGGAATTTTTGGGTTAGGTCAATCCGTTCGCGAAAATATGGTACTTTGAAGCTAAGAAATGGTTGACAAGACAACAAATTTTTCGCAATTCTGCTGCTCCAATCGCTTAACCAGAATGGCCTAGGGAAAAAATACGCATACAGTTGTAATCGGGCGAGTTTCTACTTTCAGACGCAGCAGGAATTTTTGGGTTTGGACAATCCGTTCGCGAGATATGGGACTTTGAAGCTAAGAAATGGTTGAGAAGACAACAAATTTTTCGCACTTCTGCTGCTCCAAAAGCTTAACCAGAATGGCCTAGGGATAAAATGCCCATACCGTCGTAATCGGACGAGTTTCTGCTTTCAGTTACAATAGGAACTTTTGGGTTAGATCAATCCGTTCGCGAGATATGGGACTTTGAAGCTAAGAAATGGTTGACGAGACAACAAATTTTTCGCACTTCTGCTGCTCCAATCGCTTAACCAGAATGGGCTAGGGAAAAAATACACTTACCGTTGTAATCGTGCGAGTTTGTACTTTCAGACGCGATAGGAATTTTTGGGTTAGGTCAATCCGTTCGCGAGATATGGGAGTTTGAAGCCAAGAAATGGTTGAGAAGGCATAAAATTTTTCGCAATTCTGCTGCTCCAAACGCTTATTCAGAATGGCCTAGGGAAAAAATACACATACCGCTGTAATCGGGCGAGTTTCTACTTTCAGACGCAATAGGAATTTTTGGGTTAGGTCAATCCGTTCGCGAGATATGGGAGTTTGAAGCCAAGAAATGGATGAGAAGGCAAAAAATTTTTCGCAATTCTGCTGCTCCAAACGCTTAACCAGAATGGCCTAGGGAAAAAATCCACATACCGTTGTAATCGGGCGAGTTTCTACTTTCAGATGCAATAGGAATTTTTGGGTTCGTTCAATCCGTTCGCGAGATATGGGAGTTTGATGCTAAGAAATGGTTGAGAAGACAACTAATTTTTCGCACTTCTGCTGCTCCAAACGCTTAACCAGAATTGCCTAGGGAAAAAATACGCATACAGTTGTAATCGGGCGAGTTTCTACTTTCAGACGCAGCAGGAATTTTTGGGTTAGGTCAATCCGTTCGCGAGATATGAGAGTTTGAAGCCAAGAAATGGTTGAGAAGGCAAAAAATTTTTCGCAATTCTGCTGCTCCAAACGCTTATCCAGAATGGCCTAGCGAAAAAATACACATACCGTTGTAATCGGGAGAGTTTCTAATTTCAGGTACAATAGCAATTTTTGGGTTAGGTCAATCCGTTCGCGAGATATGGGACTTTGAAGCTAAGAAATGGTTGAGAAGACAACAAATTTTTCGCACTTCTGCTGCTCCAAACGCTTAACCAGAATGGCCTACGGAAAAAATACCCATACCGTTGTAATCGGACGAGTTTCTACTTTCAGGTACAATAGCAATTTTTGGGTTAGGTCAATCCCTTCTCGAGGTATGGGACTTTGAAGCTAAGAAATGGTTGACAAGACAACAAATTTTTCGCGCTTCTGCTGCTCCAATCGCTTAACCAGAATGGCCTTGGGAAAAAATACACATACCGATGTAATCGGGCGAGTTTCTACATTCAGATGCAATAGGAATTTTTTGGTTAGGTCAATCCCTTCGCAAGATATGGGAGATTGAAGCCAAGAAATGGTTGAGAAGTCAAAAAATTTTTCGCAATTCCGCTGCACCAAACGCTTAACCAGAATGGCCTAGGGACAAAATACACTTACCGTTGTAATCGGGCGAGTATCTACTTTCAGATGCAATAGGAATTTTTGGGTTAGGTCAATCCGCTCGCGAGATATGGGACTTTGAAGCTAAGAAATGGTTGAGAAAACAACAAATTTTTCGCACTTCTGCTGCCCCAAACGCTTAACCAGAATGGCCTAGGGAAAAAATAAACATACCGCTGTAATCGGGCGAGTTTCTACTTTCAGATGCAATAGGAATTTTTGGGTTAGGTCAATCCGCTCGCGAGATATGGGACTTTGAAGCTACGAAATGGTTGAGAAGACAACAAATTTTTCGCACTTCTGCTGCTCCAAACGCTTAACCAGAATGGCCTAGGGAAAAAATACCCATACGGTTGTAATCGGACGAGTTTCTACTTTCAGCTACAATAGGAATTTTTGGGTTAGGTCAATCCGTTCGCGAGATATGGGACTTTGAAGCTAAGAAATGGTTGACAAGACAACAAATTTTTCGCACTTCTGCTGCCCCAAACGCTTAACCAGAATGGCCTACGGAAAAAATACCCATACCGTTGTAATCGGACGAGTTTCTACTTTCAGGTACAATAGCAATTTTTGGGTTAGGTCAATCCCTTCTCGAGGTATGGGACTTTGAAGCTAAGAAATGGTTGACAAGACAACAAATTTTTCGCACTTCTGCTGCTCCAATCGCATAACCAGAATGGCCTTGGGAAAAAATACACATACCGTCGTAATCGGGCGAGTTTCTACTTTCAGTTACAATAGGAATTTTTGGGTTAGGTCAATCCGTTCGCCAGATATGGGACTTTGAAGCTAAGAAATGGTTGAGAAGACAACAAATTTTTCGCACTTCTGCTGCTCCAAACGCTTAAACAGAATGGCCGACGGAAAAAATACCCATACCGTTGTAATCGGACGAGTTTCTACTTTCAGGTACAACAGCAATTTTTGGGTTAGGTCAATCCGTTCTCGAGGTATGGGACTTGAAGCTAAGAAATGGTTGACAAGACAACAAATTTTTCGCAATTCTGCTGCTCCAATCGCTTAAACAGAATGGCCTTGGGGAAAAATACACATACCGATGTAATCGGGCGAGTTTCTACATTCAGATGCAATAGGAATTTTTTGGTTAGGTCAATCCGTTCGCGAGATATGGGACTTTGAAGCTAAGAAATGGTTGAGAAGACAACAAATTTTTCGCAATTCTGCTGCCCCAAACGCATAACCTGAATGGCCTAGGGAAAAAATACACATACCGCTGTAATCGGGCGAGTTTCTACTTTCAGATGCAATAGGAATTTTTGGGTTAGGTCAATCCGTTCGCGAGATATGAGAGTTTGAAGCCAAGAAATGGTTGAGAAGGCAAAAAATTTTTCGCAATTCTGCTGCTCCAAACGCTTAACCAGAATGGCCTAGCGAAAAAATACACATACCGTTGTAATCGGGCGAGTTTCTACTTTCAGATGCAATAGGAATTTTTGGGTTCGTTCAATCCGTTCGCGAGATATGGGAGTTTGAAGCTAAGAAATGGTTGAGAAGACAACTAATTTTTCGCACTTCTGCTGCTCCAAACGCTTAACCAGAATGGCCTAGGGAAAAAATACGCATACAGTTGTAATCGGGCGAGTTTCTACTTTCAGACGCAGCAGGAATTTTTGGGTTAGGTCAATACGTTCGCGAGATATGAGAGTTTGAAGCCAAGACATGGTTGAGAAGGCAAAAAATTTTTCGCAATTCTGCTGCTCCAAACGCTTAACCAGAATGGCCTAGCGAAAAAATACACATACCGTTGTAATCGGGAGAGTTTCTAATTTCAGGTACAATAGCAATTTTTGGGTTAGGTCAATCCGTTCGCGAGATATGGGACTTTGAAGCTAAGAAATGGTTGAGAAGACAACAAATTTTTCGCACTTCTGCTGCTCCAAACGCTTAACCAGAATGGCCTACGGATAAAATACCCATACCGTTGTAATCGGACGAGTTTCTACTTTCAGGTACAATAGCAATTTTTGGGTTAGGTCAATCCCTTCTCGAGGTATGGGACTTTGAAGCTAAGAAATGGTTGACAAGACAACAAATTTTTCGCACTTCTGCTGCTCCAATCGCTTAACCAGAATGGCCTTGGGAAAAAATACACATACCGATGTAATCGGGCGAGTTTCTACATTCAGATGCAATAGGAATTTTTGGTTAGGTCAATCCGTTCGCAAGATATGGGAGATTGAAGCCAAGAAATGGTTGACAAGTCAAAAAATTTTTCGCAATTCCGCTGCACCAAACGCTTAACCAGAATGGCCTAGGGAAAAAATACACATACCGTTGTAATCGGGCGAGTTTCTACATTCAGATGCAATAGGAATTTTTGGGTTAGGTCAATCCGCTCGCGAGATATGGGACTTTGAAGCTAAGAAATGGTTGAGAAAACAACAAATTTTTCGCACTTCTGCTGCCCCAAACGCTTAACCAGAATGGCCTAGGGAAAAAAAAAACATACCGCTGTAATCGGGCGAGTTTCTACTTTCAGATGCAATAGGAATTTTTGGGTTAGGTCAATCCGTTCGCGAGATATGAGAGTTTGAAACCAAGAAATGAATGAGAAGGCAAAAAATTTTTCGCAATTCTGCGGCTCCAAACGCTTAACCAGAATGGCCCAGGGAAAAAATACACTTACCGTTGTAATCGGGCGAGTTTCTACTTTCAGATGCAATAGGAATTTTTGGGTTAGGTTAATCCGTTCGCGAGATATGGGAGTTTGAAGCTACGAAATGGTTGAGAAGACAACAAATTTTTCGCACTTCTGCTGCTCCAAACGCTTAACCAGAATGGCCTAGGGAAAAAATACACATACCGCTGTAATCGGGCGAGTTTCTACTTTCAGTTACAATAGGAATTTTTGGGTTAGGTCAATCCGTTCGCGAGATATGGGACTTTGAAGCTAAGAAATGGTTGACGAGACAACGAACTTTTCGCACTTCTGCTGCTCCAATCGCTTAACCAGAATGGGCTAGGGAAAAAATACACATACCGTTGTAATCGTGCGAGTTTGTACTTTCAGACGCAATAGGAATTTTTGGGTTAGGTCAATCCGTTCGCGAGATATGGGAGTTTGAAGCCAAGAAATGGTTGAGAAGGCATAAAATTTTTCGCAATTCTGCTGCTCCAAACGCTTAACCAGAATGGCCTAGGGAAAAAATACACATACCGCTGTAATCGGGCGAGTTTCTACTTTCAGACGCAATAGGAATTTTTGGGTTAGGTCAATCCGTTCGCGAGATATGGGAGTTTGAAGCCAAGAAATGGATGAGAAGGCAAAAAATTTTTCGCAATTCTGCTGCTCCAAACGCTTAACCAGAATGGCCTAGGGAAAAAATACACATACCGTAGTAATCGGGCGAGTTTCTACTTTCAGATGCAATTGGAATTTTTGGGTTCGTTCAATCCGTTCGCGAGATATGGGAGTTTGAAGCTAAGAAATGGTTGAGAAGACAACTAATTTTTCGCACTTCTGCTGCTCCAAACGCTTAACCAGAATGGCCTAGGGAAAACATACGCATACAGTTGTAATCGGGCGAGTTTCTACTTTCAGACGCAGCAGGAATTTTTGGGTAAGGTCAATCCGTTCGCGAGATATGAGAGTTTGAAGCCAAGAAATGGTTGAGAAGGCAAAAAATTTTTCGCAATCTGCTGCTCCAAACGCTTAACCAGAATGGCCTAGCGAAAAAATACACATACCGTTGTAATCGGGAGAGTTTCTAATTTCAGACGCAAAAGGAATTTTTGGGTTAGGTCAATCCGTTCGCGAGATATGGGAGTTTGAAGCCAAGAAATCGTTGAGAAAGCAAAAAATTTTTCGCAATTCTGCTGCTCCAAACGCTAAACCAGAATGGCCTGGGGAAAAAATACACATACCGTTGTAATCGGGCGAGTTTCTACTTTCAGATGTAATAGGAATTTTTGGGTTAGTTCAATCCGCTCGCGAGATATGGGAGTTTGAAGCTAAGAAATGGTTGAGAAGACAACAAATTTGTCGCACTTCTGCTGCTCCAGCGCTTAACCAGAATGGCCTAGGGAAAAAATACGCATACAGTTGTAATCGGGCGAGTTTCTACTTTCAGACGCAGCAGGAATTTTTGGGTTTGGTCAATCCGTTCGCGAGATATGGGACTTTGAAGCTAAGAAATGGTTGAGAAGACAACAAATTTTTCGCACTTCTGCTGCCCGAAACGCATAACCAGAATGGCCTAGGGAAAAAATACACATACCGCTGTAATCGGGCGAGTTTCTACTTTCAGATGCAATAGGAATTTTTGGGTTAGGTCAATACATTCGCGAGATATGAGAGTTTGAAGCCAAGAAATGGTTGAGAAGGCAAAAAATTTTTCGCAATTCTGCTGCTCCAAACGCTTAACCAGAATGGCCTAGGGAAAAAATACACATACCGCTGTAATCGGGCGAGTTTCTACTTTCAGACGCAATAGGAATTTTTGGGTTAGGTCAATCCGTTCGCGAGATATGGGAGTTTGAAGCCAAGAAATGGATGAGAAGGCAAAAAATTTTTCGCAATTCTGCTGCTCCAAACGCTTAACCAGAATGGCCTAGGGAAAAAATACACATACCGTTGTAATCGGGCGAGTTTCTACTTTCAGACGCAGCAGGAATTTTTGGGTTTGGACAATCCGTTCGGGAGATATGGGACTTTGAAGCTAAGAAATGGTTGAGAAGACAACAAATTTTTCGCACTTCTGCTGCTCCAAAAGCTTAACCAGAATGGCCTAGGGATAAAATACCCATACCGTTGTAATCGGACGAGTTTCTGCTTTCAGTTACAATAGGAACTTTTGGGTTAGGTCAATCCGTTCGCGAGATATGGGACTTTGAAGCTAAGAAATGGTTGACGAGACAACAAACTTTTCGCACTTCTGCTGCTCCAATCGCTTAACCAGAATTGGCTAGGGAAAAAATACACATACCGTTGTAATCGTGCGAGTTTGTACTTTCAGACGCAATAGGAATTTTTGGGTTAGGTCAATCCGTTCGCGAGATATGGGAGTTTGAAGCCAAGAAATGGTTGAGAAGGCATAAAATTTTTCGCAATTCTGCTGCTCCAAACGCTTAACCAGAATGGCCTAGGGAAAAAATACACATACCGCTGTAATCGGGCGAGTTTCTACTTTCAGACGCAATAGGAATTTTTGGGTTAGGTCAATCCGTTCGCGAGATATGGGAGTTTGAAGCCAAGAAATGGATGAGAAGGCAAAAAATTTTTCGCAATTCTGCTGCTCCAAACGCTTAACCAGAATGGCCTAGGGAAAAAATACACATACCGTTGTAATCGGGCGAGTTTCTACTTTCAGTTACAATAGGAACTTTTGGGTTAGGTCAATCCGTTCGCGAGATATGGGACTTTGAAGCTAAGAAATGGTTGACGAGACAACAAACTTTTCGCACTTCTGCTGCTCCAATCGCTTAACCAGAATGGGCTAGGGAAAAAATACACATACCGTTGTAATCGTGCGAGTTTGTACTTTCAGACGCAATAGGAATTTTTGGGTTAGGTCAATCCGTTCGCGAGATATGGGAGTTTGAAGCCAAGAAATGGTTGAGAAGGCATAAAATTTTTCGCAATTCTGCTGCTCCAAACGCTTAACCAGAATGGCCTAGGGAAAAAATACACATACCGCTGTAATCGGGCGAGTTTCTACTTTCAGACGCAATAGGAATTTTTGGGTTAGGTCAATCCGTTCGCGAGATATGGGAGTTTGAAGCCAAGAAATGGATGAGAAGGCAAAAAATTTTTCGCAATTCTGCTGCTCCAAACGCTTAACCAGAATGGCCTAGGGAAAAAATACACATACCGTTGTAATCGGGCGAGTATCTACTTTCAGATGCAATAGGAATTTTTGGGTTCGTTCAATCCGTTCGCGAGATATGGGAGTTTGAAGCTAAGAAATGGTTGAGAAGACAACTAATTTTTCGCACTTCTGCTGCTCCAAACGCTTAACCAGAATGGCCTAGGGAAAACATACGCATACAGTTGTAATCGGGCGAGTTTCTACTTTCAGACGCAGCAGGAATTTTTGGGTAAGGTCAATCCGTTCGCGAGATATGAGAGTTTGAAGCCAAGAAATGGTTGAGAAGGCAAAAAATTTTTCGCAATTCTGCTGCTCCAAACGCTTAACCAGAATGGCCTAGCGAAAAAATACACATACCGTTGTAATCGGGAGAGTTTCTAATTTCAGACGCAACAGGAATTTTTGGGTTAGGTCAATCCGTTCGCGAGATATGGGAGTTTGAAGCCAAGAAATCGTTGAGAAAGCAAAAAATTTTTCGCAATTCTGCTGCTCCAAACGCTAAACCAGAATGGCCTGGGGAAAAAATACACATACCGTTGTAATCGGGCGAGTTTCTACTTTCAGATGTAATAGGAATTTTTGGGTTAGTTCAATCCGCTCGCGAGATATGGGAGTTTGAAGCTAAGAAATGGTTGAGAAGACAACAAATTTGTCGCACTTCTGCTGCTCCAGCGCTTAACCAGAATGGCCTAGGGAAAAAATACGCATACAGTTGTAATCGGGCGAGTTTCTACTTTCAGACGCAGCAGGAATTTTTGGGTTTGGTCAATCCGTTCGCGAGATATGGGACTTTGAAGCTAAGAAATGGTTGAGAAGACAACAAATTTTTCGCACTTCTGCTGCCCGAAACGCATAACCAGAATGGCCTAGGGAAAAAATACACATACCGCTGTAATCGGGCGAGTTTCTACTTTCAGATGCAATAGGAATTTTTGGGTTAGGTCAATCCATTCGCGAGATATGAGAGTTTGAAGCCAAGAAATGGTTGAGAAGGCAAAAAATTTTTCGCAATTCTGCTGCTCCAAACGCTTAACCAGAATGGCCTAGCGAAAAAATACACATACCGTTGTAATCGGGAGAGTTTCTAATTTCAGACGCAACAGGAATTTTTGGGTTAGGTCAATCCGTTCGCGAGATATGGGAGTTTGAAGCCAAGAAATGGTTGAGAAAGCAAAAAATTTTTCGCAATTCTGCTGCTCCAAACGCTTAACCAGAGTGGCCTAGGGATAAAATACCCATACCGTTGTAATCGGACGAGTTTCTGCTTTCAGTTACAATAGGAACTTTTGGGTTAGGTCAATCCGTTCGCGAGATATGGGAGTTTGAAGCTAAGAAATGGTTGAGAAGACAACTAATTTTTCGCACTTCTGCTGCTCCAATCGCTTAACCAGAATGGGCTAGGGAACAAATTCACATTCCGTTGTAATCGGGCGAGTTTGTACTTTCAGATGTAATAGGAACTTTTGGGTTAGGTCAATCCGTTCGCGAGATATGGGACTTTGAAGCTAAGAAATGGTTGAGAAGACAATAAATTTTTCGCACTTCTTCTGCTCCAAACGCTTAACCAGAATGGCCAAGGGATAAAATACAAATACCGTTGTAATCGGACGAGTTTCTACTTTCAGTTACAATAGGAATTTTTGGGTTAGGTCAATCCGTTCGCGAGATATGGGAGTTTGAAGCTAAGAAATGGTTGAGAAGACAACTAATTTTTCGCACTTCTGCTGCTCCAAACGCTTAACCAGAATGGCCTAGGGAAAAAATACGCATACAGTTGTAATCGGGCGAGTTTCTACTTTCAGACGCAGCAGGAATTTTTGGGTTAGGTCAATCCGTTCGCGAGATATGAGAGTTTGAAGCAAAGAAATGGTTGAGAAGGCAAAAAATTTTTCGCAATTCTGCTGCTCCAAACGCTTAACCAGAATGTCCTAGGGAAAAAATACACATACCGTTGTAATCGGGAGAGGTTCTAATTTCAGACGCAACTGGAATTTTTGGGTTAGGTCAATCCGTTCGCGAGATATGGGAGTTTGAAGCCAAGAAATGGTTGAGAAAGCAAAAAATTTTTCGCAATTCTGCTGCTCCAAACGCTTAACCAGAATGGCCTGGGGAAAAAATACACATACCGATGTAATCGGGCGAGTTTCTACTTTCAGATGCAATAGGAATTTTTGGGTTAGGTCAATCCGTTCGCGAGATATGGGACTTTGAAGCTAAGAAATGGTTGAGAAGACAACAAATTATTCGCACTTCTGCTGCTCCAAACGCATAACCAGAATGGCCTAGGGAAAAAATACACATACCGCTGTAATCGGGCGTGTTTCTACTTTCAGATGCAATAGGAATTTTTGGGTTAGGTCAATCCGTTCGCGAGATATGGGACTTTGAATCTAAGAAATGGTTGACAAGACAACCAATTTTTCGCAATTCTGCTGCTCCAATCGCTTAACCAGAATGGCCTAGTGAAAAAATACGCGTACAGTTGTAATCGGGCGAGTTTCTACTTTCAGACGCAGCAGGAATTTTTGGGTTTGGACAATCCGTTCGCGAGATATGGGACTTTGAAGCTAAGAAATGGTTGAAAAGTCAACAAATTTTTCGCACTTCTGCTGCTCCAAAAGCTTAACCAGAATGGCCTAGGGATAAAATACCCATACCGTTGTAATCGGACGAGTTTCTGCTTTCAGTTACAATAGGAACTTTTGGGTTAGGTCAATCCGTTCGCGAGATATGGGACTTTGAAGCTAAGAAATGGTTGACGAGACAACGAACTTTTCGCACTTCTGCTGCTCCAATCGCTTAACCAGAATGGGCTAGGGAAAAAATACACATACCGTTGTAATCGTGCGAGTTTGTACTTTCAGACGCAATAGGAATTTTTGGGTTAGGTCAATCCGTTCGCGAGATATGGGAGTTTGAAGCCAAGAAATGGTTGAGAAGGCATAAAATTTTTCGCAATTCTGCTGCTCCAAACGCTTAACCAGAATGGCCTAGGGAAAAAATACACATACCGCTGTAATCGGGCGAGTTTCTACTTTCAGACGCAATAGGAATTTTTGGGTTAGGTCAATCCGTTCGCGAGATATGGGAGTTTGAAGCCAAGAAATGGATGAGAAGGCAAAAAATTTTTCGCAATTCTGCTGCTCCAAACGCTTAACCAGAATGGCCTAGGGAAAAAATACACATACCGTTGTAATCGGGCGAGTTTCTACTTTCAGATGCAATAGGAATTTTTGGGTTCGTTCAATCCGTTCGCGAGATATGGGAGTTTGAAGCTAAGAAATGGTTGAGAAGACAACTAATTTTTCGCACTTCTGCTGCTCCAAACGCTTAACCAGAATGGCCTAGGGAAAACATACGCATACAGTTGTAATCGGGCGAGTTTCTACTTTCAGACGCAGCAGGAATTTTTGGGTAAGGTCAATCCGTTCGCGAGATATGAGAGTTTGAAGCCAAGAAATGGTTGAGAAGGCAAAAAATTTTTCGCAATTCTGCTGCTCCAAACGCTTAACCTGAATGGCCTAGCGAAAAAATACACATACCGTTGTAATCGGGAGAGTTTCTAATTTCAGACGCAACAGGAATTTTTGGGTTAGGTCAATCCGTTCGCGAGATATGGGAGTTTGAAGCCAAGAAATCGTTGAGAAAGCAAAAAATTTTTCGCAATTCTGCTGCTCCAAACGCTTAACCAGAATGGCCTAGGGAAAAAATACACATACCGCTGTAATCGGGCGAGTTTCTACTTTCAGACGCAATAGGAATTTTTGGGTTAGGTCAATCCGTTCGCGAGATATGGGAGTTTGAAGCCAAGAAATGGATGAGAAGGCAAAAAATTTTTCGCAATTCTGCTGCTCCAAACGCTTAACCAGAATGGCCTAGGGAAAAAATACACATACCGTTGTAATCGGGCGAGTTTCTACTTTCAGACGCAGCAGGAATTTTTGGGTTTGGACAATCCGTTCGCGAGATATGGGACTTTGAAGCTAAGAAATGGTTGAGAAGACAACAAATTTTTCGCACTTCTGCTGCTCCAAAAGCTTAACCAGAATGGCCTAGGGATAAAATACCCATACCGATGTAATCGGACGAGTTTCTGCTTTCAGTTACAATAGGAACTTTTGGGTTAGGTCAATCCGTTCGCGAGATATGGGACTTTGAAGCTAAGAAATGGTTGACGAGACAACAAACTTTTCGCACTTCTGCTGCTCCAATCGCTTAACCAGAATGGGCTAGGGAAAAAATACACATACCGTTGTAATCGTGCGAGTTTGTACTTTCAGACGCAATAGGAATTTTTGGGTTAGGTCAATCCGTTCGCGAGATATGGGAGTTTGAAGCCAAGAAATGGTTGAGAAGGCATAAAATTTTTCGCAATTCTGCTGCTCCAAACGCTTAACCAGAATGGCCTAGGGAAAAAATACACATACCGCTGTAACCGGGCGAGTTTCTACTTTCAGACGCAATAGGAATTTTTGGGTTAGGTCAATCCGTTCGCGAGATATGGGAGTTTGAAGCCAAGAAATGGATGAGAAGGCAAAAAATTTTTCGCAATTCTGCTGCTCCAAACGCTTAACCAGAATGGCCTAGGGAAAAAATACACACACCGTTGTAATCGGGCGAGTTTCTACTTTCAGTTACAATAGGAACTTTTGGGTTAGGTCAATCCGTTCGCGAGATATGGGACTTTGAAGCTAAGAAATGGTTGACGAGACAACAAACATTTCGCACTTCTGCTGCTCCAATCGCTTAACCAGAATGGGCTAGGGAAAAAATACACATACCGTTGTAATCGTGCGAGTTTGTACTTTCAGACGCAATAGGAATTTTTGGGTTAGGTCAATCCGTTCGCGAGATATGGGAGTTTGAAGCCAAGAAATGGTTGAGAAGGCATAAAATTTTTCGCAATTCTGCTGCTCCAAACGCTTAACCAGAATGGCCTAGGGAAAAAATACACATACCGCTGTAATCGGGCGAGTTTCTACTTTCAGACGCAATAGGAATTTTTGGGTTAGGTCAATCCGTTCGCGAGATATGGGAGTTTGAAGCCAAGAAATGGATGAGAAGGCAAAAAATTTTTCGCAATTCTGCTGCTCCAAACGCTTAACCAGAATGGCCTAGGGAAAAAATACACATACCGTTGTAATCGGGCGAGTTTCTACTTTCAGATGCAATAGGAATTTTTGGGTTCGTTCAATCCGTTCGCGAGATATGGGAGTTTGAAGCTAAGAAATGGTTGAGAAGACAACTAATTTTTCGCACTTCTGATGCTCCAAACGCTTAACCAGAATGGCCTAGGGAAAACATACGCATACAGTTGTAATCGGGCGAGTTTCTACTTTCAGTTACAATAGGAACTTTTGGGTTAGGTCAATCCGTTCGCGAGATATGGGACTTTGAAGCTAAGAAATGGTTGACGAGACAACAAACATTTCGCACTTCTGCTGCTCCAATCGCTTAACCAGAATGGGCTAGGGAAAAAATACACATACCGTTGTAATCGTGCGAGTTTGTACTTTCAGACGCAATAGGAATTTTTGGGTTAGGTCAATCCGTTCGCGAGATATGGGAGTTTGAAGCCAAGAAATGGTTGAGAAGGCATAAAATTTTTCGCAATTCTGCTGCTCCAAACGCTTAACCAGAATGGCCTAGGGAAAAAATACACATACCGCTGTAATCGGGCGAGTTTCTACTTTCAGACGCAATAGGAATTTTTGGGTTAGGTCAATCCGTTCGCGAGATATGGGAGTTTGAATCCAAGAAATGGATGAGAAGGCAAAAAATTTTTCGCAATTCTGCTGCTCCAAACGCTTAACCAGAATGGCCTAGGGAAAAAATGCACATACCGTTGTAATCGGGCGAGTTTCTACTTTCAGATGCAATAGGAATTTTTGGGTTCGTTCAATCCGTTCGCGAGATATGGGAGTTTGAAGCTAAGAAATGGTTGAGAAGACAACTAATTTTTCGCACTTCTGATGCTCCAAACGCTTAACCAGAATGGCCTAGGGAAAACATACGCATACAGTTGTAATCGGGCGAGTTTCTACTTTCAGACGCAGCAGGAATTTTTGGGTAAGGTCAATCCGTTCGCGAGATATGAGAGTTTGAAGCCAAGAAATGGTTGAGAAGGCAAAAAATTTTTCGCAATTCTGCTGCTCCAAACGCTTAACCAGAATGGCCTAGCGAAAAAATACACATACCGTTGTAATCGGGAGAGTTTCTAATTTCAGACGCAACAGGAATTTTTGGGTTAGGTCAATCCGTTCGCGAGATATGGGAGTTTGAAGCCAAGAAATCGTTGAGAAAGCAAAAAATTTTTCGCAATTCTGCTGCTCCAAACGCTAAACCAGAATGGCCTGGGGAAAAAATACACATACCGTTGTAATCGGGCGAGTTTCTACTTTCAGATGTAATAGGAATTTTTGGGTTAGTTCAATCCGCTCGCGAGATATGGGAGTTTGAAGCTAAGAAATGGTTGAGAAGACAACAAATTTGTCGCACTTCTGCTGCTCCAGCGCTTAACCAGAATGGCCTAGGGAAAAAATACGCATACAGTTGTAATCGGGCGAGTTTCTACTTTCAGACGCAGCAGGAATTTTTGGGTTTGGTCAATCCGTTCGCGAGATATGGGACTTTGAAGCTAAGAAATGATTGAGAAGACAACAAATTTTTCGCACTTCTGCTGCCCGAAACGCATAACCAGAATGGCCTAGGGAAAAAATACACATACCGCTGTAATCGGGCGAGTTTCTACTTTCAGATGCAATAGGAATTTTTGGGTTAGGTCAATCCATTCGCGAGATATGGGACCTTGAAGCTAAGAAATGGTTGAGAAGACAACAAATTTTTCGCACTTCTGCTGCCCCAAACGCATAACCAGAATGGCCTAGGGAAAAAATACACATACCGCTGTAATAGGGCGAGTTTCTACTTTCAGATGCAATAGGAATTTTTGGGTTAGGTCAATCCGTTCGCGAGATATGAGAGTTTGAAGCCAAGAAATGGTTGAGAAGGCAAAAAATTTTTCGCAATTCTGCTGCTCCAAACGCTTAACCAGAATGGCCTAGCGAAAAAATACACATACCGTTGTAATCGGACGAGTTTCTACTTTCAGTTACAATAGGAATTTTTGGGTTAGGTCATTCCGTTCGCGAGATATGGGACTTTGAAGCTAAGAAATGGTTGACAAGACAACAAACATTTCGCACTTCTGCTGCTCCAATCGCTTAACCAGAATGGGCTAGGGAAAAAATACACATACCGTTGTAATCGTGCGAGTTTGTACTTTCAGACGCAATAGGAATTTTTGGGTTAGGTCAATCCGTTCGCGAGATATGGGAGTTTGAAGCCAAGAAATGGTTGAGAAGGCATAAAATTTTTCGCAATTCTGCTGCTCCAAACGCTTAACCAGAATGGCCTAGGGAAAAAATACACATACCGCTGTAATCGGGCGAGTTTCTACTTTCAGACGCAATAGGAATTTTTGGGTTAGGTCAATCCGTTCGCGAGATATGGGAGTTTGAATCCAAGAAATGGATGAGAAGGCAAAAAATTTTTCGCAATTCTGCTGCTCCAAACGCTTAACCAGAATGGCCTAGGGAAAAAATGCACATACCGTTGTAATCGGGCGAGTTTCTACTTTCAGATGCAATAGGAATTTTTGGGTTCGTTCAATCCGTTCGCGAGATATGGGAGTTTGAAGCTAAGAAATGGTTGAGAAGACAACTAATTTTTCGCACTTCTGATGCTCCAAACGCTTAACCAGAATGGCCTAGGGAAAACATACGCATACAGTTGTAATCGGGCGAGTTTCTACTTTCAGACGCAGCAGGAATTTTTGGGTAAGGTCAATCCGTTCGCGAGATATGAGAGTTTGAAGCCAAGAAATGGTTGAGAAGGCAAAAAATTTTTCGCAATTCTGCTGCTCCAAACGCTTAACCAGAATGGCCTAGCGAAAAAATACACATACCGTTGTAATCGGGAGAGTTTCTAATTTCAGACGCAACAGGAATTTTTGGGTTAGGTCAATCCGTTCGCGAGATATGGGAGTTTGAAGCCAAGAAATCGTTGAGAAAGCAAAAAATTTTTCGCAATTCTGCTGCTCCAAACGCTAAACCAGAATGGCCTGGGGAAAAAATACACATACCGTTGTAATCGGGCGAGTTTCTACTTTCAGATGTAATAGGAATTTTTGGGTTAGTTCAATCCGCTCGCGAGATATGGGAGTTTGAAGCTAAGAAATGGTTGAGAAGACAACAAATTTGTCGCACTTCTGCTGCTCCAGCGCTTAACCAGAATGGCCTAGGGAAAAAATACGCATACAGTTGTAATCGGGCGAGTTTCTACTTTCAGACGCAGCAGGAATTTTTGGGTTTGGTCAATCCGTTCGCGAGATATGGGACTTTGAAGCTAAGAAATGATTGAGAAGACAACAAATTTTTCGCACTTCTGCTGCCCGAAACGCATAACCAGAATGGCCTAGGGAAAAAATACACATACCGCTGTAATCGGGCGAGTTTCTACTTTCAGATGCAATAGGAATTTTTGGGTTAGGTCAATCCATTCGCGAGATATGGGACCTTGAAGCTAAGAAATGGTTGAGAAGACAACAAATTTTTCGCACTTCTGCTGCCCCAAACGCATAACCAGAATGGCCTAGGGAAAAAATACACATACCGCTGTAATAGGGCGAGTTTCTACTTTCAGATGCAATAGGAATTTTTGGGTTAGGTCAATCCGTTCGCGAGATATGAGAGTTTGAAGCCAAGAAATGGTTGAGAAGGCAAAAAATTTTTCGCAATTCTGCTGCTCCAAACGCTTAACCAGAATGGCCTAGCGAAAAAATACACATACCGTTGTAATCGGACGAGTTTCTACTTTCAGTTACAATAGGAATTTTTGGGTTAGGTCATTCCGTTCGCGAGATATGGGACTTTGAAGCTAAGAAATGGTTGACAAGACAACAAATTTTTCGCACTTCTGCTGCTCCAATCGCTTAACCAGAATGGCCTAGGGAAAAAATTCACATACCGTTGTAATCGGGCGAGTTTCTACTTTCAGATGCAATAGGAATTTTTGGGTTAGGTCAATCCGTTCGCGAGATATGGGACTTTGAAGCTAAGAAATGGTTGAGAAGACAACAAATTTTTCGCACTTCTGCTGCTCCAAACGCATAACCAGAATGGCCTAGGGAAAAAATACACATACCGCTGTAATCGGGCGAGCTTCTACTTTCAGATGCAATAGGAATTTTTGGGTTAGGTCAATCCGTTCGCGAGATATGAGAGTTTGAAGCCAAGAAATGGTTGAGAAGGCAAAAAATTTTTCGCAATTCTGCTGCTCCAAACGCTTAACCAGAATGGCCTAGCGAAAAAATACACATACCGTTGTAATCGGGAGAGTTTCTAATTTCAGACGCAACAGGAATTTTTGCGTTAGGTCAATCCGTTCGCGAGATATGGGAGTTTGAAGCCAAGAAATGGTTGAGAAAGCAAAAAATTCTTCGCAATTCTGCTGCTTCGAACGCTTAACCAGAATGGCCTGGGGAAAAAATACACATACCGTTGAAATCGGGCGAGATTCTACTTTCAGATGTAATAGGAACTTTTGGGTTAGGTCAATCCGTTCGCGAGATATGGGACTTTGAAGCTAAGAAATGGTGGACAAGACAACAAATTTTTCGCACTTCTGCTGCTCCAATCGCTTAACCAGAATGGCCTAGGGAAAAAATACGCATACAGTTGTAATCGGGCGAGTTTCTACTTTCAGACGCAGCAGGAATTTTTGGGTTTGGACAATCCGTTCGCGAGATATGGGACTTTGAAGCTAAGAAATGGTTGGGAAGACAACAAATTTTTCGCACTTCTGCTGCTCCAAAAACTTAACCAGAATGGCCTAGGGATAAAATACCCATACCGTTGTAATCGGACGAGTTTCTGCTTTCAGTTACAATAGGAACTTTTGGGTCAGGTCAATCCGTTCGCGAGATATGGGACTTTGAAGCTAAGAAATGGTTGACGAGACAACAAATTTTTCGCACTTCTGCTGCTCCAATCGCTTAACCAGAATGGGCTAGGGAAAAAAAACACATACCGTTGTAATCGTGCGAGTTTGTACTATCAGACGCAATAGGAATTTTTGGGTTAGGTCAATCCGTTCGCGAGATATGGGAGTTTGAAGCCAAGGAATGGTTGAGAAGGCATAAAATTTTTCGCAATTCTGCTGCTCCAAACGCTTAACCAGAATGGCCTAGTGAAAAAATACGCATACAGTTGTAATCGGGCGAGTTTCTACTTTCAGACGCAGCAGGAATTTTTGGGTTTGGACAATCCGTTCGCGAGATATGGGACTTTGAAGCTAAGAAATGGTTGAGAAGACAACAAATTTTTCGCACTTCTGCTGCTCCAAAAGCTTAACCAGAATGGCCTAGGGATAAAATACCCATACCGTTGTAATCGGACGAGTTTCTGCTTTCAGTTACAATAGGAACTTTTGGGTTAGGTCAATCCGTTCGCGAGATATGGGACTTTGAAGCTAAGAAATGGTTGACGAGACAACAAACTTTTCGCACTTCTGCTGCTCCAATCGCTTAACCAGAATGGGCTAGGGAAAAAATACACATACCGTTGTAATCGTGCGAGTTTGTACTTTCAGACGCAATAGGAATTTTTGGGTTAGGTCAATCCGTTCGCGAGATATGGGAGTTTGAAGCCAAGAAATGGTTGAGAAGGCATAAAATTTTTCGCAATTCTGCTGCTCCAAACGCTTAACCAGAATGGCCTAGGGAAAAAATACACATACCGCTGTAATCGGGCGAGTTTCTACTTTCAGACGCAATAGGAATTTTTGGGTTAGGTCAATCCGTTCGCGAGATATGGGAGTTTGAAGCCAAGAAATGGATGAGAAGGCAAAAAATTTTTCGCAATTCTGCTGCTCCAAACGCTTAACCAGAATGGCCTAGGGAAAAAATACACATACCGTTGTAATCGGGCGAGTTTCTACTTTCAGATGCAATAGGAATTTTTGGGTTCGTTCAATCCGTTCGCGAGATATGGGAGTTTGAAACTAAGAAATGGTTGAGAAGACAACTAATTTTTCGCACTTCTGCTGCTCCAAACGCTTAACCAGAATGGCCTAGGGAAAACATACGCATACAGTTGTAATCGGGCGAGTTTCTACTTTCAGACGCAGCAGGAATTTTTGGGTAAGGTCAATCCGTTAGCGAGATATGAGAGTTTGAAGCCAAGAAATGGTTGAGAAGGCAAAAAATTTTTCGCAATTCTGCTGCTCCAAACGCTTAACCAGAATGGCCTAGCGAAAAAATACACATACCATTGTAATCGGGAGAGTTTCTAATTTCAGACGCAACAGGAATTTTTGGGTTAGGTCAATCCGTTCGCAAGATATGGGAGTTTGAAGCCAAGAAATCGTTGAGAAAGCAAAAAATTTTTCGCAATTCTGCTGCTCCAAACGCTAAACCAGAATGGCCTGGGGAAAAAATACACATACCGTTGTAATCGGGCGAGTTTCTACTTTCAGATGTAATAGGAATTTTTGGGTTAGTTCAATCCGCTCGCGAGATATGGGAGTTTGAAGCTAAGAAATGGTTGAGAAGACAACAAATTTGTCGCACTTCTGCTGCTCCAGCGCTTAACCAGAATGGCCTAGGGAAAAAATACACATACCGTTGTAATCGGGAGAGTTTCTAATTTCAGACGCAACAGGAATTTTTGGGTTAGGTCAATCCGTTCGCGAGATATGGGAGTTTGAAGCCAAGAAATGGTTGAGAAAGCAAAAAATTTTTCGCAATTCTGCTGCTCCAAACGCTTAACCAGAGTGGCCTGGGGAAAAAATACACATACCGTTGTAATCGGGCGAGATTCTACTTTCAGATGTAATAGGAACTTTTGGGTTAGGACAATCCGTTCGCGAGATATGGGACCTTGAAGCTAAGAAATGGTTGAGAAGACAACAAATTTTTCGCACTTCTGCTGCTCCAAAAGCTTAACCAGAATGGCCCAGGGATAAAATGCCCATACCGTTGTAATCGGACGAGTTTCTGCTTTCAGTTACAATAGGAACATTTGGGTTAGGTCAATCCGTTCGCGAGATATGGGACTTTGAAGCTAAGAAATGGTTGACGAGACAACAAATTTTTCGCACTTCTGCTGCTCCAAACGCTTAACCAGAATGGGCTAGGGAACAAATACACATACCGTTGTAATCGGGCGAGTTTGTACTTTCAGATGTAATAGGAACTTTTGGGTTAGGTCAATCCGTTCGCGAGATATGGGACTTTGAAGCTAAGAAATGGTTGAGAAGACAATAAATTTTTCGCACTTCTGCTGCTCCAAACGCTTAACCAGAATGGCCAAGGGATAAAATACAAATACCGTTGTAAACGGACGAGTTTCTACTTTCAGTTACAATAGGAATTTTTGGGTTAGGTCAATCCGTTCGCGAGATATGGGAGTTTGAATCTAAGAAATGGTTGAGAAGACAACTAATTTTTCGCACTTCTGCTGCTCCAAACGCTTAACCAGAATGGCCTAGGGAAAAAATACGCATACAGTTGTAATCGGGCGAGGTTCTACTTTCAGATGCAGCAGGAATTTTTGGGTTAGGTCAATCCGTTCGCGAGATATGAGAGTTTGAAGCAAAGAAATGGTTGAGAAGGCAAAAAATTTTTCGCAATTCTGCTGCTCCAAACGCTTAACCAGAATGTCCTAGGGAAAAAATACACATACCGTTGTAATCGGGAGAGGTTCTAATTTCAGACGCAACAGGAATTTTTGGGTTAGGTCAATCCGTTCGCGAGATATTGGAGTTTGAAGCCAAGAAATGGTTGAGAAAGCAAAAAATTTTTCGCAATTCTGCTGCTCCAAACGCTTAACCAGAATGGCCTGGGGAAAAAATACACATACCGTTGTAATCGGGCGAGTTTCTACTTTCAGATGTAATAGGAATTTTTGGGTTAGTTCAATCCGCTCGCGAGATATGGGAGTTTGAAGCTAAGAAATGGTTGAGAAGACAACAAATTTGTCGCACTTGTGCTGCTCCAGCGCTTAACCAGAATGGCCTAGGGAAAAAATACGCATACAGTTGTAATCGGGCTAGTTTCTACTTTCAGACGCAGCAGCAATTTTTGGGTTTGGTCAATCCGTTCGCGAGATATGGGACCTTGAAGCTAAGAAATGGTTGAGAAGACAACAAATTTTTCGCACTTCTGCTGCCCCAAACGCATAACCAGAATGGCCTAGGGAAAAAATACACATACCGCTGTAATCGGGCGAGTTTCTACTTTCAGATGCAATAGGAATTTTTGGGTTAGGTCAATCCGTTCGCGAGATATGAGAGTTTGAAGCCAAGAAATGGTTGAGAAGGCAAAAAATTTTTCGCAATTCTGCTGCTCCAAACGCTTAACCAGAACGCCTAGCGAAAAAATACACATACCGTTGTAATCGGACGAGTTTCTACTTTCAGTTACAATAGGAATTTTTGGGTTAGGTCATTCCGTTCGCGAGATATGGGACTTTGAAGCTAAGAAATGGTTGACAAGACAACAAATTGTTCGCACTTCTGCTGCTCCAATCGCTTAACCAGAATGGCCTAGGGAAAAAATTCACATACCGTTGTAATCGGGCGAGTTTCTACTTTCAGATGCAATAGGAATTTTTGGGTTAGGTCAATCCGTTCGCGAGATATGGGACTTTGAAGCTAAGAAATGGTTGAGAAGACAACAAATTTTTCGCACTTCTGCTGCTCCAAACGCATAACCAGAATGGCCTAGGGAAAAAATACACATACCGCTGTAATCGGGCGAGCTTCTACTTTCAAATGCAATAGGAATTTTTGGGTTAGGTCAATCCGTTCGCGAGATATGAGAGTTTGAAGCCAAGAAATGGTTGAGAAGGCAAAAAATTTTTCGCAATTCTGCTGCTCCAAACGCTTAACCAGAATGGCCTAGCGAAAAAATACACATACCGTTGTAATCGGGAGAGTTTCTAATTTCAGACGCAACAGGAATTTTTGCGTTAGGTCAATCCGTTCGCGAGATATGGGAGTTTGAAGCCAAGAAATGGTTGAGAAAGCAAAAAATTCTTCGCAATTCTGCTGCTTCGAACGCTTAACCAGAATGGCCTGGGGAAAAAATACACATACCGTTGTAATCGGGCGAGATTCTACTTTCAGATGTAATAGGAACTTTTGGGTTAGGTCAATCCGTTCGCGAGATATGGGACTTTGAAGCTAAGAAATGGTGGACAAGACAACAAATTTTTCGCACTTCTGCTGCTCCAATCGCTTAACCAGAATGGCCTAGGGAAAAAATACGCATACAGTTGTAATCGGGCGAGTTTCTACTTTCAGACGCAGCAGGAATTTTTGGGTTTGGACAATCCGTTCGCGAGATATGGGACTTTGAAGCTAAGAAATGGTTGAGAAGACAACAAATTTTTCGCACTTCTGCTGCTCCAAAAACTTAACCAGAATGGCCTAGGGATAAAATACCCATACCGTTGTAATCGGACGAGTTTCTGCTTTCAGTTACAATAGGAACTTTTGGGTCAGGTCAATCCGTTCGCGAGATATGGGACTTTGAAGCTAAGAAATGGTTGACGAGACAACAAATTTTTCGCACTTCTGCTGCTCCAATCGCTTAACCAGAATGGGCTAGGGAAAAAAAACACATACCGTTGTAATCGTGCGAGTTTGTACTATCAGACGCAATAGGAATTTTTGGGTTAGGTCAATCCGTTCGCGAGATATGGGAGTTTGAAGCCAAGAAATGGTTGAGAAGGCATAAAATTTTTCGCAATTCTGCTGCTCCAAACGCTTAACCAGAATGGCCTGGGGAAAAAATACACATACCGTTGTAATCGGGCGAGTTTCTACTTTCAGATGTAATAGGAACTTTTGGGTTAGGTCAATCCGTTCGCGAGATATGGGACTTTGAAGCTAAGAAATGGTTGACAAGACAACAAATTTTTCGCACTTCTGCTGCTCCAATGGCTTGACCAGGTTGGCCTAGGGAAAAAATACGCATACAGTTGTAATCGGGCGAGTTTCTACTTTCAGACGCAGCAGGAATTTTTGGGTTTGGTCAATCCGTTCGCGAGATATGGGAGTCTGAAGCTAAGAAATGGTTGAGAAGACAACAAATTTGTCGCACTTCTGCTGCTCCAGCGCTTAACCAGAATGGCCTAGGGAAAAAATACGCATACAGTTGTAATCGGGCTAGTTTCTACTTTCAGACGCAGCAGGAATTTTTGGGTTTGGTCAATCCGTTCGCGAGATATGGGACCTTGAAGCTAAGAAACGGTTGAGAAGACAACAAATTTTTCGCACTTCTGCTGCCCCAAACGCATAACCAGAATGGCCTAGGGAAAAAATACACATACCGCTGTAATCGGGCGTGTTTCTACTTTCAGATGCAATAGGAATTTTTGGGTTATGTCAATCCGTTCGCGAGATATGAGAGTTTGAAGCCAAGAAATGGTTGAGAAGGCAAAAAATTTTTCGCATTTCTGCTGCTCCAAACGCTTAACCAGGATGGCCTAGCGAAAAAATACACATACCGTTGTAATCGGACGAGTTTCTACTTTCAGTTACAATAGGAATTTTTGGGTTAGGTCATTCCGTTCGCGAGATATGGGACCTTGAAGCTAAGAAATGGTTGACAAGACAACAAATTTTTCGCACTTCTGCTGCTCCAATCGCTTAACCAGAATGGCCTTGGGAAAAAATACACATACCGATGTAATCGGGCGAGTTTCTACATTCAGATGCAATAGGAATTTTTTGGTTAGGTCAATCCGTTCGCGAGATATGGGACTTTGAAGCTAAGAAGTGGTTGAGAAGACAACAAATTTTTCGCACTTCTGCTGCCCCAAACGCATAACCAGAATGGCCTAGGGAAAAAATACACATACCGCTGTAATCGGGCGAGCTTCTACTTTCAGATGCAATAGGAATTTTTGGGTTAGGTCAATGCGTTCGCGAGATATGAGAGTTTGAAGCCAAGAAATGGTTGAGAAGGTAAAAAATTTTTCGCAATTCTGCTGCTCCAAACGCTTAACCAGAATGGCCTAGCGAAAAAATACACATACCGTTGTAATCGGACGAGTTTCTACTTTCAGTTACAAAAGGAATTTTTGGGTTAGGTCATTCCGTTCGCGAGATATGGGACTTTGAAGCTAAGAAATGGTTGACAAGACAACCAATTTTTCGCACTTCTGCTGCTCCAATCGCTTAACCAGAATGGCCTTGGGAAAAAATACACATACCGATGTAATCGGGCGAGTTTCTACATTCAGATGCAATAGGAATTTTTTGGTTAGGTCAATCCGTTCGCGAGATATGGGACTTTGAAGCTAAGAAGTGGTTGAGAAGACAACAAATTTTTCGCACTTCTGCTGCCCCAAACGCATAACCAGAATGGCCTTGGGAAAAAATACACATACCGATGTAATCGGGCGAGTTTCTACATTCAGATGCAATAGGAATTTTTGGGTTAGGTCATTCCGTTCGCGAGATATGGGACTTTGAAGCTAAGAAATGGTTGACAAGACAACAAATTTTTCGCAATTCTGCTGCTCCAATCGCTTAACCAGAATGGCCTAGGGAAAAAATTCACATACCGCTGTAATCGGGCGAGTTTCTACTTTCAGATGCAATAGGAATTTTTGGGTTAGGTCAATCCGTTCGCGAGATATGGGACTTTGAAGCTAAGAAATGGTTGACAAGACAACCAATTTTTCGCACTTCTGCTGCTCCAATCGCTTAACCAGAATGGCCTAGTGAAAAAATACGCATACAGTTGTAATCGGGCGAGTTTCTACTTTCAGACGCAGCAGGAATTTTTGGGTTTGGATAATCCGTTCGCGAGATATGGGACTTTGAAGCTAAGAAATGGTTGTGAAGACAACAAATTTTTCGCACTTCTGCTGCTCCAAAAGCTTAACCAGAATGGCCTAGGGATAAAATACCCATACCGTTGTAATCGGACGAGTTTCTGCTTTCAGTTACAATAGGAACTTTTGGGTTAGGTCAATCCGTTCGCGAGATATGGGACTTTGAAGCTAAGAAATGGTTGACGAGACAACAAACTTTTCGCACTTCTGCTGCTCCAATCGCTTAACCAGAATGGGCTAGGGAAAAAATACACATACCGTTGTAATCGTGCGAGTTTGTACTTTCAGACGCAATAGGAATTTTTGGGTTAGGTCAATCCGTTCGCGAGATATGGGAGTTTGAAGCCAAGAAATGGTTGAAAAGGCATAAAATTTTTCGCAATTCTGCTGCTCCAAACGCTTAACCAGAATGGCCTATGGAAAAAATACACATACCGCTGTAATCGGGCGAGTTTCTACTTTCAGACGCAATAGGAATTTTTGGGTTAGGTCAATCCGTTCGCGAGATATGGGTGTTTCAAGCCAAGAAATGGATGAGAAGGCAAAAAATTTTTCGCAATTCTGCTGCTCCAAACGCTTAACCAGAATGGCCTAGGGAAAAAATACACATACCGTTGTAATCGGGCGAGTTTCTACTTTCAGATGCAATAGGAATTTTTGGGTTCGTTCAATCCGTTCGCGAGATATGGGAGTTTGAAGCTAAGAAATGGTTGAGAAGACAACTAATTTTTCGCACTTCTGCTGCTCCAAACGCTTAACCAGAATGGCCTAGGGAAAAAATACGCATACAGTTGTAATCGGGCGAGTTTCTACTTTCAGACGCAGCAGGAATTTTTGGGTAAGGTCAATCCGTTCGCGAGATATGAGAGTTTGAAGCCAAGAAATGGTTGAGAAGGCAAAAAATTTTTCGCAATTCTGCTGCTCCAAACGCTTAACCAGAATGGCCTAGCGAAAAAAATACACATACCGTTGTAATCGGGAGAGTTTCTAATTTCAGACGCAACAGGAATTTTTGGGTTAGGTCAATCCGTTCGCGAGATATGGGAGTTTGAAGCCAAGAAATCGTTGAGAAAGCAAAAAATTTTTCGCAATTCTGCTGCTCCAAACGCTAAAGCAGAATGGCCTGGGGAAAAAATACACATACCGTTGTAATCGGGCGAGTTTCTACTTTCAGATGTAATAGGAATTTTTGGGTTAGTTCAATCCGCTCGCGAGATATGGGAGTTTGAAGCTAAGAAATGGTTGAGAAGACAACAAATTTGTCGCACTTCTGCTGCTCCAGCGCTTAACCAGAATGGCCTAGGGAAAAAATACGCATACAGTTGTAATCGGGCGAGTTTCTACTTTCAGACGCAGCAGGAATTTTTCGGTTTGGTCAATCCATTCGCGAGATATGGGACTTTGAAGCTAAGAAATGGTTGAGAAGACAACAAATTTTTCGCGCTTCTGCTGCCCGAAACGCATAACCAGAATGGCCTAGGGAAAAAATACACATACCGCTGTAATCGGACGAGTTTCTACTTTCAGATGCAATAGGAATTTTTGGGTTAGGTCAATCCGTTCGCGAGATATGGGAGTTTGAAGCCAAGAAATGGTTGAGAAAGCAAAAAATTTTTCGCAATTCTGCTGCTCCAAACGCTTAACCAGAGTGGCCTGGGGAAAAAATACACATACCGTTGTAATCGGGCGAGATTCTACTTTCAGATGTAATAGGAACTTTTGGGTTAGGACAATCCGTTCGCGAGATATGGGACTTTGAAGCTAAGAAATGGTTGAGAAGACAATAAATTTTTCGCACTTCTGCTGCTCAAAACGCTTAACCAGAATGGCCAAGGGATAAAATACAAATACCGTTGCAATCGGACGAGTTTCTACTTTCAGTTACAATAGGAATTTTTGGGTTAGGTCAATCCGTTCGCGAGATATGGGAGTTTGAAGCTAAGAAATGGTTGAGAAGACAACTAATTTTTCGCACTTCTGCTGCTCCAAACGCTTAACCAGAATGGCCTAGGGAAAAAATACGCATACAGTTGTAATCGGGCGAGTTTCTACTTTCAGACGCAGCAGGAATTTTTGGGTTAGGTCAATCCGTTCGCGAGATATGAGAGTTTGAAGCAAAGAAATGGTTGAGAAGGCAAAAAATTTTTCGCAATTCTGCTGCTCCAAACGCTTAACCAGAATGGCCTAGGGAAAAAATTCACATACCGCTGTAATCGGGCGAGTTTCTACTTTCAGATGCAATAGGAATTTTTGGGTTAGGTCAATCCGTTCGCGAGATATGGGACTTTGAAGCTAAGAAATGGTTGACAAGACAACCAATTTTTCGCACTTCTGCTGCTCCTATCGCTTAACCAGAATGGCCTAGTGAAAAAATACGCATACAGTTGTAATCGGGCGAGTTTCTACTTTCAGACGCAGCAGGAATTTTTGGGTTTGGACAATCCGTTCGCGAGATATGGGACTTTGAAGCTAAGAAATGGTTGAGAAGACAACAAATTATTCGCACTTCTGCTGCTCCAAAAGCTTAACCAGAATGGCCTAGGGATAAAATACCCATACCGTTGTAATCGGACGAGTTTCTGCTTTCAGTTACAATAGGAACTTTTGGGTTAGGTCAATCCGTTCGCGAGATATGGGACTTTGAAGCTAACAAATGGTTGACGAGACAACAAACTTTTCGCACTTCTGCTGCTCCAATCGCTTAACCAGAATGGGCTAGGGAAAAAATACACATACCGTTGTAATCGTGCGAGTTTGTACTTTCAGACGCAATAGGAATTTTTGGGTTAGGTCAATCCGTTCGCGAGATATGGGAGTTTGAAGCCAAGAAATGGTTGAAAAGGCATAAAATTTTTCGCAATTCTGCTGCTCCAAACGCTTAACCAGAATGGCCTATGGAAAAAATACACATACCGCTGTAATCGGGCGAGTTTCTACTTTCAGACGCAATAGGAATTTTTGGGTTAGGTCAATCCGTTCGCGAGATATGGGAGTTTGAAGCCAAGAAATGGATGAGAAGGCAAAAAATTTTTCGCAATTCTGCTGCTCCAAACGCTTAACCAGAATGGCCTAGGGAAAAAATACACATACCGTTGTAATCGGGCGAGTTTCTACTTTCAGATGCAATAGGAATTTTTGGGTTCGTTCAATCCGTTCGCGAGATATGGGAGTTTGAAGCTAAGAAATGGTTGAGAAGACAACTAATTTTTCGCACTTCTGCTGCTCCAAACGCTTAACCAGAATGGCCTAGGGAAAAAATACGCATACAGTTGTATTCGGGCGAGTTTCTACTTTCAGACGCAGCAGGAATTTTTGGGTAAGGTCAATCCGTTCGCGAGATATGAGAGTTTGAAGCCAAGAAATGGTTGAGAAGGCAAAAAATTTTTCGCAATTCTGCTGCTCCAAACGCTTAACCAGAATGGCCTAGCGAAAAAAATACACATACCGTTGTAATCGGGAGAGTTTCTAATTTCAGACGCAACAGGAATTTTTGGGTTAGGTCAATCCGTTCGCGAGATATGGGAGTTTGAAGCCAAGAAATCGTTGAGAAAGCAAAAAATTTTTCGCAATTCTGCTGCTCCAAACGCTAAACCAGAATGGCCTGGGGAAAAAATACACATACCGTTGTAATCGGGCGAGTTTCTACTTTCAGATGTAATAGGAATTTTTGGGTTAGTTCAATCCGCTCGCGAGATATGGGACTTTGAAGCTAAGAAATGGTTGAGAAGACAACAAATTTTTCGCACTTCTGCTGCCCGAAACGCATAACCAGAATGGCCTAGGGAAAAAATACACATACCGCTGTAATCGGGCGAGTTTCTACTTTCAGATGCAATAGGAATTTTTGGGTTAGGTCAATCCATTCGCGAGATATGAGAGATTGAAGCCAAGAAATGGTTGAGAAGGCAAAAAATTTTTCGCAATTCTGCTGCTCCAAACGCTTTACCAGAATGGCCTAGCGAAAAAATACACATACCGTTGTAATCGGGAGAGTTTCTAATTTCAGACGCAACAGGAATTTTTGGGTTAGGTCAATCCGTTCGCGAGATATGGGAGTTTGAAGCCAAGAAATGGTTGAGAAAGCAAAAAATTTTTCGCAATTCTGCTGCTCCAAACGCTTAACCAGAGTGGCCTGGGGAAAAAATACACATACCGTTGTAATCGGGCGAGATTCTACTTTCAGATGTAATAGGAACTTTTGGGTTAGGACAATCCGTTCGCGAGATATGGGACTTTGAAGCTAAGAAATGGTTGAGAAGACAATAAATTTTTCGCACTTCTGCTGCTCAAAACGCTTAACCAGAATGGCCAAGGGATAAAATACAAATACCGTTGTAATCGGACGAGTTTCTACTTTCAGTTACAATAGGAATTTTTTGGTTAGGTCAATCCGTTCGCGAGATATGGGAGTTTGAAGCTAAGAAATGGTTGAGAAGACAACTAATTTTTCGCACTTCTGCTGCTCCAAACGCTTGACCAGAATGGCCTAGGGAAAAAATACGCATACAGTTGTAATCGGGCGAGTTTCTACTTTCAGACGCAGCAGGAATTTTTGGGTTAGGTCAATCCGTTCGCGAGATATGAGAGTTTGAAGCAAAGAAATGGTTGGGAAGGCAAAAAATTTTTCGCAATTCTGCTGCTCCAAACGCTTAACCAGAATGTCCTAGGGAAAAAATACACATACCGTTGTAATCGGGAGAGGTTCTAATTTCAGACGCAACAGGAATTTTTGGGTTAGGTCAATCCGTTCGCGAGATATGGGAGTTTGAAGCCAAGAAATGGTTGAGAAAGCAAAAAATTTTTCGCAATTCTGCTGCTCCAAACGCTTAACCAGAATGGCCGGGGGAAAAAATACACATACCGTTGTAATCGGGCGAGTTTCTACTTTCAGATGTAATAAGAATTTTTGGGTTAGTTCAATCCGCTCGCGAGATATGGGAGTTTGAAGCTAAGAAATGGTTGAGAAGACAACAAATTTGTCGCACTTCAGCTGCTCCAGCGCTTAACCAGAATGGCCTAGGGAAAAAATACGCATACAGTTGTAATCGGGCTAGTTTCTACTTTCAGACGCAGCAGCAATTTTTGGGTTTGGTCAATCCGTTCGCGAGATATGGGACCTTGAAGCTAAGAAATGGTTGAGAAGACAACAAATTTTTCGCACTTCTGCTGCCCCAAACGCATAACCAGAATGGCCTAGGGAAAAAATACACATACCGCTGTAATCGGGCGAGTTTCT
This sequence comes from Ptiloglossa arizonensis, assembly GCF_051014685.1. Classification (NCBI taxonomy): domain Eukaryota; kingdom Metazoa; phylum Arthropoda; class Insecta; order Hymenoptera; family Colletidae; genus Ptiloglossa; species Ptiloglossa arizonensis. Next base: position 239,728 of record NW_027478905.1, on the reverse strand, counting down.
ACTTTCAGATGCAATAGGAATTTTTGGGTTAGGTCAATCCGTTCGCGAGATATGAGAGTTTGAAGCCAAGAAATGGTTGAGAAGGCAAAAAATTTTTCGCAATTCTGCTGCTCCAAACGCTTAACCAGAATGGCCTAGCGAAAAAATGCACATACCGTTGTAATCGGACGAGTTTCTACTTTCAGTTACAATAGGAATTTTTGGGTTAGGTCATTCCGTTCGCGAGATATGGGACTTTGAAGCTAAGAAATGGTTGACAAGACAACAAATTTTTCGCACTTCTGCTGCTCCAATCGCTTAACCAGAATGGCCTAGGGAAAAAATTCACATACCGTTGTAATCGGGCGAGTTTCTACTTTCAGATGCAATAGGAATTTTTGGGTTAGGTCAATCCGTTCGCGAGATATGGGACTTTGAAGCTAAGAAATGGTTGAGAAGACAACAAATTTTTCGCACTTCTGCTGCTCCAAACGCATAACCAGAATGGCCTAGGGAAAAAATACACATACCGCTGTAATCGGGCGAGCTTCTACTTTCAGATGCAATAGGAATTTTTGGGTTAGGTCAATCCGTTCGCGAGATATGAGAGTTTGAAGCCAAGAAATGGTTGAGAAGGCAAAAAATTTTTCGCAATTCTGCTGCTCCAAATGCTTAACCAGAATGGCCTAGCGAAAAAATACACATACCGTTGTAATCGGGAGAGTTTCTAATTTCAGACGCAACAGGAATTTTTGGGTTAGGTCAATCCGTTCGCGAGATATGGGAGTTTGAAGCCAAGAAATGGTTGAGAAAGCAAAAAATTCTTCGCAATTCTGCTGCTCCAAAAACTTAACCAGAATGGCCTAGGGATAAAATACCCATACCGTTGTAATCGGACGAGTTTCTGCTTTCAGTTACAATAGGAACTTTTGGGTTAGGTCAATCCGTTCGCGAGATATGGGACTTTGAAGCTAAGAAATGGTTGACAAGACAACAAATTTTTCGCACTTCTGCTGCTCCAATTGCTTAACCAGAATGGCCTAGGGAAAAAATTCACATACCGTTGTAATCGGGCGAGTTTCTACTTTCAGATGCAATAGGAATTTTTGGGTTAGGTCAATCCGTTCGCGAGATATGGGACTTTGAAGCTAAGAAATGGTTGAGAAGACAACAAATTTTTCGCACTTCTGCTGCTCCAAACGCATAACCAGAATGGCCTAGGGAAAAAATACACATACCGCTGTAATCGGGCGAGCTTCTACTTTCAGATGCAATAGGAATTTTTGGGTTAGGTCAATCCGTTCGCGAGATATGAGAGTTTGAAGCCAAGAAATGGTTGAGAAGGCAAAAAATTTTTCGCAATTCTGCTGCTCCAAACGCTTAACCAGAATGGCCTAGCGAAAAAATACACATACCGTTGTAATCGGGAGAGCTTCTAATTTCAGACGCAACAGGAATTTTTGGGTTAGGTCAATCCGTTCGCGAGATATGGGAGTTTGAAGCCAAGAAATGGTTGAGAAAGCAAAAAATTCTTCGCAATTCTGCTGCTCCAAAAACTTAACCAGAATGGCCTAGGGATAAAATACCCATACCGTTGTAATCGGACGAGTTTCTGCTTTCAGTTACAATAGGAACTTTTGGGTTAGGTCAATCCGTTCGCGAGATATGGGACTTTGAAGCTAAGAAATGGTTGACGAGACAACAAATTTTTCGCACTTCTGCTGCTCCAATCGCTTAACCAGAATGGGCTAGGGAAAAAAAACACATACCGTTGTAATCGTGCGAGTTTGTACTATCAGACGCAATAGGAATTTTTGGGTTAGGTCAATCCGTTCGCGAGATATGGGAGTTTGAAGCCAAGAAATGGTTGAGAAGGCATAAAATTTTTCGCAATTCTGCTGCTCCAAACTCTTAACCAGAATGGCTTGGGGAAAAAATACACATACCGTTGTAATCGGGCGAGTTTCTACTTTCAGGTGTAATAGGAACTTTTGGGTTAGGTCAATCCGTTCGCGAGATATGGGACTTTGTAGCTAAGAAATGGTTGACAAGACAACAAATTTTTCGCACTTCTGCTGCTCCAATGGCTTGACCAGGTTGGCCTAGGGAAAAAATACGCATACAGTTGTAATCGGGCGAGTTTCTACGTTCAGACGCAGCAGGAATTTTTGGGTTTGGTCAATCCGTTCGCGAGATATGGGAGTCTGAAGCTAAGAAATGGTTGAGAAGACAACAAATTTGTCGCACTTCTGCTGCTCCAGCGCTTAACCAGAATGGCCTAGGGAAAAAATACGCATACAGTTGTAATCGGGCTAGTTTCTACTTTCAGACGCAGCAGGAATTTTTGGGTTTGGTCAATCCGTTCGCGAGATATGGGACCTTGAAGCTAAGAAATGGTTGAGAAGACAACAAATTTTTCGCACTTCTGCTGCCCCAAACGCATAACCAGAATGGCCTAGGGAAAAAATACACATACCGCTGTAATCGGGCGTGTTTCTACTTTCAGATGCAATAGGAATTTTTGGGTTAGGTCAATCCGTTCGCGAGATATGAGAGTTTGAAGCCAAGAAATGGTTGAGAAGGCAAAAAATTTTTCGCATTTCTGCTGCTCCAAACGCTTAACCAGAATGGCCTAGCGAAAAAATACACATACCGTTGTAATCGGACGAGTTTCTACTTTCAGTTACAATAGGAATTTTTGGGTTAGGTCATTCCGTTCGCGAGATATGGGACTTTGAAGCTAAGAAATGGTTGACAAGACAACAAATTTTTCGCACTTCTGCTGCCCCAAACGCATAACCAGAATGGCCTAGGGAAAAAATACACATACCGCTGTAATCGGGCGTGTTTCTACTTTCAGATGCAATAGGAATTTTTGGGTTAGGTCAATCCGTTCGCGAGATATGAGAGTTTGAAGCCAAGAAATGGTTGAGAAGGCAAAAAATTTTTCGCATTTCTGCTGCTCCAAACGCTTAACCAGAATGGCCTAGCGAAAAAATACACATACCGTTGTAATCGGACGAGTTTCTACTTTCAGTTACAATAGGAATTTTTGGGTTAGGTCAATCCGTTCGCGAGATATGAGAGTTTGAAGCCAAGAAATGGTTGAGAAGGCAAAAAATTTTTCGCAATTCTGCTGCTCCAAACGCTTAACCAGAATGGCCTAGCGAAAAAATACACATACCGTTGTAATCGGGAGAGTTTCTAATTTCAGACGCAACAGGAATTTTTGGGTTAGGTCAATCCGTTCGCGAGATATGGGAGTTTGAAGCCAAGAAATGGTTGAGAAAGCAAAAAATTTTTCGCAATTCTGCTGCTCCAAACGCTTAACCAGAATGGCCTGGGGATAAAATACCCATACCGATGTAATCGGACGAGTTTCTGCTTTCAGTTACAATAGGAACTTTTGGGTCAGGTCAATCCGTTCGCGAGATATGGGACTTTGAACCTAAGAAATGGTTGACGAGACAACAAATTTTTCGCACTTCTGCTGCTCCAATCGCTTAACCAGAATGGCCTAGGGAAAAAATACCCATACCGTTGTAATCGGACGAGTTTCTGCTTTCAGTTACAATAGGAACTTTTGGGTTAGGTCAATTCGTTCGCGAGATATGGGACTTTGAAGCTAAGAAATGGTTGAGAAGACAACTAATTTTTCGCACTTCTGCTGCGCCAAACGCTTAACCAGAATGGCCTAGCGAAAAAATACACATACCGTTGTAATCGGGAGAGTTTCTAATTTCAGACGCAACAGGAATTTTTGGGTTAGGTCAATCCGTTCGCGAGATATGGGAGTTTGAAGCCAAGAAATCGTTGAGAAAGCAAAAAATTTTTCGCAATTCTGCTGCTCCAAACGCTAAACCAGAATGGCCTGGGGAAAAAATACACATACCGTTGTAATCGGGCGAGTTTCTACTTTCAGATGTAATAGGAATTTTTGGGTTAGTTCAATCCGCTCGCGAGATATGGGAGTTTGAAGCTAAGAAATGGTTGAGAAGACAACAAATTTGTCGCACTTCTGCTGCTCCAGCGCTTAACCAGAATGGCCTAGGGAAAAAATACGCATACAGTTGTAATCGGGCGAGTTTCTACTTTCAGACGCAGCAGGAATTTTTGGGTTTGGTCAATCCGTTCGCGAGATATGGGACTTTGAAGCTAAGAAATGGTTGAGAAGACAACAAATTTTTCGCACTTCTGCTGCCCGAAACGCATAACCAGAATGGCCTAGCGAAAAAATACACATACCGTTGTAATCGGGAGAGTTTCTAATTTCAGACGCAACAGGAATTTTTGGGTTAGGTCAATCCGTTCGCGAGATATGGGAGTTTGAAGCCAAGAAATGGTTGAGAAAGCAAAAAATTTTTCGCAATTCTGCTGCTCCAAACGCTTAACCAGAATGGCCTGGGGAAAAAAAGCACATACCGTTGTAATCGGGCGAGATTCTACTTTCAGATGTAATAGGAACTTTTGGGTTAGGACAATCCGTTCGCGAGATATGGGACCTTGAATCTAAGAAATGGTTGAGAAGACAACAAATTTTTCGCACTTCTGCTGCTCCAAAAGCTTAACCAGAATGGCCTAGGGATAAAACACCCATACCGTTGTAATCGGACGAGTTTCTGCTTTCAGTTACAATAGAAACTTTTGGGTTAGGTCAATCCGTTCGCGAGATATGGGACTTTGAAGCTAAGAAATGGTTGACGAGACAACAAATTTTTCGCACTTCTGCTGCTCCAATCGCTTAACCAGAATGGGCTAGGGAACAAATACACATACCGTTGTAATCGGGCGAGTTTCTACTTTCAGTTACAATAGGAATTTTTGGGTTAGGTCAATCCGTTCGCGAGATATGGGACTTTGAAGCTAAGAAATGGTTGAGAAGACAATAAATTTTTCGCACTTCTGCTGCTCCAAACGCTTAACCAGAATGGCCAAGGGATAAAATACAAATACCGTTGTAATCGGACGAGTTTCTACTTTCAGTTACAATAGGAATTTTTGGGTTAGGTCAATCCGTTCGCGAGATATGGGAGTTTGAAGCTAAGAAATGGTTGAGAAGACAACTAATTTTTCGCACTTCTGCTGCTCCAAACGCTTAACCAGAATGGCCTAGGGAAAAAATACGCATACAGTTGTAATCGGGCGAGATTCTACTTTCAGACGCAGCAGGAATTTTTGGGTTAGGTCAATCCGTTCGCGAGATATGAGAGTTTGAAGCAAAGAAATGGTTGAGAAGGCAAAAAATTTTTCGCAATTCTGCTGCTCCAAACGCTTAACCAGAACGGCCTAGGGAAAAAATACACATACCGTTGTAATCGGGCGAGTTTCTACTTTCAGATGTAATAGGAACTTTTGGGTTAGGTCAATCCGTTCGCGAGATATGGGACTTTGAAGCTAAGAAATGGTTGACAAGACAACAAATTTTTCGCACTTCTGCTGCTCCAATGGCTTGACCAGGTTGGCCTAGGGAAAAAATACGCATACAGTTGTAATCGGGCGAGTTTCTACTTTCAGACGCAGCAGGAATTTTTGGGTTTGGTCAATCCGTTCGCGAGATATGGGACTTTGAAGCTAAGAAATGGTTGAGAAGACAACAAATTTTTCGCACTTCTGCTGCCCGAAACGCATAACCAGAATGGCCTAGCGAAAAAATACACATACCGTTGTAATCGGGAGAGTTTCTAATTTCAGACGCAACAGGAATTTTTGGGTTAGGTCAATCCGTTCGCGAGATATGGGAGTTTGAAGCCAAGAAATGGTTGAGAAAGCAAAAAATTTTTCGCAATTCTGCTGCTCCAAACGCTTAACCAGGATGGCCTGGGGAAAAAAAGCACATACCGTTGTAATCGGGCGAGATTCTACTTTCAGATGTAATAGGAACTTTTGGGTTAGGACAATCCGTTCGCGAGATATGGGACCTTGAATCTAAGAAATGGTTGAGAAGACAACAAATTTTTCGCACTTCTGCTGCTCCAAAAGCTTAACCAGAATGGCCTAGGGATAAAACACCCATACCGTTGTAATCGGACGAGTTTCTGCTTTCAGTTACAATAGAAACTTTTGGGTTAGGTCAATCCGTTCGCGAGATATGGGACTTTGAAGCTAAGAAATGGTTGACGAGACAACAAATTTTTCGCACTTCTGCTGCTCCAATCGCTTAACCAGAATGGGCTAGGGAACAAATACACATACCGTTGTAATCGGGCGAGTTTGTACTTTCAGATGTAATAGGAACTTTTGGGTTAGGTCAATCCGTTCGCGAGATATGGGACTTTGAAGCTAAGAAATGGTTGAGAAGACAATAAATTTTTCGCACTTCTGCTGCTCCAAACGCTTAACCAGAATGGCCAAGGGATAAAATACAAATACCGTTGTAATCGGACGAGTTTCTACTTTCAGTTACAATAGGAATTTTTGGGTTAGGTCAATCCGTTCGCGAGATATGGGAGTTTGAAGCTAAGAAATGGTTGAGAAGACAACTAATTTTTCGCACTTCTGCTGCTCCAAACGCTTAACCAGAATGGCCTAGGGAAAAAATACGCATACAGTTGTAATCGGGCGAGATTCTACTTTCAGACGCAGCAGGAATTTTTGGGTTAGGTCAATCCGTTCGCGAGATATGAGAGTTTGAAGCAAAGAAATGGTTGAGAAGGCAAAAAATTTTTCGCAATTCTGCTGCTCCAAACGCTTAACCAGAACGGCCTAGGGAAAAAATACACATACCGTTGTAATCGGGCGAGTTTCTACTTTCAGATGTAATAGCAACTTTTGGGTTAGGTCAATCCGTTCGCGAGATATGGGACTTTGAAGCTAAGAAATGGTTGACAAGACAACAAATTTTTCGCACTTCTGCTGCTCCAATGGCTTGACCAGGTTGGCCTAGGGAAAAAATACGCATACAGTTGTAATCGGGCGAGTTTCTACTTTCAGACGCAGCAGGAATTTTTGGGTTTGGTCAATCCGTTCGCGAGATATGGGACTTTGAAGCTAAGAAATGGTTGAGAAGACAACAAATTTTTCGCACTTCTGCTGCCCGAAACGCATAACCAGAATGGCCTAGCGAAAAAATACACATACCGTTGTAATCGGGAGAGTTTCTAATTTCAGACGCAACAGGAATTTTTGGGTTAGGTCAATCCGTTCGCGAGATATGGGAGTTTGAAGCCAAGAAATGGTTGAGAAAGCAAAAAATTTTTCGCAATTCTGCTGCTCCAAACGCTTAACCAGAATGGCCTGGGGAAAAAAAGCACATACCGTTGTAATCGGGCGAGATTCTACTTTCAGATGTAATAGGAACTTTTGGGTTAGGACAATCCGTTCGCGAGATATGGGACCTTGAATCTAAGAAATGGTTGAGAAGACAACAAATTTTTCGCACTTCTGCTGCTCCAAAAGCTTAACCAGAATGGCCTAGGGATAAAACACCCATACCGTTGTAATCGGACGAGTTTCTGCTTTCAGTTACAATAGAAACTTTTGGGTTAGGTCAATCCGTTCGCGAGATATGGGACTTTGAAGCTAAGAAATGGTTGACGAGACAACAAATTTTTCGCACTTCTGCTGCTCCAATCGCTTAACCAGAATGGGCTAGGGAACAAATACACATACCGTTGTAATCGGGCGAGTTTGTACTTTCAGATGTAATAGGAACTTTTGGGTTAGGTCAATCCGTTCGCGAGATATGGGACTTTGAAGCTAAGAAATGGTTGAGAAGACAATAAATTTTTCGCACTTCTGCTGCTCCAAACGCTTAACCAGAATGGCCTAGGGAAAAAATACGCATACAGTTGTAATCGGGCGAGATTCTACTTTCAGACGCAGCAGGAATTTTTGGGTTAGGTCAATCCGTTCGCGAGATATGAGAGTTTGAAGCAAAGAAATGGTTGAGAAGGCAAAAAATTTTTCGCAATTCTGCTGCTCCAAACGCTTAACCAGAACGGCCGAGGGAAAAAATACACATACCGTTGTAATCGGGCGAGTTTCTACTTTCAGATGTAATAGGAACTTTTGGGTTAGGTCAATCCGTTCGCGAGATATGGGACTTTGAAGCTAAGAAATGGTTGACAAGACAACAAATTTTTCGCACTTCTGCTGCTCCAATGGCTTGACCAGGTTGGCCTAGGGAAAAAATACGCATACAGTTGTAATCGGGCGAGTTTCTACTTTCAGACGCAGCAGGAATTTTTGGGTTTGGTCAATCCGTTCGCGAGATATGGGAGTTTGAAGCTAAGAAATGGTTGAGAAGACAACAAATTTGTCGCACTTCTGCTGCTCCAGCGCTTAACCAGAATGGCCTAGGGAAAAAATACGCATACAGTTGTACTCGGGCTAGTTTCTACTTTCAGACGCAGCTGGAATTTTTGGGTTTGGTCAATCCGTTCGCGAGATATGGGACCTTGAAGCTAAGAAATGGTTGAGAAGACAACAAATTTTTCGCACTTCTGCTGCCCCAAACGCATAACCAGAGTGGCCTAGGGAAAAAATACACATACCGCTGTAATCGGGCGAGTTTCTACTTTCAGATGCAATAGGAATTTTTGGGTTAGGTCAATCCGTTCGCGAGATATGAGAGTTTGAAGCCAAGAAATGGTTGAGAAGGCAAAAAATTTTTCGCATTTCTGCTGCTCCGAACGCTTAACCAGAATGGCCTAGCGAAAAAATACACATACCGTTGTAATCGGACGAGTTTCTACTTTCAGTTACAATAGGAATTTTTGGGTTAGGTCATTCCGTTCGCGAGATATGGGACTTTGAAGCTAAGAAATGGTTGACAAGACAACAAATTTTTCGCACTTCTGCTGCTCCAATCGCTTAACCAGAATGGCCTAGGGAAAAAATTCACATACCGTTGTAATCGGGCGAGTTTCTACTTTCAGATGCAATAGGAATTTTTGGGTTAGGTCATTCCGTTCGCGAGATATGGGACTTTGAAGCTAAGAAATGGTTGAGAAGACAACAAATTTTTCGCACTTCTGCTGCTCCAAACGCATAACCAGAATGGCCTAGGGCAAAAATACACATACCGCTGTAATCGGGCGAGCTTCTACTTTCAGATGCAATAGGAATTTTTGGGTTAGGTCAATCCGTTCGCGAGATATGAGAGTTTGAAGCCAAGAAATGGTTGAGAAGGCAAAAAATTTTTCGCAATTCTGCTGCTCCAAACGCTTAACCAGAATGGCCTAGCGAAAAAATACACATACCGTTGTAATCGGGAGAGTTTCTAATTTCAGACGCAACAGGAATTTTTGAGTTAGGTCAATCCGTTCGCGAGATATGGGAGTTTGAAGCCAAGAAATGGTTGAGAAAGCAAAAAATTTTTCGCAATTCTGCTGCTCCAAACGCTTAACCAGAATGGCCTGCGGATAAAATACCCATACCGTTGTAATCGGACGAGTTTCTGCTTTCAGTTACAATAGGAACTTTTGGGTCAGGTCAATCCGTTCGCGAGATATGGGACTTTGAAGCTAAGAATTGGTTGACGAGACAACAAATTTTTCGCACTTCTGCTGCTCCAATCGCTTAACCAGAATGGGCTAGGGAAAAAAAACACATACCGTTGTAATCGTGCGAGTTTGTGCTCTCAGACGCAATAGGAATTTTTGGGTTAGGTCAATCCGTTCGCGAGATATGGGAGTTTGAAGCCAAGAAATGGTTGAGAAGGCATAAAATTTTTCGCAATTCTGCTGCTCCAAACGCTTAACCAGAATAGCCTGGGGAAAAAATACACATACCGTTGTAATCGGGCGAGTTTCTACTTTCAGATGTAATAGGAACTTTTGGGTTAGGTCAATCCGTTCGCGAGATATGGGACTTTGAAGCTAAGAAATGGTTGACAAGACAACAAATTTTTCGCACTTCTGCTGCTCCAATGGCTTGACCAGGTTGGCCTAGGGAAAAAATACGCATACAGTTGTAATCGGGCGAGTTTCTACTTTCAGACGCAGCAGGAATTTTTGGGTTTGGTCAATCCGTTCGCGAGATATGGGACTTTGAATCTAAGAAATGGTTGAGAAGACAACAAATTTTTCGCACTTCTACTGCTCCAAAAGCTTAACCAGAATGGCCTAGGGAAAAAATACCCATACCGTTGTAATCGGACGAGTTTCTGCTTTCAGTTACAATAGGAACTTTTGGGTTAGGTCAATTCGTTCGCGAGATATGGGACTTTGAAGCTAAGAAATGGTTGACAAGACAACAAATTTTTCGCACTTCTGCTGCTCCAATCGCTTAACCAGAATGGGCTAGGGAAAAAATGCACATATCTTTGTAATCTTGCGAGTTTGTACTTCCAGACGCAATAGGAATTTTTGGGTTATGTCAATCCGTTCGCGAGATATGGGACTTTGAAGCTAAGAAATGGTTGAGAAGACAATAAATTTTTCGCACTTCTGCTGCTCCAAACGCTTAACCAGAATGGCCTAGGGAACAAATACACATACCGTTGTAATCGGGCTAGTTTGTACTTTCAGATGTAATAGGAACTTTTGGGTTAGGTCAATCCGTTCGCGAGATATGGGACTTTGAAGCTAAGAAATGGTTGAGAAGGCATAAAATTTTTCGCAATTCTGCTGCTACAAACGCTTAACCAGAATGGCCTGGGGAAAAAATACACATACCGTTGTAATCGGGCGAGTTTCTACTTTCAGATGTAATAGGAACTTTTGGCTTAGGTCAATCCGTTCGCGAGATATGGGACTTTGAAGCTAAGAAATGGTTGACAAGACAACAAATTTTTCGCACTTCTGCTGCTCCAATCGCTTAACCAGAATGGCCTAGGGAACAAATACGCATACAGTTGTAATCGGGCGAGTTTCTACTTTCAGACGCAGCAGGAATTTTCGGGTTTGGTCAAACCGTTCGCGAGATATGGGACTTTGAAGCTAAGAAATGGTTGAGAAGACAACAAATTTTTCGCACTTCTGCTGCTCCAAAAGCTTAACCAGAATGGCCTAGGGAAAAAATACCCATACCGTTGTAATCGGACGAGTTTCTGCTTTCAGTTACAATAGGAACTTTTGTGTTAGGTCAATCCGTTCGCGAGATATGGGACTTTGAAACTAAGAAATGGTTGAGAAGACAATAAATTTTCCGCACTTCTGCTGCTCCAAACGCTTAACCAGAATGGCCAAGGGATAAAATACAAATACCGTTGTAATCGGACGAGTTTCTACTTTCAGTTACAATAGGAATTTTTGGGTTAGGTCAATCCGTTCGCGAGATATGGGAGTTTGAAGCTAAGAAATGGTTGAGAAGACAACAAATTTGTCGCACTTCTGCTGCTCCAGCGCTTAACCAGAATGGCATAGGGAAAAAATACGCATACAGTTGTAATCGGGCTAGTTTCTACTTTCAGACGCAGCAGGAATTTTTGGGTTTGGTCATTCCGTTCGCGAGATATGGGACTTTGAAGCTAAGAAATGGTTGAGAAGACAACAAATTTTTCGCACTTCTGCTGCTCCAAACGCATAACCAGAATGGCCTAGGGCAAAAATACACATACCGCTGTAATCGGGCGAGCTTCTACTTTCAGATGCAATAGGAACTTTTGGGTTAGGTCAATCCGTTCGCGAGATATGAGAGTTTGAAGCCAAGAAATGGTTGAGAAGGCAAAAAATTTTTCGCAATTCTGCTGCTCCAAACGCTTAACCAGAATGGCCTAGCGAAAAAATACACATACCGTTGTAATCGGGAGAGTTTCTAATTTCAGACGCAACAGGAATTTTTGAGTTAGGTCAATCCGTTCGCGAGATATGGGAGTTTGAAGCCAAGAAATGGTTGAGAAAGCAAAAAATTTTTCGCAATTCTGCTGCTCCAAACGCTTAACCAGAATGGCCTGGGGATAAAATACCCATACCGTTGTAATCGGACGAGTTTCTGCTTTCAGTTACAATAGGAACTTTTGGGTCAGGTCAATCCGTTCGCGAGATATGGGACTTTGAAGCTAAGAAATGGTTGACGAGACAACAAATTTTTCGCACTTCTGCTGCTCCAATCGCTTAACCAGAATGGGCTAGGGAAAAAAAACACATACCGTTGTAATCGTGCGAGTTTGTGCTCTCAGACGCAATAGGAATTTTTGGGTTAGGTCAATCCGTTCGCGAGATATGGGAGTTTGAAGCCAAGAAATGGTTGAGAAGGCATAAAATTTTTCGCAATTCTGCTGCTCCAAACGCTTAACCAGAATAGCCTGGGGAAAAAATACACATACCGTTGTAATCGGGCGAGTTTCTACTTTCAGATGTAATAGGAACTTTTGGGTTAGGTCAATCCGTTCGCGAGATATGGGACTTTGAAGCTAAGAAATGGTTGACAAGACAACAAATTTTTCGCACTTCTGCTGCTCCAATGGCTTGACCAGGTTGGCCTAGGGAAAAAATACGCATACAGTTGTAATCGGGCGAGTTTCTACTTTCAGACGCAGCAGGAATTTTTGGGTTTGGTCAATCCGTTCGCGAGATATGGGACTTTGAATCTAAGAAATGGTTGAGAAGACAACAAATTTTTCGCACTTCTACTGCTCCAAAAGCTTAACCAGAATGGCCTAGGGAAAAAATACCCATACCGTTTAATCGGACGAGTTTCTGCTTTCAGTTACAATAGGAACTTTTGGGTTAGGTCAATTCGTTCGCGAGATATGGGACTTTGAAGCTAAGAAATGGTTGACAAGACAACAAATTTTTCGCACTTCTGCTGCTCCAATCGCTTAACCAGAATGGGCTAGGGAAAAAATGCACATATCTTTGTAATCTTGCGAGTTTGTACTTCCAGACGCAATAGGAATTTTTGGGTTATGTCAATCCGTTCGCGAGATATGGGACTTTGAAGCTAAGAAATGGTTGAGAAGACAATAAATTTTTCGCACTTCTGCTGCTCCAAACGCTTAACCAGAATGGCCTAGGGAACAAATACACATACCGTTGTAATCGGGCTAGTTTGTACTTTCAGATGTAATAGGAACTTTTGGGTTAGGTCAATCCGTTCGCGAGATATGGGACTTTGAAGCTAAGAAATGGTTGAGAAGGCATAAAATTTTTCGCAATTCTGCTGCTACAAACGCTTAACCAGAATGGCCTGGGGAAAAAATACACATACCGTTGTAATCGGGCGAGTTTCTACTTTCAGATGTAATAGGAACTTTTGGCTTAGGTCAATCCGTTCGCGAGATATGGGACTTTGAAGCTAAGAAATGGTTGACAAGACAACAAATTTTTCGCACTTCTGCTGCTCCAATCGCTTAACCAGAATGGCCTAGGGAACAAATACGCATACAGTTGTAATCGGGCGAGTTTCTACTTTCAGACGCAGCAGGAATTTTCGGGTTTGGTCAATCCGTTCGCGAGATATGGGACTTTGAAGCTAAGAAATGGTTGAGAAGACAACAAATTTTTCGCACTTCTGCTGCTCCAAAAGCTTAACCAGAATGGCCTAGGGAAAAAATACCCATACCGTTGTAATCGGACGAGTTTCTGCTTTCAGTTACAATAGGAACTTTTGTGTTAGGTCAATCCGTTCGCGAGATATGGGACTTTGAAACTAAGAAATGGTTGAGAAGACAATAAATTTTCCGCACTTCTGCTGCTCCAAACGCTTAACCAGAATGGCCAAGGGATAAAATACAAATACCGTTGTAATCGGACGAGTTTCTACTTTCAGTTACAATAGGAATTTTTGGGTTAGGTCAATCCGTTCGCGAGATATGGGAGTTTGAAGCTAAGAAATAGTTGAGAAGACAACAAATTTGTCGCACTTCTGCTGCTCCAGCGCTTAACCAGAATGGCATAGGGAAAAAATACGCATACAGTTGTAATCGGGCTAGTTTCTACTTTCAGACGCAGCAGGAATTTTTGGGTTTGGTCAATCCGTTCGCGAGATATGGGACCTTGAAGCTAAGAAATGGTTGAGAAGACAACAAATTTTTCGCACTTCTGCTGCCCCAAACGCATAACCAGAATGGCCTAGGGAAAAAATACACATACCGCTGTAATCGGGCGAGTTTCTACTTTCAGATGCAATAGGAATTTTTGGGTTAGGTCAATCCGTTCGCGAGATATGGGAGTTTGAAGCCAAGAAATGGTTGAGAAAGCAAAAAATTTTTCGCAATTCTGCTGCTCCAAACGCTTAACCAGAATGGCCTGGGGAAAAAATACACATACCGTTGTAATCGGGCGAGATTCTACTTTCAGATGTAATAGGAACTTTTGGGTTAGGTCAATCCGTTCGCGAGATATGGGACTTTGAAGCTAAGAAATGGTGGACAAGACAACAAATTTTTCGCACTTCTGCTGCTCCAATCGCTTAACCAGAATGGCCTAGGGAAAAAATACGCATACAGTTGTAATCGGGCGAGTTTCTACTTTCAGACGCAGCAGGAATTTTTGGGTTTGGACAATCCGTTCGCGAGATATGGGACTTTGAAGCTAAGAAATGGTTGAGAAGACAACAAATTTTTCGCACTTCTGCTGCTCCAAAAACTTAACCAGAATGGCCTAGGGATAAAATACCCATACCGTTGTAATCGGACGAGTTTCTGCTTTCAGTTACAATAGGAACTTTTGGGTCAGGTCAATCCGTTCGCGAGATATGGGACTTTGAAGCTAAGAAATGGTTGACGAGACAACAAATTTTTCGCACTTCTGCTGCTCCAATCGCTTAACCAGAATGGGCTAGGGAAAAAAAACACATACCGTTGTAATCGTGCGAGTTTGTACTTTCAGACGCAATAGGAATTTTTGGGTTAGGTCAATCCGTTCGCGAGATATGGGAGTTTGAAGCCAAGAAATGGTTGAGAAGGCATAAAATTTTTCGCAATTCTGCTGCTCCAAACGCTTAACCAGAATGGCCTGGGGAAAAAATACACATACCGTTGTAATCGGGCGAGTTTCTACTTTCAGATGTAATAGGAACTTTTGGGTTAGGTCAATCCGTTCGCGAGATATGGGACTTTGAAGCTAAGAAATGGTTGACAAGACAACAAATTTTTCGCACTTCTGCTGCTCCAATGGCTTGACCAGGTTGGCCTAAGGAAAAAATACGCATACAGTTGTAATCGGGCGAGTTTCTACTTTCAGACGCAGCAGGAATTTTTGGGTTTGGTCAATCCGTTCGCGAGATATGGGACTTTGAATCTAAGAAATGGTTGAGAAGACAACAAATTTTTCGCACTTCTGCTGCTCCAAAAGCTTAACCAGAATGGCCTAGGGAAAAAATACCCATACCGTTGTAATCGGACGAGTTTCTGCTTTCAGTTACAATAGGAACTTTTGGGTTAGGTCAATTCGTTCGCGAGATATGGGACTTTGAAGCTAAGAAATGGTTGACAAGACAACAAATTTTTCGCACTTCTGCTGCTCCAATCGCTTAACCAGAATGGGCTAGGGAAAAAATACACATATCTTTGTAATCTTGCGAGTTTGTACTTCCAGACGCAATAGGAATTTTTGGGTTAGGTCAATCCGTTCGCGAGATATGGGAGTTTGAAGCCAAGAAATGGTTGAGAAGGCATAAAATTTTTCGCAATTCTGCTGCTCCAAACGCTTAACCAGAATAGCCTGGGGGAAAAATACACATACCGTTGTAATCGGGCGAGTTTCTACTTTCAGATGTAATAGGAACTTTTGGGTTAGGTCAATCCGTTCGCGAGATATGGGACTTTGAAGCTAAGAAATGGTTGACAAGACAACAAATTTTTCGCACTTCTGCTGCTCCAATGGCTTGACCAGGTTGGCCTAGGGAAAAAATACGCATACAGTTGTAATCGGGCGAGTTTCTACTTTCAGACGCAGCAGGAATTTTTGGGTTTGGTCAATCCGTTCGCGAGATATGGGACTTTGAATCTAAGAAATGGTTGAGAAGACAACAAATTTTTCGCACTTCTGCTGCTCCAAAAGCTTAACCAGAATGGCCTAGGGAAAAAATACCCATACCGTTGTAATCGGACGAGTTTCTGCTTTCAGTTACAATAGGAACTTTTGGGTTAGGTCAATTCGTTCGCGAGATATGGGACTTTGAAGGTAAGAAATGGTTGACAAGACAACAAATTTTTCGCACTTCTGCTGCTCCAATCGCTTAACCAGAATGGGCTAGGGGAAAAATACACATATCTTTGTAATCTTGCGAGTTTGTACTTCCAGACGCAATAGGAATTTTTGGGTTAGGTCAATCCGTTCGCGAGATATGGGAGTTTGAAGCCAAGAAATGGTTGAGAAGGCATAAAATTTTTCGCAATTCTGCTGCTCCAAACGCTTAACCAGAATAGCCTGGGGAAAAAATACACATACCGTTGTAATCGGGCGAGTTTCTACTTTCAGATGTAATAGGAACTTTTGGGTTAGGTCAATCCGTTCGCGAGATATGGGACTTTGAAGCTAAGAAATGGTTGACAAGACAACAAATTTTTCGCACTTCTGCTGCTCCAATCGCTTAACCAGAATGGGCTAGGGAAAAAATACACATATCTTTGTAATCTTGCGAGTTTGTACTTCCAGACGCAATAGGAATTTTTGGGTTAGGTCAATCCGTTCGCGAGATATGGGACTTTGAAGCTAAGAAATGGTTGAGAAGACAATAAATTTTTCGCACTTCTGCTGCTCCAAACGCTTAACCAGAATGGCCTAGGGAACAAATACACATACCGTTGTAATCGGGCTAGTTTGTACTTTCAGATGTAATAGGAACTTTTGGGTTAGGTCAATCCGTTCGCGAGATATGGGACTTTGAAGCTAAGAAATGGTTGAGAAGGCATAAAATTTTTCGCAATTCTGCTGCTACAAACGCTTAACCAGAATGGCCTGGGGAAAAAATACACATACCGTTGTAATCGGGCGAGTTTCTACTTTCAGATGTAATAGGAACTTTTGGCTTAGGTCAATCCGTTCGCGAGATATGGGACTTTGAAGCTAAGAAATGGTTGACAAGACAACAAATTTTTCGCACTTCTGCTGCTCCAATCGCTTAACCAGAATGGCCTAGGGAACAAATACGCATACAGTTGTAATCGGGCGAGTTTCTACTTTCAGACGCAGCAGGAATTTTCGGGTTTGGTCAATCCGTTCGCGAGATATGGGACTTTGAAGCTAAGAAATGGTTGAGAAGACAACAAATTTTTCGCACTTCTGCTGCTCCAAAAGCTTAACCAGAATGGCCTAGGGAACAAATACGCATACAGTTGTAATCGGGCGAGTTTCTACTTTCAGACGCAGCAGGAATTTTCGGGTTTGGTCAATCCGTTCGCGAGATATGGGACTTTGAAGCTAAGAAATGGTTGAGAAGACAACAAATTTTTCGCACTTCTGCTGCTCCAAAAGCTTAACCAGAATGGCCTAGGGAAAAAATACCCATACCGTTGTAATCGGACGAGTTTCTGCTTTCAGTTACAATAGGAACTTTTGTGTTAGGTCAATCCGTTCGCGAGATATGGGACTTTGAAACTAAGAAATGGTTGAGAAGACAATAAATTTTTCGCACTTCTGCTGCTCCAAACGCTTAACCAGAATGGCCAAGGGATAAAATACAAATACCGTTGTAATCGGACGAGCTTCTACTTTCAGTTACAATAGGAATTTTTGGGTTAGGTCAATCCGTTCGCGAGATATGGGAGTTTGAAGCTAAGAAATGGTTGAGAAGACAACAAATTTGTCGCACTTCTGCTGCTCCAGCGCTTAACCAGAATGGCCTAGGGAAAAAATACGCATACAGTTGTAATCGGGCTAGTTTCTACTTTCAGACGCAGCAGGAATTTTTGGGTTTGGTCAATCCGTTCGCGAGATATGGGACCTTGAAGCTAAGAAATGGTTGAGAAGACAACAAATTTTTCGCACTTCTGCTGCTCCAATCGCTTAACCAGAATGGGCTAGGGAAAAAAAAACACATACCGTTGTAATCGTTCGAGTTTGTACTTTCAGACGCAATAGGAATTTTTGGGTTAGGTCAATTCGTTCGCGAGATATGGGAGTTTGAAGCCAAGAAATGGTTGAGAAGGCATAAAATTTTTCGCAATTCTGCTGCTCCAAACGCTTAACCAGGATGGCCTGGGGAAAAAATACACATACAGTTGTAATCGGGCGAGTTTCTACTTTCAGATGTAATAGGAACTTTTGGGTTAGGTCAATCCGTTCGCGAGATATGGGACTTTGAAGCTAATAAATGGTTGACAAGACAACAAATTTTTCGCACTTCTGCTGCTCCAATGGCTTGACCAGGTTGGCCTAGGGAAAAAATACGCATACAGTTGTAATCGGGCGAGTTTCTACTTTCAGACGCAGCAGGAATTTTTGGGTTTGGTCAATCCGTTCGCGAGATATGGGACTTTGAATCTAAGAAATGGTTGAGAAGACAACAAATTTTTCGCACTTCTGCTGCTCCAAAAGCTTAACCAGAATGGCCTAGGGAAAAAATACCCATACCGTTGTAATCGGACGAGTTTCTGCTTTCAGTTACAATAGGAACTTTTGGGTTAGGTCAATTCGTTCGCGAGATATGGGACTTTGAAGCTAAGAAATGGTTGACAAGACAACAAATTTTTCGCACTTCTGCTGCTCCAATCGCTTAACCAGAATGGGCTAGGGAAAAAATACACATATCTTTGTAATCTTGCGAGTTTGTACTTCCAGACGCAATAGGAATTTTTGGGTTAGGTCAATCCGTTCGCGAGATATGGGACTTTGAAGCTAAGAAATGGTTGAGAAGACAATAAATTTTTCGCACTTCTGCTGCTCCAAACGCTTAACCAGAATGGCCTAGGGAACAAATACACATACCGTTGTAATCGGGCGAGTTTGTACTTTCAGATGTAATAGGAACTTTTGGGTTAGGTCAATCCGTTCGCGAGATATGGGACTTTGAAGCTAAGAAATGGTTGAGAAGGCATAAAATTTTTCGCAATTCTGCTGCTACAAACGCTTAACCAGAATGGCCTGGGGAAAAAATACACATACCGTTGTAATCGGGCGAGTTTCTACTTTCAGATGTAATAGGAACTTTTGGGTTAGGTCAATCCGTTCGCGAGATATGGGACTTTGAAGCTAAGAAATGGTTGACAAGACAACAAATTTTTCGCACTTCTGCTGCTCCAATCGCTTAACCAGAATGGCCTAGGGAAAAAATACGCATACAGTTGTAATCGGGCGAGTTTCTGCTTTCAGTTACAATAGGAACTTTTGGGTTAGGTCAATCCGTTCGCGAGATATGAGAGTTTGAAGCCAAGAAATGGTTGAGAAGGCAAAAAATTTTTCGCAATTCTGCTGCTCCAAACGCTTAACCAGAATGGCCTAGCGAAAAAATACACATACCGTTGTAATCGGACGAGTTTCTACTTTCAGTTACAATAGGAATTTTTGGGTTAGGTCAATCCGTTCGCGAGATATGGGACTTTGAAGCTAAGAAATGGTTGAGAAGACAACAAATTTTTCGCACTTCTGCTGCTACAAACGCTTAACCAGAATGGCCTAGGGAAAAAATTCACATACCGTTGTAATCGGGCGAGTTTCTACTTTCAGATGCAATAGGAATTTTTGGGTTAGGTCAATCCGTTCGCGAGATATGGGACTTTGAAGCTAAGAAATGGTTGAGAAGACAACAAATTTTTCGCACTTCTGCTGCTCCAAACGCATAACCAGTATGGCCTAGGGAAAAAATACACATACCGCTGTAATCGGGCGAGCTTCTACTTTCAGATGCAATAGGAATTTTTGGGTTAGGTCAATCCGTTCGCGAGATATGAGAGTTTGCAGCCAAGAAATGGTTGAGAAGGCAAAAAATTTTTCGCAATTCTGCTGCTCCAAACGCTTAACCAGAATGGCCTAGCGAAAAAATACACATACCGTTGTAATCGGGAGAGTTTCTAATTTCAGACGCAACAGGAATTTTTGGTTTAGGTCAATCCGTTCGCGAGATATGGGAGTTTGAAGCCAAGAAATGGTTGAGAAAGCAAAAAATTTTTCGCAATTCTGCTGCTCCAAACGCTTAACCAGAATGGCCTGGGGAAAAAATACACATACCGTTGTAATCGGGCGAGATTCTACTTTCAGATGTAATAGGAACTTTTGGGTTAGGTCAATCCGTTCGCGAGATATGGGACTTTGAAGCTAAGAAATGGTGGACAAGACAACAAATTTTTCGAACTTCTGCTGCTCCAATCGCTTAACCAGAATGGCCTAGGGATAAAACACCCATACCGTTGTAATCGGACGAGTTTCTGCTTTCAGTTACAATAGAAACTTTTGGGTTTGGTCAGTCCGTTCGCGAGATATGGGAGTTTGAAGCTAAGAAATGGTTGAGAAGACAACAAATTTGTCGCACTTCTGCTGCTCCAGCGCTTAACCAGAATGGCCTAGGGAAAAAATACGCATACAGTTGTACTCGGGCTAGTTTTTACTTTCAGACGCAGCTGGAATTTTTGGGTTTGGTCAATCCGTTCGCGAGATATGGGACCTTGAAGCTAAGAAATGGTTGAGAAGACAACAAATTTTTCGCACTTCTGCTGCCCCAAACGCATAACCAGAATGGCCTAGGGAAAAAATACACATACCGCTGTAATCGGGCGAGTTTCTACTTTCAGATGCAATAGGAATTTTTGGGTTAGGTGAATCCGTTCGCGAGATATGGGACTTTGAAGCTAAGAAATGGTTGAGAAGACAACAAATTTTTCGCACTTCTGCTGCTCCAAACGCATAACCAGAATGGCCTAGGGAAAAAATACACATACCGCTGTAATCGGGCGAGCTTCTACTTTCAGATGCAATAGGAATTTTTGGGTTAGGTCAATCCGTTCGCGAGATATGAGAGTTTGAAGCAAAGAAATGGTTGAGAAGGCAAAAAATTTTTCGCAATTCTGCTGCTCCAAACGCTTAACCAGAATGGCCTAGCGAAAAAATACACATACCGTTGTAATCGGGCGAGTTTCTACTTT
The DNA here is from genome assembly GCF_051014685.1 of Ptiloglossa arizonensis. NCBI lineage: Eukaryota > Metazoa > Arthropoda > Insecta > Hymenoptera > Colletidae > Ptiloglossa > Ptiloglossa arizonensis. Next base: position 218,844 of record NW_027478905.1, on the reverse strand, counting down.
CAGATGCAATAGGAATTTTTGGGTTCGTTCAATCCGTTCGCGAGATATGGGAGTTTGAAGCCAAGAAATGGTTGAGAAAGCTTAAAATTTTTCGCAATTCTGCCGCTCCAAACGCTTAACCAGAATGGCCTGGGGATAAAATACCCATACCGTTGTAATCGGACGAGTTTCTGCTTTCAGTTACAATAGGAACTTTTGGGTCAGGTCAATCCGTTCGCGAGATATGGGACTTTGAAGCTAAGAAATGGTTGACGAGACAACAAATTTTTCGCACTTCTGCTGCTCCAATCGCTTAACCAGAATGGGCTAGGGAAAAAAAACACATACCGTTGTAATCGTGCGAGTTTGTGCTTTCAGACGCAATAGGAATTTTTGGGTTAGGTCAATCCGTTCGCGAGATATGGGAGTTTGAAGCCAAGAAATGGTTGAGAAGGCATAAAATTTTTCGCAATTCTGCTGCTCCAAACGCTTAACCAGAATAGCCTGGGGAAAAAATACACATACCGTTGTAATCGGGCGAGTTTCTACTTTCAGATGTAATAGGAACTTTTGGGTTAGGTCAATCCGTTCGCGAGATATGGGACTTTGAAGCTAAGAAATGGTTGACAAGACAACAAATTTTTCGCACTTCTGCTGCTCCAATGGCTTGACCAGGTTGGCCTAGGGAAAAAATACGCATACAGTTGTAATCGGGCGAGTTTCTACTTTCAGACGCAGCAGGAATTTTTGGGTTTGGTCAATCCGTTCGCGAGATATGGGACTTTGAATCTAAGAAATGGTTGAGAAGACAACAAATTTTTCGCACTTCTGCTGCTCCAAAAGCTTAACCAGAATGGCCTAGGGAAAAAATACCCATACCGTTGTAATCGGACGAGTTTCTGCTTTCAGTTACAATAGGAACTTTTGGGTTAGGTCAATTCGTTCGCGAGATATGGGACTTTGAAGCTAAGAAATGGTTGACAAGACAACAAATTTTTCGCACTTCTGCTGCTCCAATCGCTTAACCAGAATGGGCTAGGGAAAAAATACACATATCTTTGTAATCTTGCGAGTTTGTACTTCCAGACGCAATAGGAATTTTTGGGTTAGGTCAATCCGTTCGCGAGATATGGGACTTTGAAGCTAAGAAATGGTTGAGAAGACAATAAATTTTTCGCACTTCTGCTGCTCCAAACGCTTAACCAGAATGGCCTAGGGAACAAATACACATACCGTTGTAATCGCGCTAGTTTGTACTTTCAGATGTAATAGGAACTTTTGGGTTAGGTCAATCCGTTCGCGAGATATGGGACTTTGAAGCTAAGAAATGGTTGAGAAGGCATAAAATTTTTCGCAATTCTGCTGCTACAAACGCTTAACCAGAATGGCCTGGGGAAAAAATACACATACCGTTGTAATCGGGCGAGTTTCTACTTTCAGATGTAATAGGAACTTTTGGCTTAGGTCAATCCGTTCGCGAGATATGGGACTTTGAAGCTAAGAAATGGTTGACAAGACAACAAATTTTTCGCACTTCTGCTGCTCCAATCGCTTAACCAGAATGGCCTAGGGAACAAATACGCATACAGCTGTAATCGGGCGAGTTTCTACTTTCAGACGCAGCAGGAATTTTCGGGTTTGGTCAATCCGTTCGCGAGATATGGGACTTTGAAGCTAAGAAATGGTTGAGAAGACAACAAATTTTTCGCACTTCTGCTGCTCCAAAAGCTTAACCAGAATGGCCTAGGGAAAAAATACCCATACCGTTGTAATCGGACGAGTTTCTGCTTTCAGTTACAATAGGAACTTTTGTGTTAGGTCAATCCGTTCGCGAGATATGGGACTTTGAAACTAAGAAATGGTTGAGAAGACAATAAATTTTTCGCACTTCTGCTGCTCCAAACGCTTAACCAGAATGGCCAAGGGATAAAATACAAATACCGTTGTAATCGGACGAGTTTCTACTTTCAGTTACAATAGGAATTTTTGGGTTAGGTCAATCCGTTCGCGAGATATGGGAGTTTGAAGCTAAGAAATGGTTGAGAAGACAACAAATTTGTCGCACTTCTGCTGCTCCAGCGCTTAACCAGAATGGCCTAGGGAAAAAATACGCATACAGTTGTAATCGGGCTAGTTTCTACTTTCAGACGCAGCAGGAATTTTTGGGTTTGGTCAATCCGTTCGCGAGATATGGGACCTTGAAGCTAAGAAATGGTTGAGAAGACAACAAATTTTTCGCACTTCTGCTGCCCCAAACGCATAACCAGAATGGCCTAGGGAAAAAATACACATACCGCTGTAATCGGGCGAGTTTCTACTTTCAGATGCAATAGGAATTTTTGGGTTAGGTCAATCCGTTCGCGAGATATGGGAGTTTGAAGCCAAGAAATGGTTGAGAAAGCAAAAAATTTTTCGCAATTCTGCTGCTCCAAATGCTTAACCAGAATGGCCTGGGGAAAAAATACACATACCGTTGTAATCGGGCGAGATTCTACTTTCAGATGTAATAGGAACTTTTGGGTTAGGTCAATCCGTTCGCGAGATATGGGACTTTGAAGCTAAGAAATGGTGGACAAGACAACAAATTTTTCGCACTTCTGCTGCTCCAATCGCTTAACCAGAATGGCCTAGGGAAAAAATACGCATACAGTTGTAATCGGGCGAGTTTCTACTTTCAGACGCAGCAGGAATTTTTGGGTTTGGACAATCCGTTCGCGAGATATGGGACTTTGAAGCTAAGAAATGGTTGAGAAGACAACAAATTTTTCGCACTTCTGCTGCTCCAAAAACTTAACCAGAATGGCCTAGGGATAAAATACCCATACCGTTGTAATCGGACGAGTTTCTGCTTTCAATTACAATAGGAACTTTTGGGTCAGGTCAATCCGTTCGCGAGATATGGGACTTTGAAGCTAAGAAATGGTTGACGAGACAACAAATTTTTCGCACTTCTGCTGCTCCAATCGCTTAACCAGAATGGGCTAGGGAAAAAAAAACACATACCGTTGTAATCGGACGAGTTTCTGCTTTCAGTTACAATAGGAACTTTTGGGTTAGGTCAATTCGTTCGCGAGATATGGGACTTTGAAGCTAAGAAATGGTTGACAAGACAACAAATTTTTCGCACTTCTGCTGCTCCAATCGCTTAACCAGAATGGGCTAGGGAAAAAATACACATATCTTTGTAATCTTGCGAGTTTGTACTTCCAGACGCAATAGGAATTTTTGGGTTAGGTCAATCCGTTCGCGAGATATGGGACTTTGAAGCTAAGAAATGGTTGAGAAGACAGTAAATTTTTCGCACTTCTGCTGCTCCAAACGCTTAACCAGAATGGCCTAGGGAACAAATACACATACCGTTGTAATCGGGCGAGTTTGTACTTTCAGATGTAATAGGAACTTTTGGGTTAGGTCAATCCGTTCGCGAGATATGGGACTTTGAAGCTAAGAAATGGTTGAGAAGGCATAAAATTTTTCGCAATTCTGCTGCTACAAACGCTTAACCAGAATGGCCTGGGGAAAAAATACACATACCGTTGTAATCGGGCGAGTTTCTACTTTCAGATGTAATAGGAACTTTTGGGTTAGGTCAATCCGTTCGCGAGATATGGGACTTTGAAGCTAAGAAATGGTTGACAAGACAACAAATTTTTCGCACTTCTGCTGCTCCAATCGCTTAACCAGAATGGCCTAGGGAAAAAATACGCATACAGTTGTAATCGGGCGAGTTTCTGCTTTCAGTTACAATAGGAACTTTTGGGTTAGGTCAATCCGTTCGCGAGATATGAGAGTTTGAAGCCAAGAAATGGTTGAGAAGGCAAAAAATTTTTCGCAATTCTGCTGCTCCAAACGCTTAACCAGAATGGCCTAGGGAAAAAATTACATACCGCTGTAATCGGGCGAGCTTCTACTTTCAGATGCAACAGGAATTTTTGGGTTAGGTCAATCCGTTCGCGAGATATGGGAGTTTGAAGCCAAGAAATGGTTGAGAAAGCAAAAAATTTTTCGCAATTCTGCTGCTCCAAACGCTTAACCAGAATGGCCTGGGGAAAAAATACACATACCGCTGTAATCGGGCGAGATTCTACTTTCAGATGTAATAGGAACTTTTGGGTTAGGTCAATCCGTTCGCGAGATATGGGACTTTGAAGCTAAGAAATGGTTGAGACGACAACAAATTTTTCGCACTTCTGCTGCTCCAAAAGCTTAACCAGAATGGCCTAGGGAAAAAATACCCATACCGTTGTAATCGGACGAGTTTCTGCTTTCAGTTACAATAGGAACTTTTGTGTCAGGTCAATCCGTTCGCGAGATATGGGACTTTGAAACTAAGAAATGGTTGAGAAGACAATAAATTTTTCGCACTTCTGCTGCTCCAAACGCTTAACCAGAATGGCCAAGGGATAAAATACAAATACCGTTGTAATCGGACGAGTTTCTACTTTCAGTTACAATAGGAATTTTTGGGTTAGGTCAATCCGTTCGCGAGATATGGGAGTTTGAAGCTAAGAAATGGTTGAGAAGACAACTAATTTTTCGCACTTCTGCTCCTCCAAACGCTTAACCAGAATGGCCTAGGGAAAAAATACGCATACAGTTGTAAACGGGCGAGTTTCTACTTTCAGACGCAGCAGGAATTTTTGGGTTAGGTCAATCCGTTCGCGAGATATGAGAGTTTGAAGCAAAGAAATGGTTGAGAAGGCAAAAAATTTTTCGCAATTCTGCTGCTCCAAACGCTTAACCAGAATGGCCTAGGGAAAAAATACACATACCGTTGTAATCGGGAGAGGTACTAATTTCAGACGCAACAGGAATTTTTGGGTTAGGTCAATCCGTTCGCGAGATATGGGACTTTGAAGCTAAGAAATGGTTGACAAGACAACAAATTTTTCGCACTTCTGCTGCTCCAATCGCTTAACCAGAATGGCCTAGGGAAAAAATTCACATACCGTTGTAATCGGGCGAGTTTCTACTTTCAGATGCAATAGGAATTTTTGGGTTAGGTCAATCCGTTCGCGAGATATGGGACTTTGAAGCTAAGAAATGGTTGAGAAGACAACAAATTTTTCGCACTTCTGCTGCTCCAAACGCATAACCAGAATGGCCTAGGGAAAAAATACACATACCGCTGTAATCGGGCGAGCTTCTACTTTCAGATGCAATAGGAATTTTTGGGTTAGGTCAATCCGTTCGCGAGATATGAGAGTTTGAAGCCAAGAAATGGTTGAGAAGGCAAAAAATTTTTCGCAATTCTGCTGCTCCAAACGCTTAACCAGAATGGCCTAGCGAAAAAATACACATACCTTTGTAATCGGGAGAGTTTCTAATTTCAGACGCAACAGGAATTTTTGGGTTAGGTCAATCCGTTCGCGAGATATGGGAGTTTGAAGCCAAGAAATGGTTGAGAAAGCAAAAAATTTTTCGCAATTCTGCTGCTCCAAACGCTTAACCAGAATGGCCTGGGGAAAAAATACACATACCGTTGTAATCGGGCGAGATTCTACTTTCAGATGTAATAGGAACTTTTGGGTTAGGTCAATCCGTTCGCGAGATATGGGACTTTGAAGCTAAGAAATGGTTGACAAGACAACAAATTTTTCGCACTTCTGCTGCTCCAATGGCTTGACCAGGTTGGCTTAGGGAAAAAATACGCATACAGTTGTAATCGGGCGAGTTTCTACTTTCAGACGCAGCAGGAATTTTTGGGTTTGGTCAATCCGTTCGCGAGATATGGGACTTTGAATCTAAGAAATGGTTGTGAAGACAATAAATTTTTCGCACTTCTGCTGCTCCAAAAGCTTAACCAGAATGGCCTAGGGATAAAATACAAATACCGTTGTAATCGGACGAGTTTCTACTTTCAGTTACAATAGGAATTTTTGGGTTAGGTCAATCCGTTCGCGAGATATGGGACTTTGACGCTAAGAAATGGTTGACAAGACAACAAATTTTTCGCACTACTGCTGCTCCAACCGCTTAACCAGAATGGGCTAGGGATAAAATACACATACCGTTGTAATCGGGCGAGATTCTACTTTCAGATGTAATAGGAACTTTTGGGTTAGGTCAATCCGTTCGCGAGATATGGGACTTTGAAGCTAAGAAATGGTTGACAAGACAACAAATTTTTCGCACTTCTGCTGCTCCAATCGCTTAACCAGAATGGCCTAGGGAAAAAATACGCATACAGTTGTAATCGGGCGAGTTTCTGCTTTCAGTTACAATAGGAACTTTTGGGTTAGGTCAATCCGTTCGCGAGATATGAGAGTTTGAAGCCAAGAAATGGTTGAGAAGGCAAAAAATTTTTCGCAATTCTGCTGCTCTAAACGCTTAACCAGAATGGCCTAGCGAAAAAATACACATACCGTTGTAATCGGGAGAGTTTCTAATTTCAGACGCAACAGGAATTTTTGGGTTAGGTCAATCCGTTCGCGAGATATGGGAGTTTGAAGCCAAGAAATGGTTGAGAAAGCAAAAAATTTTTCGCAATTCTGCTGCTCCAAACGCTTAACCAGAATGGCCTGGGGAAAAAATACACATACCGTTGTAATCGGGCGAGATTCTACTTTCAGATGTAATAGGAACTTTTGGGTTAGGTCAATCCGTTCGCGAGATATGGGAGTTTGAAGCCAAGAAATGGTTGAGAAAGCAAAAAATTTTTCGCAATTCTGCTGCTCCAAACGCTTAACCAGAATGGCCTGGGGAAAAAATACGCATACAGTTGTAAACGGGCGAGTTTCTACTTTCAGACGCAGCAGGAATTTTTGGGTTAGGTCAATCCGTTCGCGAGATATGAGAGTTTGAAGCAAAGAAATGGTTGAGAAGGCAAAAAATTTTTCGCAATTCTGCTGCTCCAAACGCTTAACCAGAATGGCCTAGGGAAAAAATACACATACCGTTGTAATCGGGAGAGGTACTAATTTCAGACGCAACAGGAATTTTTGGGTTAGGTCAATCCGTTCGCGAGATATGGGACTTTGAAGCTAAGAAATGGTTGACAAGACAACAAATTTTTCGCACTTCTGCTGCTCCAATCGCTTAACCAGAATGGCCTAGGGAAAAAATTCACATACCGTTGTAATCGGGCGAGTTTCTACTTTCAGATGCAATAGGAATTTTTGGGTTAGGTCAATCCGTTCGCGAGATATGGGACTTTGAAGCTAAGAAATGGTTGAGAAGACAACAAATTTTTCGCACTTCTGCTGCTCCAAACGCATAACCAGAATGGCCTAGGGAAAAAATACACATACCGCTGTAATCGGGCGAGCTTCTACTTTCAGATGCAATAGGAATTTTTGGGTTAGGTCAATCCGTTCGCGAGATATGAGAGTTTGAAGCCAAGAAATGGTTGAGAAGGCAAAAAATTTTTCGCAATTCTGCTGCTCCAAACGCTTAACCAGAATGGCCTAGCGAAAAAATACACATACCTTTGTAATCGGGAGAGTTTCTAATTTCAGACGCAACAGGAACTTTTGGGTTAGGTCAATCCGTTCGCGAGATATGGGAGTTTGAAGCCAAGAAATGGTTGAGAAAGCAAAAAATTTTTCGCAATTCTGCTGCTCCAAACGCTTAACCAGAATGGCCTGGGGAAAAAATACACATACCGTTGTAATCGGGCGAGATTCTACTTTCAGATGTAATAGGAACTTTTGGGTTAGGTCAATCCGTTCGCGAGATATGGGACTTTGAAGCTAAGAAATGGTTGACAAGACAACAAATTTTTCGCACTTCTGCTGCTCCAATGGCTTGACCAGGTTGGCTTAGGGAAAAAATACGCATACAGTTGTAATCGGGCGAGTTTCTACTTTCAGACGCAGCAGGAATTTTTGGGTTTGGTCAATCCGTTCGCGAGATATGGGACTTTGAATCTAAGAAATGGTTGTGAAGACAATAAATTTTTCGCACTTCTGCTGCTCCAAAAGCTTAACCAGAATGGCCTAGTGATAAAATACAAATACCGTTGTAATCGGACGAGTTTCTACTTTCAGTTACAATAGGAATTTTTGGGTTAGGTCAATCCGTTCGCGAGATATGGGACTTTGACGCTAAGAAATGGTTGACAAGACAACAAATTTTTCGCACTACTGCTGCTCCAACCGCTTAACCAGAATGGGCTAGGGATAAAATACACATACCGTTGTAATCGGGCGAGATTCTACTTTCAGATGTAATAGGAACTTTTGGGTTAGGTCAATCCGTTCGCGAGATATGGGACTTTGAAGCTAAGAAATGGTTGACAAGACAACAAATTTTTCGCACTTCTGCTGCTCCAATCGCTTAACCAGAATGGCCTAGGGAAAAAATACGCATACAGTTGTAATCGGGCGAGTTTCTGCTTTCAGTTACAATAGGAACTTTTGGGTTAGGTCAATCCGTTCGCGAGATATGAGAGTTTGAAGCCAAGAAATGGTTGAGAAGGCAAAAAATTTTTCGCAATTCTGCTGCTCCAAACGCTTAACCAGAATGGCCTAGCGAAAAAATACACATACCGTTGTAATCGGGAGAGTTTCTAATTTCAGACGCAACAGGAATTTTTGGGTTAGGTCAATCCGTTCGCGAGATATGGGAGTTTGAAGCCAAGAAATGGTTGAGAAAGCAAAAAATTTTTCGCAATTCTGCTGCTCCAAACGCTTAACCAGAATGGCCTGGGGAAAAAATACACATACCGTTGTAATCGGGCGAGATTCTACTTTCAGATGTAATAGGAACTTTTGGGTTAGGTCAATCCGTTCGCGAGATATGGGACTTTGAAGCTAAGAAATGGTGGACAAGACAACAAATTTTTCGCACTTCTGCTGCTCCAATCGCTTAACCAGAATGGCCTAGGGAAAAAATACGCATACAGTTGTAATCGGGCGAGTTTCTACTTTCAGACGCAGCAGGAATTTTTGGGTTTGGACAATCCGTTCGCGAGATATGGGACTTTGAAGCTAAGAAATGGTTGAGAAGACAACAAATTTTTCGCACTTCTGCTGCTCCAAAAACTTAACCAGAATGGCCTAGCGATAAAATACCCATACCGTTGTAATCGGACGAGTTTCTGCTTTCAGTTACAATAGGAACTTTTGGGTCAGGTCAATCCGTTCGTGAGATATGGGACTTTGAAGCTAAGAAATGGTTGACGAGACAACAAACTTTTCGCACTTCTGCTGCTCCAATCGCTTAACCAGAATGGGCTAGGGAAAAAAAACACATACCGTTGTAATCGTGCGAGTTTGTACTTTCAGACGCAATAGGAATTTTTGGGTTAGGTCAATCCGTTCGCGAGATATGGGAGATTGAAGCCAAGAAATGGTTGAGAAGGCATAAAATTTTTCGCAATTCTGCTGCTCCAAACGCTTAACCAGAATGGCCTGGGGAAAAAATACACATACCGTTGTAATCGGGCGAGTTTCTACTTTCAGATGTAATAGGAACTTTTGGGTTAGGTCAATCCGTTCGCGAGATATGGGACTTTGAAGCTAAGAAATGGTTGACAAGACAACAAATTTTTCGCACTTCTGCTGCTCCAATGGCTTGACCATGTTGGCCTAGGGAAAAAAAACGCATACAGTTGTAATCGGGCGAGTTTCTACTTTCAGACGCAGCAGGAATTTTTGGGTGTGGTCAATCCGTTCGCGAGATATGGGACTTTGAATCTAAGAAATGGTTGAGAAGACAACAAATTTTTCGCACTTCTGCTGCTCCAAAAGCTTAACCAGAATGGCCTAGGGAAAAAATACCCATACCGTTGTAATCGGACGAGTTTCTGCTTTCAGTTACAATAGGAACTTTTGGGTTAGGTCAATTCGTTCGCGAGATATGGGACTTTGAAGCTAAGAAATGGTTGACAAGACAACAAATTTTTCGCACTTCTGCTGCTCCAATCGCTTAACCAGAATGGGCTAGGGAAAAAATACACATATTTTTGTAATCTTGCGAGTTTGTACTTCCAGACGCAATAGGAATTTTTGGGTTAGGTCAATCCGTTCGCGAGATATGGGACTTTGAAGCTAAGAAATGGTTGAGAAGACAATAAATTTTTCGCACTTCTGCTTCTCCAAAGGCTTAACCAGAATGGCCTAGGGAACAAATACACATACCGTTGTAATCGGGCGAGTTTGTACTTTCAGATGTAATAGGAACTTTTGGGTTAGGTCAATCCGTTCGCGAGATATGGAACTTTGAAGCTAAGAAATGGTTGAGAAGGCATAAAATTTTTCGCAATTCTGCTGCTACAAACGCTTAACCAGAATGGCCTAGGGAAAAAATACGCATACAGTTGTAATCGGGCGAGTTTCTACTTTCAGACGCAGCAGGAATTTTTGGGTTTGGTCAATCCGTTCGCGAGATATGGGACTTTGAAGCTAAGAAATGGTTGAGAAGACAACAAATTTTTCGCACTTCTGCTGCTCCAAAAGCTTAACCAGAATGGCCTAGGGAAAAAATACCCATACCGTTGTAATCGGACGAGATTCTGCTTTCAGTTACAATAATAACTTTTGTGTTAGGTCAATCCGTTCGCGAGATATGGGACTTTGAAACTAAGAAATGGTGGAGAAGACAATAAATTTTTCGTACTTCTGCTGCTCCAACCGCTTAACCAGAATGGCCAAGGGATAAAATACAAATACCGTTGTAATCGGACGAGTTTCTACTTTCAGTTACAATAGGAATTTTTGGGTTAGGTCAATCCGTTCGCGAGATATGGGAGTTTGAAGCTAAGAAATGGTTGAGAAGACAACTAATTTTTCGCACTTCTGCTGCTCCAAACGCTTAACCAGAATGGCCTAGGGAAAAAATACGCATACAGTTGTAATCGGGCGAGTTTCTACTTTCAGACGCAGTAGGAATTTTTGGGTTAGGTCAATCCGTTCGCGAGATATGAGAGTTTGAAGCAAGGAAATGGTTGAGAAGGCAAAAAATTTTTCGCAATTCTGCTGCTCCAAACGCTTAACCAGAATGGCCTAGGGAAAAAATACACATACCGTTGTAATCGGGAGAGGTACTAATTTCAGACGCAACAGGAATTTTTGGGTTAGGTCAATCCGTTCGCGAGATATGGGAGTTTGAAGCCAAGAAATGGTTGAGAAAGCAAAAAATTTTTCGCAATTCTGCTGCTCCAAACGCTTAACCAGAATGGCCTCGGGAAAAAATACACATACCGTTGTAATCGGGCGAGTTTCTACTTTCAGATGTAATAGGAATTTGTGGGTTAGTTCAATCCCCTCGCGAGATATGGGAGTTTGAAGCTAAGAAATGGTTGAGAAGACAACAAATTTGTCGCACTTCTGCTGCTCCAGCGCTTAACCAGAATGGCCTAGGGAAAAAATACGCATACAGTTGTAATCGGGCTAGTTTCTACTTTCAGACGCAGCAGGAATTTTTGGGTTTGGTCAATCCGTTCGCGAGATATGGGACCTTGAAGCTAAGAAATGGTTGAGAAGACAACAAATTTTTCGCACTTCTGCTGCCCCAAACGCATAACCAGAATGGCCTAGGGAAAAAATACACATACCGCTGTAATCGGGCGAGTTTCTACTTTCAGATGCAATAGGAATTTTTGGGTTAGGTCAATCCGTTCGCGAGATATGAGAGTTTGAAGCCAAGAAATGGTTGAGAAGGCAAAAAATTTTTCGCAATTCTGCTGCTCCAAACGTTTAACCAGAATGGCCTAGCGAAAAAATACACATACCATTGTAATCGGACGAGTTTCTACTTTCAGTTACAATAGGAATTTTTGGGTTAGGTCATTCCGTTCGCGAGATATGGGACTTTGAAGCTAAGAAATGGTTGACAAGACAACAAATTTTTCGCACTTCTGCTGCTCCAATCGCTTAACCAGAATGGCCTAGGGAAAAAATACGCATACAGTTGTAATCGGACGAGTTTCTACTTTCAGTTACAATAGGAATTTTTGGGTTAGGTCAATCCGTTCGCGAGATATGGGAGTTTGAAGGTAAGAAATGGTTGAGAAGACAACAAATTTTTCGCACTTCTGCTGCTCCAAACGCATAACCAGAATGGCCTAGGGAAAAAATACACATACCGCTGTAATCGGGCGAGCTTCTACTTTCAGATGCAATAGGAATTTTTGGGTTAGGTCAATCCGTTCGCGAGATATGTGAGTTTGAAGCCAAGAAATGGTTGAGAAGGCAAAAAATTTTTCGCAATTCTGCTGCTCCAAACGCTTAACCAGAATGGCCTAGCGAAAAAATACACATACCGTTGTAATCGGGAGAGTTTCTAATTTCAGACGCAACAGGAATTTTTGGGTTAGGTCAATCCGTTCGCGAGATATGGGAGTTTGAAGCCAAGAAATGGTTGAGAAAGCAAAAAATTTTTCGCAATTCTGCTGCTCCAAACGCTTAACCAGAATGGCCTGGGGAAAAAATACACATACCGTTGTAATCGGGCGAGTTTCTACTTTCAGACGCAGCAGGAATTTTTGGGTTTGGTCAATCCGTTCGCGAGATATGGGACTTTGAATTTAAGAAATGGTTGAGAAGACAATAAATTTTTCGCACTTCTGCTGCTCCAAAAGCTTAACCAGAATGGCCTAGGGATAAAATACAAATACCGTTGTAATCGGACGTGTTTCTACTTTCAGTTACAATAGGAATTTTTGGGTTAGGTCAATCCGTTCGCGAGATATGGGACTTTGACGCTAAGAAATGGTTGACAAGACAACAAATTTTTCGCACTACTGCTGCTCCAACCGCTTAACCAGAATGGGCTAGGGATAAAATACACATACCGTTGTAATCGGGCGAGATTCTACTTTCAGATGTAATAGGAACTTTTGGGTTAGGTCAATCCGTTCGCGAGATATGGGACTTTGAAGCTAAGAAATGGTGGACAAGACAACAAATTTTTCGCACTTCTGCTGTTCCAATCGCTTAACCAGAATGGCCTAGGGAAAAAATACACATACCGTTGTAATGGGGAGAGGTTCTAATTTCAGACGCAACAGGAATTTTTGGGTTAAGTCAATCCGTTCGCGAGATATGGGAGTTTGAAGCTAAGAAATGGTTGAGAAAGCAAAAAATTTTTCGCAATTCTGCTGCTCCAAACGCTTAACCAGAATGGCCTAGGGATAAAATACAAATACCGTTGTAATCGGGCGAGTTTCTACTTTCAGATGTAATAGGAATTTTTGGGTTAGTTCAATCCGCTCGCGAGATATGGGAGTTTGAAGCTAAGAAATGGTTGAGAAGACAACTAATTTTTCGCACTTCTGCTGCTCCAAACGCTTAACCAGAATGGCCTAGGGAAAAAATACGCATACAGTTGTAATCGGGCGAGTTTCTACTTTCAGACGCAGCAGGAATTTTTGGGTTAGGTTTATCCGTTCGCGAGATATGAGAGTTTGAAGCCAAGATATGGTTGAGAAGGCAAAAAATTTTTCGGAATTCTGCTGCTCCAAACGCTAAACCAGAATGGCCTAGCGAAAAAATACACATACCGTTGTAATCGGGAGAGTTTCTAATTTCAGACGCAACAGGAATTTTTGGGTTAGGTCAATCCGTTCGCGAGATATGGGAGTTTGAAACAAGAAATGGTTGAGAAAGCAAAAAATTTTTCGCAATTCTGCTGCTCCAAACGCTTAACCAGAATGGCCTAGGGAAAAAATGCCCATACCGTTGTAATCGGACGAGATTCTACTTTCAGTTACAATAGGAATTTTTGGGTTAGGTCAATCCGTTCGCGAGATATGGGACTTTGAAGCTAAGAAATGGTTGACAAGACAACAAATTTTTCGCACTACTGCTGCTCCAATCGCTTAACCAGAATGGCCTAGGGAAAAAATACACATACCGTTGTAATCGGGCGAGTTTCTACTTTCAGATGCAATAGGAATTTTTGGGTTAGGTCAATCCGTTCGCGAGATATGGGACTTTGAAGCTAAGAAATGGTTGAGAAGACAACAAATTTTTCGCACTTCTGCTGCTCCAAACGCTTAACCAGAATGGCCTAGGGAAAAAATGCCCATACCGTTGTAATCGGACGAGATTCTACTTTCAGTTACAATAGGAATTTTTGGGTTAGGTCAATCCGTTCGCGAGATATGGGACTTTGAAGCTAAGAAATGGTTGACAAGACAACAAATTTTTCGCACTACTGCTGCTCCAATCGCTTAACCAGAATGGCCTAGGGAAAAAATACACATACCGTTGTAATCGGGCGAGTTTCTACTTTCAGATGCAATAGGAATTTTTGGGTTAGGTCAATCCGTTCGCGAGATATGGGACTTTGAAGCTAAGAAATGGTTGAGAAGACAAGGAATTTTTCGCAATTCTGCTGCTCCAAACGCTTAACCAGAATGGCCTAGGGAAAAGATACGCATACAGTTGTAATCGGGCGAGTTTCTACTTTCAGACGCAGCAGGAATTTTTGGGTTTGCTCAATCCGGCCGCGAGATATGGGACTTTGAAGCTAAGAAATGGTTGAGAAGACAACAAATTTTTCGCACTTCTGCTGCTCCAAACGCTTAACCAGAATGGCCTAGGGAAAAAATACGCATACAGTTGCAATCGGGCTAGTTTCTACTTTCAGACGCAGCAGGAATTTTTGGGTTTGGTCAATCCGTTCGCGAGATATGGGACTTTGAAGCTAAGAAATTGTTGAGAGGACAACAAATTTTTCGCACTTCTGCTGCCCCAAACGCATAACCAGAATGGCCTAGGGAAAAAATACACATACCGCTGTAATCGGGCGAGTTTCTACTTTCAGATGCAATAGGAATTTTTGGGTTAGGTCAATCCGTTCGCGAGATATGAGAGTTTGAAGCCAAGAAATGATTGAGAAGGCAAAAAATTTTTCGCAATTCTGCTGCTCCAAACGCTTAACCAGAATGGCCTAGCGAAAAAATACACATACCGCTGTAATCGGACGAGTTTCTCCTTTCAGTTACAATAGGAATTTTTGGGTTAGGTCAATCCGTTCGCGAGATATGGGACTTTGAAGCTAAGAAATGGTTGACAAGACAACAAATTTTTCGCACTTCTGCTGCTCCAATCGCTTAACCAGAATGGCCTAGGGAAAAAATTCACATACCGTTGTAATCGGGCGAGTTTCTACTTTCAGATGCAATAGGAATTTTTGGGTTAGGTCAATCCGTTCGCGAGATATGGGACTTTGAAGCTAAGAAATGGTTGAGAAGACAACAAATTTTTCGCACTTCTGCTGCTCCAAACGCTTAACCAGAATGGCCTAGGGAAAAAATGCCCATACCGTTGTAATCGGACGAGATTCTACTTTCAGTTACAATAGGAATTTTTGGGTTAGGTCAATCCTTTCGCGAGATATGGGACTTTGAAGCTAAGAAATGGTTGACAAGACAACAAATTTTTCGCACTACTGCTGCTCCAAACGCTTAACCAGAATGGCCCAGGGAAAAAATACCCATACAGTTGTAATCGGGCGAGTTTCTACTTTCAGACGCAGCAGGAATTTTTGGGTTTGGTCAATCCGTTCGCGAGATATGGGAGTTTGAATCTAAGAAATGGTTGAGAAGACAACTAATTTTTCGCACTTCTGCTGCTCCAAACGCTTAACCAGAATGGCCCAGGGAAAAAATACCCATACAGTTGTAATCGGGCGAGTTTCTACTTTCAGACGCAGCAGGAATTTTTGGGTTTGGTCAATCCGTTCGCGAGATATCGGACTTTGAAGCTAAGAAACGGTTGAGAAGGCAAAAAATTTTTTGCAATTCTGCTGCTCCAAACGCTTAACCAGAATGGCCTAGGGAAAAAATACACATACCGTTGTAATCGGGCGAAATTCTACTTTCAGATGCAATAGGAATTTTTGAGTTAGGTCAATCCGCTCGCGAGATATGGGAGTTTGAAGCTAAGAAATGGTTGAGAAGACAACAAATTTTTCGCACTTCTGCTGCTCCAAACGCTTAACCAGAATGGCCTAGGGAATAAAAATAACCATACAGTTGTAATCGGGCGAGTTTCTACTTTCAGACGCAGCAGGAATTTTTGGGTGTGGTCAATCCGTTCGCGAGATATGGGAGCTTGAAGCTAAGAAATGTTTGAGAAGACAACTAATTCTTCGCACTTCGGCTGCTCCAAACGCTTAACCAGAATGGCCTAGGCAAAAAATACACATACCGTTGTAATCGGGCGAGTTTCTAATTTCAGACGCAACAGGAGTTTTTGGGTTATGTCAATCCTTTCGCGAGATATGGGAGTTTGAAACTAAGAAATGGTTGAGAAGACAACAAATTATTCGCAATTCTGCTGCTCCAAACGCTTAACGAGAATGGCCTAGGGAAAAAATACGCATACAGTTGTAATCGGGCGAGTTTCTACTTTCAGACGCAGCAGGAATTTTTTGGTTTGGTCAATCCGGTCGCGAGATATGGGACTTTGAAGCTAAGAAATGGTTGAGAAGACAACAAATTTTTCGCACTGCTGCTGCTCCAAACGCTTAACCAGAATGGCCCGGGGAAAAAATACCCATACAGTTGTAATCGGGCGAGTTTCTACTGTCAGACGCAGCAGGAATTTTTGGGTCTGTTCAATCCGTTCGCGAGATATGGGCGTTTGAATCTAAGAAATGGTTGAGAAGACAATTAATTTTTCCACTTCTGCTGCTCCAAACGCTTAACCAGTGTGGCCTAGGGAAAAAATGCACATACCGTTGTAATCGGGCGAGATTCTACTTTCAGATGCAATAGGAATTTTTGGGCTATGTCAATCCGTTCGCGAGATATGGGAGTTTGAAGCTAAGAAATGGTTGAGAAGACAACAAATTTTTCGCACTTCTGCTGCTCCAAACGCTTAACCAGAATGGCCTAGGGAAAAAATACACATACCGTTGTAATCGGGCGAGTTTCTACTTTCAGATGCAATAGGAATTTTTGTGTTAGGTCAATCCGTTCGCGAGATATGGGAGTTTGAAGCCAAGAAATGGTTGAGAAGGCAAAAAATTTTTTGCAATTCTGCCGCTCCAAACGCTTAACCAGAATGGCCTAGGGAAAAAATACGCATACAGCTGTAATCGGGCGAGTTTCTAATTTCAGACGCAACAGGAATTTTTGGGTTATGTCAATCCGTTCGCGAGATATGGGAGTTTGAAGCCAAGAAATGGTTGAGAAGGCAAAAAATTTTTTGCAATTCTGCTGCTCCAAACGCTTAACCAGAATGGCCTAGGGAAAAAATACACATACCGTTGTAATCGGGCGAGTTTCTACTTTCAGATGCAATAGGAATTTTTGTGTTAGGTCAATCCGTTCGCGAGATATGGGAGTTTGAAGCCAAGAAATGGTTGAGAAGGCAAAAAATTTTTTGCAATTCTGCTGCTCCAAACGCTTAACCAGAATGGCCTAGGGAAAAAATACGCATACAGCTGTAATCGGGCGAGTTTCTAATTTCAGACGCAACAGGAATTTTTGGGTTAGGTCAATCCGTTCGCGAGATATGGGAGTTTGAAGCCAAGAAATGGTTGAGAAGGCAAAAAATTTTTTGCAATTCTGCTGCTCCAAACGCTTAACCAGAATGGCCTAGGGAAAAAATACACATACCGTTGTAATCGGGCGAGTTTCTACTTTCAGATGCAATAGGAATTTTTGGGTTAGGTCAATCCGCTCGCGAGATATGGGAGTTTGAAGCTAAGAAATGGTTGAGAAGACAACAAATTTGTCGCACTTCTGCTGCTCCAGCGCTTAACCAGAATGGCCTAGGGAAAAAATACACATACCGTTCTAATCGGGCGAGTTTCTACTTTCAGATGCAATAGGAATTTTTGGGTTAGGTCAATCCGCTCGCGAGATATGGAGTTTGAAGCTAAGAAATGGTTGAGAAGACAACTAATTTTTCCACTTCTGCTGCTCCAAACGCTTAACCAGAATGGCCTAGGGAAAAAATACACATACCGTTGTAATCGGGCGCGATTCTACTTTCAGATGCAATAGGAATTTTTGGGTTATGTGAATCCGTTCGCGAGATATGGGACTTTGAAGCTAAGAAATGGTTGAGAAGACAACAAATTTTTCGCACTTCTGCTGCTCCAAACGCTTAACCAGAATGGCCTAGGGAAAAAATGCCCATACCGTTGTAATCGGACGAGATTCTACTTTCAGTTACAATAGGAATTTTTGGGTTAGGTCAATCCTTTCGCGAGATATGGGACTTTGAAGCTAAGAAATGGTTGACAAGACAACAAATTTTTCGCACTACTGCTGCTCCAAACGCTTAACCAGAATGGCCCAGGGAAAAAATACCCATACAGTTGTAATCGGGCGAGTTTCTACTTTCAGACGCAGCAGGAATTTTTGGGTTTGGTCAATCCGTTCGCGAGATATGGGAGTTTGAATCTAAGAAATGGTTGAGAAGACAACTAATTTTTCGCACTTCTGCTGCTCCAAACGCTTAACCAGAATGGCCCAGGGAAAAAATACCCATACAGTTGTAATCGGGCGAGTTTCTACTTTCAGACGCAGCAGGAATTTTTGGGTTTGGTCAATCCGTTCGCGAGATATCGGACTTTGAAGCTAAGAAACGGTTGAGAAGGCAAAAAATTTTTTGCAATTCTGCTGCTCCAAACGCTTAACCAGAATGGCCTAGGGAAAAAATACACATACCGTTGTAATCGGGCGAAATTCTACTTTCAGATGCAATAGGAATTTTTGAGTTAGGTCAATCCGCTCGCGAGATATGGGAGTTTGAAGCTAAGAAATGGTTGAGAAGACAACAAATTTTTCGCACTTCTGCTGCTCCAAACGCTTAACCAGAATGGCCTAGGGAATAAAAATAACCATACAGTTGTAATCGGGCGAGTTTCTACTTTCAGACGCAGCAGGAATTTTTGGGTGTGGTCAATCCGTTCGCGAGATATGGGAGCTTGAAGCTAAGAAATGTTTGAGAAGACAACTAATTCTTCGCACTTCGGCTGCTCCAAACGCTTAACCAGAATGGCCTAGGCAAAAAATACACATACCGTTGTAATCGGGCGAGTTTCTAATTTCAGACGCAACAGGAGTTTTTGGGTTATGTCAATCCTTTCGCGAGATATGGGAGTTTGAAACTAAGAAATGGTTGAGAAGACAACAAATTATTCGCAATTCTGCTGCTCCAAACGCTTAACGAGAATGGCCTAGGGAAAAAATACGCATACAGTTGTAATCGGGCGAGTTTCTACTTTCAGACGCAGCAGGAATTTTTTGGTTTGGTCAATCCGGTCGCGAGATATGGGACTTTGAAGCTAAGAAATGGTTGAGAAGACAACAAATTTTTCGCACTGCTGCTGCTCCAAACGCTTAACCAGAATGGCCCGGGGAAAAAATACCCATACAGTTGTAATCGGGCGAGTTTCTACTGTCAGACGCAGCAGGAATTTTTGGGTCTGTTCAATCCGTTCGCGAGATATGGGCGTTTGAATCTAAGAAATGGTTGAGAAGACAATTAATTTTTCCACTTCTGCTGCTCCAAACGCTTAACCAGTGTGGCCTAGGGAAAAAATGCACATACCGTTGTAATCGGGCGAGATTCTACTTTCAGATGCAATAGGAATTTTTGGGCTATGTCAATCCGTTCGCGAGATATGGGAGTTTGAAGCTAAGAAATGGTTGAGAAGACAACAAATTTTTCGCACTTCTGCTGCTCCAAACGCTTAACCAGAATGGCCTAGGGAAAAAATACACATACCGTTGTAATCGGGCGAGTTTCTACTTTCAGATGCAATAGGAATTTTTGTGTTAGGTCAATCCGTTCGCGAGATATGGGAGTTTGAAGCCAAGAAATGGTTGAGAAGGCAAAAAATTTTTTGCAATTCTGCCGCTCCAAACGCTTAACCAGAATGGCCTAGGGAAAAAATACGCATACAGCTGTAATCGGGCGAGTTTCTAATTTCAGACGCAACAGGAATTTTTGGGTTATGTCAATCCGTTCGCGAGATATGGGAGTTTGAAGCCAAGAAATGGTTGAGAAGGCAAAAAATTTTTTGCAATTCTGCTGCTCCAAACGCTTAACCAGAATGGCCTAGGGAAAAAATACACATACCGTTGTAATCGGGCGAGTTTCTACTTTCAGATGCAATAGGAATTTTTGTGTTAGGTCAATCCGTTCGCGAGATATGGGAGTTTGAAGCCAAGAAATGGTTGAGAAGGCAAAAAATTTTTTGCAATTCTGCTGCTCCAAACGCTTAACCAGAATGGCCTAGGGAAAAAATACGCATACAGCTGTAATCGGGCGAGTTTCTAATTTCAGACGCAACAGGAATTTTTGGGTTAGGTCAATCCGTTCGCGAGATATGGGAGTTTGAAGCCAAGAAATGGTTGAGAAGGCAAAAAATTTTTTGCAATTCTGCTGCTCCAAACGCTTAACCAGAATGGCCTAGGGAAAAAATACACATACCGTTGTAATCGGGCGAGTTTCTACTTTCAGATGCAATAGGAATTTTTGGGTTAGGTCAATCCGCTCGCGAGATATGGGAGTTTGAAGCTAAGAAATGGTTGAGAAGACAACAAATTTGTCGCACTTCTGCTGCTCCAGCGCTTAACCAGAATGGCCTAGGGAAAAAATACACATACCGTTGTAATCGGGCGAGTTTCTACTTTCAGATGCAATAGGAATTTTTGGGTTAGGTCAATCCGCTCGCGAGATATGGAGTTTGAAGCTAAGAAATGGTTGAGAAGACAACTAATTTTTCCACTTCTGCTGCTCCAAACGCTTAACCAGAATGGCCTAGGGAAAAAATACACATACCGTTGTAATCGGGCGCGATTCTACTTTCAGATGCAATAGGAATTTTTGGGTTATGTGAATCCGTTCGCGAGATATGGGAGTTTGAAGCTAAGAAATGGTTGAGAAGACAACAAATTTTTCGCAATTCTGCTGCTCCAAACGCTTAACCAGAATGGCCTAGGGAAAAAATACGCATACAGTAGTAAACGGGAGAGTATCTACTTTCAGACGCAGCAGGAATTTTTGGGTTTGGTCAATCCGTTCGCGAGATATGGGACTTTGATGCTTAGAAATGGTTGAGAAGACAACAAATTTTTCGCACTTCTGCTGCCCCAAACGCATAACCAGAATGGCCTAGGGAAAAAATACACATACCGCTGTAATCGGGCGAGTTTCTAATTTCAGACGCAATAGGAATTTTTGAGTTAGGTCAATCCGCTCGCGAGATATGGGAGTTTGAAGCTAAGAAATGGTTGAGGAGACAACAAATTTTTCGCACTTCTGCTGCTCCAAACGCTTAACCAGAATGGCCTAGGGAATAAAAATAACCATACAGTTGTAATCGGGCGAGTTTCTACTTTCAGACGCAGCAGGAATTTTTGGGTTTGGTCAATCCGGTCGCGAGATATGGGACTTTGAAGCTAAGAAATGGTTGAGAAGACAACAAATTTTTCGCACTTCTGCTGCTCCAAACGCTTAACCAGAATGGCCCAGGGAAAAAATACCCATACATTTGTAATCGGGCGAGTTCCTACTTTCAGACGCAGCAGGAATTTTTGGGTTTGGTCAATCCGTTCGCGAGATATGGGAGTTTGAATCTAAGAAATGGTTGAGAAGACAACTAATTTTTAGCAATTCTGCTGCTCCAAACGCTTAACCAGAATGGCCTAGGGAAAAAATACACATACCGTTGTAATCGGGCGAGTTTCTAATTTCAGACGCAACAGGAATTTTTGGGTTAGGTCAATCCGTTCGCGAGATATGGGAGTTTGAAGCCAAGAAATGGTTGAGAAGGCAAAAAATTTTTTGCAATTCTGCTGCTCCAAACGCTTAACCAGAATTGCCTAGGGAAAAAATACACATACCGTTGTAATCGGGCGAGATTCTACTTTCAGATGCAATAGGAATTTTTGGGTTAGGTCAATCCGCTCGCGAGATATGGGAGTTTGAAGCTAAGAAATGGTTGAGAAGACAACAAATTTGTCGCACTTCTGCTGCTCCAAACGCTTAACCAGAATGGCCTAGGGAAAAAATACACATACAGTTGTAATCGGGCGAGTTTCTACTTTCAGTTACAATAGGAATTTTTGGGTTAGGTCAATCCGTTCGCGAGATATGAGAGTTTGAAGCCAAGAAATGGTTGAGAAAGCAAAAAATTTTTCGCAATTCTGCTGCTCCAAACGCTTAACCAGAATGGCCTAGGGAAAAAATACACATATAGTTGTAATCGGGCGAGTTTCTACTTTCAGACGCAGCAGGAATTTTTGGGTTTGGTCAATCCGTTCGCGAGATATGGGAGTTTGAAGCTAAGAAATGTTTGAGAAGACAACTAATTCTTCGCACTTCTGCTGCTCCAAACGCTTAACCAGAATGGCCTAGGGAAAAAATACACATACCGTTGTTATCGGGCGAGTTTCTAATTTCAGACGCAACAGGAATTTTTGGGTTTGGTCAATCCGTTCGCGAGATATGGGACTTTGAAGCTAAGAAATGGTTGAGAAGGCAAAAAATTTTTTGCAATTCTGCTGCTCCAAACGCTTAACCAGAATGGCCTAGGGAAAAAATACACATACCGTTGTAATCGGGCGAAATTCTACTTTCAGATGCAATAGGAATTTTTGAGTTAGGTCAATCCGCTCGCGAGATATGGGAGTTTGAAGCTAAGAAATGGTTGAGAAGACAACAAATTTTTCGCACTTCTGCTGCTCCAAACGCTTAACCAGAATGGCCTAGGGAATAAAAATAACCATACAGTTGTAATCGGGCGAGTTTCTACTTTCAGACGCAGCAGGAATTTTTTGGTTTGGTCAATCCGGTCGCGAGATATGGGACTTTGAAGCTAAGAAATGGTTGAGATGACAACAAATTTTTCGCACTGCTGCTGCTCCAAACGCTTAACCAGAATGGCCCAGGGAAAAAATACGCATACATTTGTAATCGGGCGAGTTTCTACTTTCAGACGCAGCAGGAATTTTTGGGTTTGGTCAATCCGTTCGCGAGATATGGGAGTTTGAATCTAAGAAATGGTTGAGAAGACAACTAATTTTTAGCAATTCTGCTGCTCCAAACGCTTAACCAGAATGGCCTAGGGAAAAAATACACATACCGTTGTAATCGGGCGAGTTTCTAATTTCAGACGCAACAGGAATTTTTGGGTTAGGTCAATCCGTTCGAGAGATATGGGAGTTTGAAGCCAAGAAATGGTTGAGAAGGCAAAAAATTTTTTGCAATTCTGCTGCTCCAAACGCTTAACCAGAATGGCCTAGGGAAAAAATACACATACCGTTGTAATCGGGCGAGATTCTACTTTCAGATGCAATAGGAATTTTTGGGTTAGGTCAATCCGCTCGCGAGATATGGGAGTTTGAAGCTAAGAAATGGTTGAGAAGACAACAAATTTGTCGCACTTCTGCTGCTCCAAACGCTTAACCAGAATGGCCTAGGGAAAAAATACACATACAGTTGTAATCGGGCGAGTTTGTACTTTCAGTTACAATAGGAATTTTTGGGTTAGGTCAATCCGTTCGCGAGATATGAGAGTTTGAAGCCAAGAAATGGTTGAGAAAGCAAAAAATTTTTCGCAATTCTGCTGCTCCATACGCTTAACCAGAATGGCCTAGGGAAAAAATACACATATAGTTGTAATCGGGCGAGTTTCTACTTTCAGACGCAGCAGGAATTTTTGGGTTTGGTCAATCCGTTCGCGAGATATGGGAGTTTGAATCTAAGAAATGGTTGAGAAGACAACTAATTTTTAGCAATTCTGCTGCTCCAAACGCTTAACCAGAATGGCCTAGGGAAAAAATACACATACCGTTGTAATCGGGCGAGTTTCTAATTTCAGACGCAACAGGAATTTTTGGGTTTGGTCAATCCGTTCGCGAGATATGGGAGTTTGAAGCTAAGAAATGGTTGAGAAGGCAAAAAATTTTTTGCAATTCTGCTGCTCCAAACGCTTAACCAGAATGGCCTAGGGAATAAAAATAACCATACAGTTGTAATCGGGCGAGTTTCTACTTTCAGACGCAGCAGGAATTTTTGGGTGTGGTCAATCCGTTCGCGAGATATGGGAGCTTGAAGCTAAGAAATGTTTGAGAAGACAACTAATTCTTCGCACTTCTGCTGCTCCAAACGCTTAACCAGAATGGCCTAGGCAAAAATTACACATACCGTTGTAATCGGGCGAGTTTCTAATTTCAGACGCAATAGGAATTTTTGAGTTAGGTCAATCCGCTCGCGAGATATGGGAGTTTGAAGCTAAGAAATGGTTGAGGAGACAACAAATTTTTCGCACTTCTGCTGCTCCAAACGCTTAACCAGAATGGCCTAGGGAATAAAAATAACCATACAGTTGTAATCGGGCGAGTTTCTACTTTCAGACGCAGCAGGAATTTTTGGGTTTGGTCAATCCGGTCGCGAGATATGGGACTTTGAAGCTAAGAAATGGTTGAGAAGACAACAAATTTTTCGCACTTCTGCTGCTCCAAACGCTTAACCAGAATGGCCCAGGGAAAAAATACCCATACATTTGTAATCGGGCGAGTTCCTACTTTCAGACGCAGCAGGAATTTTTGGGTTTGGTCAATCCGTTCGCGAGATATGGGAGTTTGAATCTAAGAAATGGTTGAGAAGACAACTAATTTTTAGCAATTCTGCTGCTCCAAACGCTTAACCAGAATGGCCTAGGGAAAAAATACACATACCGTTGTAATCGGGCGAGTTTCTAATTTCAGACGCAACAGGAATTTTTGGGTTAGGTCAATCCGTTCGCGAGATATGGGAGTTTGAAGCCAAGAAATGGTTGAGAAGGCAAAAAATTTTTTGCAATTCTGCTGCTCCAAACGCTTAACCAGAATTGCCTAGGGAAAAAATACACATACCGTTGTAATCGGGCGAGATTCTACTTTCAGATGCAATAGGAATTTTTGGGTTAGGTCAATCCGCTCGCGAGATATGGGAGTTTGAAGCCAAGAAATGGTTGAGAAAGCAAAAAATTTTTCGCAATTCTGCTGCTCCATACGCTTAACCAGAATGGCCTAGGGAAAAAATACACATATAGTTGTAATCGGGAGAGTTTCTACTTTCAGACGCAGCAGGAATTTTTGGGTTTGGTCAATCCGTTCGCGAGATATGGGAGTTTGAATATAAGAAATGGTTGAGAAGACAACTAATTTTTAGCAATTCTGCTGCTCCAAACGCTTAACCAGAATGGCCTAGGGAAAAAATACACATACCGTTGTAATCGGGCGAGTTTCTAATTTCAGACGCAACAGGAATTTTTGGGTTAGGTCAATCCGTTCGAGAGATATGGGAGTTTGAAGCCAAGAAATGGTTGAGAAGGCAAAAAATTTTTTGCAATTCTGCTGCTCCAAACGCTTAACCAGAATGGCCTAGGGAAAAAATACACATACCGTTGTAATCGGGCGAGATTCTACTTTCAGATGCAATAGGAATTTTTGGGTTAGGTCAATCCGCTCGCGAGATATGGGAGTTTGAAGCTAAGAAATGGTTGAGAAGACAACAAATTTGTCGCACTTCTGCTGCTCCAAACGCTTAACCAGAATGGCCTAGGGAAAAAATACACATACAGTTGTAATCGGGCGAGTTTGTACTTTCAGTTACAATAGGAATTTTTGGGTTAGGTCAATCCGTTCGCGAGATATGAGAGTTTGAAGCCAAGAAATGGTTGAGAAAGCAAAAAATTTTTCGCAATTCTGCTGCTCCATACGCTTAACCAGAATGGCCTAGGGAAAAAATACACATATAGTTGTAATCGGGCGAGTTTCTACTTTCAGACGCAGCAGGAATTTTTGGGTTTGGTCAATCCGTTCGCGAGATATGGGAGTTTGAATCTAAGAAATGGTTGAGAAGACAACTAATTTTTAGCAATTCTGCTGCTCCAAACGCTTAACCAGAATGGCCTAGGGAAAAAATACACATACCGTTGTAATCGGGCGAGTTTCTAATTTCAGACGCAACAGGAATTTTTGGGTTTGGTCAATCCGTTCGCGAGATATGGGAGTTTGAAGCTAAGAAATGGTTAAGAAGGCAAAAAATTTTTTGCAATTCTGCTGCTCCAAACGCTTAACCAGAATGGCCTAGGGAATAAAAATAACCATACAGTTGTAATCGGGCGAGTTTCTACTTTCAGACGCAGCAGGAATTTTTGGGTGTGGTCAATCCGTTCGCGAGATATGGGAGCTTGAAGCTAAGAAATGTTTGAGAAGACAACTAATTCTTCGCACTTCTGCTGCTCCAAACGCTTAACCAGAATGGCCTAGGCAAAAATTACACATACCGTTGTAATCGGGCGAGTTTCTAATTTCAGACGCAATAGGAATTTTTGAGTTAGGTCAATCCGCTCGCGAGATATGGGAGTTTGAAGCTAAGAAATGGTTGAGGAGACAACAAATTTTTCGCACTTCTGCTGCTCCAAACGCTTAACCAGAATGGCCTAGGGAATAAAAATAACCATACAGTTGTAATCGGGCGAGTTTCTACTTTCAGACGCAGCAGGAATTTTTGGGTTTGGTCAATCCGGTCGCGAGATATGGGACTTTGAAGCTAAGAAATGGTTGAGAAGACAACAAATTTTTCGCACTTCTGCTGCTCCAAACGCTTAACCAGAATGGCCCAGGGAAAAAATACCCATACATTTGTAATCGGGCGAGTTCCTACTTTCAGACGCAGCAGGAATTTTTGGGTTTGGTCAATCCGTTCGCGAGATATGGGAGTTTGAATCTAAGAAATGGTTGAGAAGACAACTAATTTTTAGCAATTCTGCTGCTCCAAACGCTTAACCAGAATGGCCTAGGGAAAAAATACACATACCGTTGTAATCGGGCGAGTTTCTAATTTCAGACGCAACAGGAATTTTTGGGTTAGGTCAATCCGTTCGCGAGATATGGGAGTTTGAAGCCAAGAAATGGTTGAGAAGGCAAAAAATTTTTTGCAATTCTGCTGCTCCAAACGCTTAACCAGAATTGCCTAGGGAAAAAATACACATACCGTTGTAATCGGGCGAGATTCTACTTTCAGATGCAATAGGAATTTTTGGGTTAGGTCAATCCGCTCGCGAGATATGGGAGTTTGAAGCCAAGAAATGGTTGAGAAAGCAAAAAATTTTTCGCAATTCTGCTGCTCCATACGCTTAACCAGAATGGCCTAGGGAAAAAATACACATATAGTTGTAATCGGGAGAGTTTCTACTTTCAGACGCAGCAGGAATTTTTGGGTTTGGTCAATCCGTTCGCGAGATATGGGAGTTTGAATATAAGAAATGGTTGAGAAGACAACTAATTTTTAGCAATTCTGCTGCTCCAAACGCTTAACCAGAATGGCCTAGGGAAAAAATACACATACAGTTGTAATCGGGCGAGTTTGTACTTTCAGTTACAATAGGAATTTTTGGGTTAGGTCAATCCGTTCGCGAGATATGAGAGTTTGAAGCCAAGAAATGGTTGAGAAAGCAAAAAATTTTTCGCAATTCTGCTGCTCCATACGCTTAACCAGAATGGCCTAGGGAAAAAATACACATATAGTTGTAATCGGGCGAGTTTCTACTTTCAGACGCAGCAGGAATTTTTGGATTTGGTCAATCCGTTCGCGAAATATGGGAGTTTGAATCTAAGAAATGGTTGAGAAGACAACTAATTTTTAGCAATTCTGCTGCTCCAAACGCTTAACCAGAATGGCCTAGGGAAAAAATACACATACCGTTGTAATCGGGCGAGTTTCTAATTTCAGACGCAACAGGAATTTTTGGGTTTGGTCAATCCGTTCGCGAGATATGGGAGTTTGAAGCTAAGAAATGGTTGAGAAGGCAAAAAATTTTTTGCAATTCTGCTGCTCCAAACGCTTAACCAGAATGGCCTAGGGAATAAAAATAACCATACAGTTGTAATCGGGCGAGTTTCTACTTTCAGACGCAGCAGGAATTTTTGGGTGTGGTCAATCCGTTCGCGAGATATGGGAGCTTGAAGCTAAGAAATGTTTGAGAAGACAACTAATTCTTCGCACTTCTGCTGCTCCAAACGCTTAACCAGAATGGCCTAGGCAAAAATTACACATACCGTTGTAATCGGGCGAGTTTCTAATTTCAGACGCAATAGGAATTTTTGAGTTAGGTCAATCCGCTCGCGAGATATGGGAGTTTGAAGCTAAGAAATGGTTGAGGAGACAACAAATTTTTCGCACTTCTGCTGCTCCAAACGCTTAACCAGAATGGCCTAGGGAATAAAAATAACCATACAGTTGTAATCGGGCGAGTTTCTACTTTCAGACGCAGCAGGAATTTTTGGGTTTGGTCAATCCGGTCGCGAGATATGGGACTTTGAAGCTAAGAAATGGTTGAGAAGACAACAAATTTTTCGCACTTCTGCTGCTCCAAACGCTTAACCAGAATGGCCCAGGGAAAAAATACCCATACATTTGTAATCGGGCGAGTTCCTACTTTCAGACGCAGCAGTAATTTTTGGGTTTGGTCAATCCGTTCGCGAGATATGGGAGTTTGAATCTAAGAAATGGTTGAGAAGACAACTAATTTTTAGCAATTCTGCTGCTCCAAACGCTTAACCAGAATGGCCTAGGGAAAAAATACACATACCGTTGTAATCGGGCGAGTTTCTAATTTCAGACGCAACAGGAATTTTTGGGTTAGGTCAATCCGTTCGCGAGATATGGGAGTTTGAAGCCAAGAAATGGTTGAGAAGGCAAAAAATTTTTTGCAATTCTGCTGCTCCAAACGCTTAACCAGAATTGCCTAGGGAAAAAATACACATACCGTTGTAATCGGGCGAGATTCTACTTTCAGATGCAATAGGAATTTTTGGGTTAGGTCAATCCGCTCGCGAGATATGGGAGTTTGAAGCTAAGAAATGGTTGAGAAGACAACAAATTTGTCGCACTTCTGCTGATCCAAACGCTTAACCAGAATGGCCTAGGGAAAAAATACACATACAGTTGTAATCGGGCGAGTTTCTACTTTCAGTTACAATAGGAATTTTTGGGTTAGGTCAATCCGTTCGCGAGATATGAGAGTTTGAAGCCAAGAAATGGTTGAGAAAGCAAAAAATTTTTCGCAATTCTGCTGCTCCAAACGCTTAACCAGAATGGCCTAGGGAAAAAATACACATATAGTTGTAATCGGGCGAGTTTCTACTTTCAGACGCAGCAGGAATTTTTGGGTTTGGTCAATCCGTTCGCGAGATATGGGAGTTTGAAGCTAAGAAATGTTTGAGAAGACAACTAATTCTTCGCACTTCTGCTGCTCCAAACGCTTAACCAGAATGGCCTAGGGAAAAAACACACATACCGTTGTTATCGGGCGAGTTTCTAATTTCAAACGCAACAGGAATTTTTGGGTTTGGTCAATCCGTTCGCGAGATATGGGACTTTGAAGCTAAGAAATGGTTGAGAAGACAAAAAATTTTTTGCAATTCTGCTGCTCCAAACGCTTAACCAGAATGGCCTAGGGAAAAAATACACATACCGTTGTAATCGGGCGAAATTCTACTTTCAGATGCAATAGGAATTTTTGAGTTAGGTCAATCCGCTCGCGAGATATGGGAGTTTGAAGCTAAGAAATGGTTGAGAAGACAACAAATTTTTCGCACTTCTGCTGCTCCAAACGCTTAACCAGAATGGCCTAGGGAATAAAAATAACCATACAGTTGTAATCGGGCGAGTTTCTACTTTCAGACGCAGCAGGAATTTTTTGGTTTGGTCAATCCGGTCGCGAGATATGGGACTTTGAAGCTAAGAAATGGTTGAGAAGACAACAAATTTTTCGCACTGCTGCTGCTCCAAACGCTTAACCAGAATGGCCCAGGGAAAAAATACGCATACAGTTGTAATCGGGCGAGTTTCTACTTGGTGACGCAGCAGGAATTTTTGGGTTTGGTCAATCCGGTCGCGAGATGTGGGACATTGAAGCTAAGAAATGGTTGAGAAGACAACAAATTTTTCGCACTTCTGCTGCTCCAAACGCTTAACCAGAATGGCCCAGGGAAAAAATACCCATACATTTGTAATCGGGCGAGTTTCTACTTTCAGACGCAGCAGGAATTTTTGGGTTTGGTCAATCCGTTCGCGAGATATGGGAGTTTGAATCTAAGAAATGGTTGAGAAGACAACTAATTTTTAGCAATTCTGCTGCTCCAAACGCTTAACCAGAATGGCCTAGGGAAAAAATACACATACCGTTGTAATCGGGCGAGTTTCTAATTTCAGACGCAACAGGAATTTTTGGGTTAGGTCAATCCGTTCGAGAGATATGGGAGTTTGAAGCCAAGAAATGGTTGAGAAGGCAAAAAATTTTTTGCAATTCTGCTGCTCCAAACGCTTAACCAGAATGGCCTAGGGAAAAAATACACATACCGTTGTAATCGGGCGAGATTCTACTTTCAGATGCAATAGGAATTTTTGGGTTAGGTCAATCCGCTCGCGAGATATGGGAGTTTGAAGCTAAGAAATGGTTGAGAAGACAACAAATTTGTCGCACTTCTGCTGCTCCAAACGCTTAACCAGAATGGCCTAGGGAAAAAATACACATACAGTTGTAATCGGGCGAGTTTGTACTTTCAGTTACAATAGGAATTTTTGGGTTAGGTCAATCCGTTCGCGAGATATGAGAGTTTGAAGCCAAGAAATGGTTGAGAAAGCAAAAAATTTTTCGCAATTCTGCTGCTCCATACGCTTAACCAGAATGGCCTAGGGAAAAAATACACATATAGTTGTAATCGGGCGAGTTTCTACTTTCAGACGCAGCAGGAATTTTTGGGTTTGGTCAATCCGTTCGCGAGATATGGGAGTTTGAATCTAAGAAATGGTTGAGAAGACAACTAATTTTTAGCAATTCTGCTGCTCCAAACGCTTAACCAGAATGGCCTAGGGAAAAAATACTCATACCGTTGTAATCGGGCGAGTTTCTAATTTCAGACGCAACAGGAATTTTTGGGTTTGGTCAATCCGTTCGCGAGATATGGGAGTTTGAAGCTAAGAAATGGTTGAGAAGGCAAAAAATTTTTTGCAATTCTGCTGCTCCAAACGCTTAACCAGAATGGCCTAGGGAATAAAAATAACCATACAGTTGTAATCGGGCGAGTTTCTACTTTCAGACGCAGCAGGAATTTTTGGGTGTGGTCAATCCGTTCGCGAGATATGGGAGCTTGAAGCTAAGAAATGTTTGAGAAGACAACTAATTCTTCGCACTTCTGCTGCTCCAAACGCTTAACCAGAATGGCCTAGGCAAAAATTACACATACCGTTGTAATCGGGCGAGTTTCTAATTTCAGACGCAATAGGAATTTTTGAGTTAGGTCAATCCGCTCGCGAGATATGGGAGTTTGAAGCTAAGAAATGGTTGAGGAGACAACAAATTTTTCGCACTTCTGCTGCTCCAAACGCTTAACCAGAATGGCCTAGGGAATAAAAATAACCATACAGTTGTAATCGGGCGAGTTTCTACTTTCAGACGCAGCAGGAATTTTTGGGTTTGGTCAATCCGGTCGCGAGATATGGGACTTTGAAGCTAAGAAATGGTTGAGAAGACAACAAATTTTTCGCACTTCTGCTGCTCCAAACGCTTAACCAGAATGGCCCAGGGAAAAAATACCCATACATTTGTAATCGGGCGAGTTCCTACTTTCAGACGCAGCAGGAATTTTTGGGTTTGGTCAATCCGTTCGCGAGATATAGGAGTTTGAAGCCAAGAAATGGTTGAGAAGGCAAAAAATTTTTTGCAATTCTGCTGCTCCAAACGCTTAACCAGAATGGCCTAGGGAAAAAATACACATACCGTTGTAATCGGGCGAGATTCTACTTTCAGATGCAATAGGAATTTTTGGGTTAGGTCAATCCGCTCGCGAGATATGGGAGTTTGAAGCTAAGAAATGGTTGAGAAGACAACAAATTTGTCGCACTTCTGCTGCTCCAAACGCTTAACCAGAATGGCCTAGGGAAAAAATACACATACAGTTGTAATCGGGCGAGTTTCTACTTTCAGTTACAATAGGAATTTTTGGGTTAGGTCAATCCGTTCGCGAGATATGAGAGTTTGAAGCCAAGAAATGGTTGAGAAAGCAAAAAATTTTTCGCAATTCTGCTGCTCCAAACGCTTAACCAGAATGGCCTAGGGAAAAAATACACATATAGTTGTAATCGGGCGAGTTTCTACTTTCAGACGCAGCAGGAATTTTTGGGTTTGGTCAATCCGTTCGCGAGATATGGGAGTTTGAAGCTAAGAAATGTTTGAGAAGACAACTAATTCTTCGCACTTCTGCTGCTCCAAACGCTTAACCAGAATGGCCTAGGGAAAAAATACACATACCGTTGTTATCGGGCGAGTTTCTAATTTCAGACGCAACAGGAATTTTTGGGTTTGGTCAATCCGTTCGCGAGATATGGGACTTTGAAGCTAAGAAATGGTTGAGAAGGCAAAAAATTTTTTGTAATTCTGCTGCTCCAAACGCTTAACCAGAATGGCCTAGGGAAAAAATACACATACCGTTGTAATCGGGCGAAATTCTACTTTCAGATGCAATAGGAATTTTTGAGTTAGGTCAATCCGCTCGCGAGATATGGGAGTTTGAAGCTAAGAAATGGTTGAGAAGACAACAAATTTTTCGCACTTCTGCTGCTCCAAACGCTTAACCAGAATGGCCTAGGGAATAAAAATAACCATACAGTTGTAATCGGGCGAGTTTCTACTTTCAGACGCAGCAGGAATTTTTTGGTTTGGTCAATCGGGTCGCGAGATATGGGACTTTGAAGCTAAGAAATGGTTGAGAAGACAACAAATTTTTCGCACTGCTGCTGCTCCAAACGCTTAACCAGAATGGCCCAGGGAAAAAATACCCATACATTTGTAATCGGGCGAGTTTCTACTTTCAGACGCAGCAGGAATTTTTGGGTTTGGTCAATCCGTTCGCGAGATATGGGCGTTTGAATCTAAGAAATGGTTGAGAAGACAACTAATTTTTCCACTTCTGCTGCTCCAAACGCTTAACCAGTGTGGCCTAGGGAAAAAATGCACATACCGTTGTAATCGGGCGAGATTCTACTTTCAGATGCAATAGGAATTCTTGGGCTATGTCAATCCGTTCGCGAGATATGGGAGTTTGAAGCTAAGAAATGGTTGAGAAGACAACAAATTTTTCGCACTTCTGCTGCTCCAAACGCTTAACCAGAATGGCCTAGGGAAAAAATACACATACCGTTGTAATCGGGCGAGTTTCTAATTTCAGACGCAACAGGAATTTTTGTGTTAGGTCAATCCGTTCGCGAGATATGGGAGTTTGAAGCCAAGAAATGGTTGAGAAGGCAAAAAATTTTTTGCAATTCTGCTGCTCCAAACGCTTAACCAGAATGGCCTAGGGAAAAAATACACATACCGTTGTAATCGGGCGAGTTTCTACTTTCAGATGCAATAGGAATTTTTGGGTTAGGTCAATCCGCTCGCGAGATATGGGAGTTTGAAGCTAAGAAATGGTTGAGAAGACAACAAATTTGTCGCACTTCTGCTGCTCCAGCGCTTAACCAGAATGGCCTAGGAAAAAAATACGCATACAGTAGTAATCGGGCGAGTTTCTACTTTCAGACGCAGCAGGAATTTTTGGGTTTGGTCAATCCGTTCGCGAGATATGGGACTTTGAAGCTAAGAAATGGTTGAGAAGGCAAAAAATTTTTTGTAATTCTGCTGCTCCAAACGCTTAACCAGAATGGCCTAGGGAAAAAATACACATACCGTTGTAATCGGGCGAAATTCTACTTTCAGATGCAATAGGAATTTTTGAGTTAGGTCAATCCGCTCGCGAGATATGGGAGTTTGAAGCTAAGAAATGGTTGAGAAGACAACAAATTTTTCGCACTTCTGCTGCTCCAAACGCTTAACCAGAATGGCCTAGGGAATAAAAATAACCATACAGTTGTAATCGGGCGAGTTTCTACTTTCAGACGCAGCAGGAATTTTTTGGTTTGGTCAATCGGGTCGCGAGATATGGGACTTTGAAGCTAAGAAATGGTTGAGAAGACAACAAATTTTTCGCACTGCTGCTGCTCCAAACGCTTAACCAGAATGGCCCAGGGAAAAAATACCCATACATTTGTAATCGGGCGAGTTTCTACTTTCAGACGCAGCAGGAATTTTTGGGTTTGGTCAATCCGTTCGCGAGATATGGGCGTTTGAATCTAAGAAATGGTTGAGAAGACAACTAATTTTTCCACTTCTGCTGCTCCAAACGCTTAACCAGTGTGGCCTAGGGAAAAAATGCACATACCGTTGTAATCGGGCGAGATTCTACTTTCAGATGCAATAGGAATTCTTGGGCTATGTCAATCCGTTCGCGAGATATGGGAGTTTGAAGCTAAGAAATGGTTGAGAAGACAACAAATTTTTCGCACTTCTGCTGCTCCAAACGCTTAACCAGAATGGCCTAGGGAAAAAATACACATACCGTTGTAATCGGGCGAGTTTCTAATTTCAGACGCAACAGGAATTTTTGTGTTAGGTCAATCCGTTCGCGAGATATGGGAGTTTGAAGCCAAGAAATGGTTGAGAAGGCAAAAAATTTTTTGCAATTCTGCTGCTCCAAACGCTTAACCAGAATGGCCTAGGGAAAAAATACACATACCGTTGTAAT
This sequence comes from Ptiloglossa arizonensis, assembly GCF_051014685.1. Lineage (NCBI taxonomy): Eukaryota > Metazoa > Arthropoda > Insecta > Hymenoptera > Colletidae > Ptiloglossa > Ptiloglossa arizonensis. Next base: position 184,331 of record NW_027478905.1, on the reverse strand, counting down.
CGGGCGAGTTTCTACTTTCAGATGCAATAGGAATTTTTGGGTTAGGTCAATCCGCTCGCGAGATATGGGAGTTTGAAGCTAAGAAATGGTTGAGAAGACAACAAATTTGTCGCACTTCTGCTGCTCCAGCGCTTAACCAGAATGGCCTAGGAAAAAAATACGCATACAGTAGTAATCGGGCGAGTTTCTACTTTCAGACGCAGCAGGAATTTTTGGGTTTGGTCAATCCGTTCGCGAGATATGGGACTTTGAAGCTAAGAAATGGTTGAGAAGACAACAAATTTTTCGCACTTCTGCTGCTCCAAACGCTTAACCAGAATGGCCTAGGGAAAAAATACCCATACCGTTGTAATCGGGCGAAATTCTACTTTCAGATGCAATAGGAATTTTTGAGTTAGGTCAATCCGCTCGCGAGATATGGGAGTTTGAAGCTAAGAAATGGTTGAGAAGACAACAAATTTGTCGCACTTCTGCTGCTCCAAACGCTTAACCAGAATGGCCTAGGGAAAAAATACACATACAGTTGTAATCGGGCGAGTTTCTACTTTCAGTTACAATAGGAATTTTTGGGTTAGATCAATCCGTTCGCGAGATATGAGAGTTTGAAGCCAAGAAATGGTTGAGAAAGCAAAAAATTTTTCGCAATTCTGCTGCTCCAAACGCTTAACCAGAATGGCCTAGGGAAAAAATACACATATAGTTGTAATCGGGCGAGTTTCTACTTTCAGACGCAGCAGGAATTTTTGGGTTTGGTCAATCCGTTCGCGAGATATGGGAGTTTGAAGCTAAGAAATGTTTGAGAAGACAACTAATTCTTCGCACTTCTGCTGCTCCAAACGCTTAACCAGAATGGCCTAGGGAAAAAATACACATACCGTTGTTATCGGGCGAGTTTCTAATTTCAGACGCAACAGGAATTTTTGGGTTTGGTCAATCCGTTCGCGAGATATGGGACTTTGAAGCTAAGAAATGGTTGAGAAGGCAAAAAATTTTTTGTAATTCTGCTGCTCCAAACGCTTAACCAGAATGGCCTAGGGAAAAAATACACATACCGTTGTAATCGGGCGAAATTCTACTTTCAGATGCAATAGGAATTTTTGAGTTAGGTCAATCCGCTCGCGAGATATGGGAGTTTGAAGCTAAGAAATGGTTGAGAAGACAACAAATTTTTCGCACTTCTGCTGCTCCAAACGCTTAACCAGAATGGCCTAGGGAATAAAAATAACCATACAGTTGTAATCGGGCGAGTTTCTACTTTCAGACGCAGCAGGAATTTTTTGGTTTGGTCAATCGGGTCGCGAGATATGGGACTTTGAAGCTAAGAAATGGTTGAGAAGACAACAAATTTTTCGCACTGCTGCTGCTCCAAACGCTTAACCAGAATGGCCCAGGGAAAAAATACCCATACATTTGTAATCGGGCGAGTTTCTACTTTCAGACGCAGCAGGAATTTTTGGGTTTGGTCAATCCGTTCGCGAGATATGGGCGTTTGAATCTAAGAAATGGTTGAGAAGACAACTAATTTTTCCACTTCTGCTGCTCCAAACGCTTAACCAGTGTGGCCTAGGGAAAAAATGCACATACCGTTGTAATCGGGCGAGATTCTACTTTCAGATGCAATAGGAATTCTTGGGCTATGTCAATCCGTTCGCGAGATATGGGAGTTTGAAGCTAAGAAATGGTTGAGAAGACAACAAATTTTTCGCACTTCTGCTGCTCCAAACGCTTAACCAGAATGGCCTAGGGAAAAAATACACATACCGTTGTAATCGGGCGAGTTTCTAATTTCAGACGCAACAGGAATTTTTGTGTTAGGTCAATCCGTTCGCGAGATATGGGAGTTTGAAGCCAAGAAATGGTTGAGAAGGCAAAAAATTTTTTGCAATTCTGCTGCTCCAAACGCTTAACCAGAATGGCCTAGGGAAAAAATACACATACCGTTGTAATCGGGCGAGTTTCTACTTTCAGATGCAATAGGAATTTTTGGGTTAGGTCAATCCGCTCGCGAGATATGGGAGTTTGAAGCTAAGAAATGGTTGAGAAGACAACAAATTTGTCGCACTTCTGCTGCTCCAGCGCTTAACCAGAATGGCCTAGGAAAAAAATACGCATACAGTAGTAATCGGGCGAGTTTCTACTTTCAGACGCAGCAGGAATTTTTGGGTTTGGTCAATCCGTTCGCGAGATATGGGACTTTGAAGCTAAGAAATGGTTGAGAAGACAACAAATTTTTCGCACTTCTGCTGCTCCAAACGCTTAACCAGAATGGCCTAGGGAAAAAATACCCATACCGTTGTAATCGAACGAGTTTCTACTTTCAGTTACAATAGGAATTTTTGGGTTAGGTCAATCCGTTCGCGAGATATGAGAGTTTGAAGCCAAGAAATGGTTGAAAAAGCAAAAAATTTTTCGCAATTCTGCTGCTCCAAACGCTTAACCAGAATGGCCTAGGGAAAAAATACACATACCGTTGTAATCGGGCGAGTTTCTACTTTCAGATGCAATAGGAATTTTTGGGTTAGGTCAATCCGCTCGCGAGATATGGGAGTTTGAAGCTAAGAAATGGTTGAGAAGACAACAAATTTGTCGCACTTCTGCTGCTCCAGCGCTTAACCAGAATGGCCTAGGAAAAAAATACGCATACAGTAGTAATCGGGCGAGTTTCTACTTTCAGACGCAGCAGGAATTTTTGGGTTTGGTCAATCCGTTCGCGAGATATGGGACTTTGAAGCTAAGAAATGGTTGAGAAGACAACAAATTTTTCGCACTTCTGCTGCTCCAAACGCTTAACCAGAATGGCCTAGGGAAAAAATACCCATACCGTTGTAATCGAACGAGTTTCTACTTTCAGTTACAATAGGAATTTTTGGGTTAGGTCAATCCGTTCGCGAGATATGAGAGTTTGAAGCCAAGAAATGGTTGAAAAAGCAAAAAATTTTTCGCAATTCTGCTGCTCCAAACGCTTAACCAGAATGGCCTAGGGAAAAAATACACATACCGTTGTTATCGGGCGAGTTTCTAATTTCAGACGCAACAGGAATTTTTGGGTTTGGTCAATCCGTTCGCGAGATATGGGACTTTGAAGCTAAGAAATGGTTGAGAAGGCAAAAAATTTTTTGCAATTCTGCTGCTCCAAACGCTTAACCAGAATGGCCTAGGGAAAAAATACACATACCGTTGTAATCGGGCGAGTTTCTACTTTCAGATGCAATAGGAATTTTTGGGTTAGGTCAATCCGCTCGCGAGATATGGGAGTTTGAAGCTAAGAAATGGTTGAGAAGACAACAAATTTGTCGCACTTCTGCTGCTCCAGCGCTTAACCAGAATGGCCTAGGAAAAAAATACGCATACAGTAGTAATCGGGCGAGTTTCTACTTTCAGACGCAGCAGGAATTTTTGGGTTTGGTCAATCCGTTCGCGAGATATGGGACTTTGAAGCTAAGAAATGGTTGAGAAGGCAAAAAATTTTTTGTAATTCTGCTGCTCCAAACGCTTAACCAGAATGGCCTAGGGAAAAAATACACATACCGTTGTAATCGGGCGAAATTCTACTTTCAGATGCAATAGGAATTTTTGAGTTAGGTCAATCCGCTCGCGAGATATGGGAGTTTGAAGCTAAGAAATGGTTGAGAAGACAACAAATTTTTCGCACTTCTGCTGCTCCAAACGCTTAACCAGAATGGCCTAGGGAATAAAAATAACCATACAGTTGTAATCGGGCGAGTTTCTACTTTCAGACGCAGCAGGAATTTTTTGGTTTGGTCAATCGGGTCGCGAGATATGGGACTTTGAAGCTAAGAAATGGTTGAGAAGACAACAAATTTTTCGCACTGCTGCTGCTCCAAACGCTTAACCAGAATGGCCCAGGGAAAAAATACCCATACATTTGTAATCGGGCGAGTTTCTACTTTCAGACGCAGCAGGAATTTTTGGGTTTGGTCAATCCGTTCGCGAGATATGGGCGTTTGAATCTAAGAAATGGTTGAGAAGACAACTAATTTTTCCACTTCTGCTGCTCCAAACGCTTAACCAGTGTGGCCTAGGGAAAAAATGCACATACCGTTGTAATCGGGCGAGATTCTACTTTCAGATGCAATAGGAATTCTTGGGCTATGTCAATCCGTTCGCGAGATATGGGAGTTTGAAGCTAAGAAATGGTTGAGAAGACAACAAATTTTTCGCACTTCTGCTGCTCCAAACGCTTAACCAGAATGGCCTAGGGAAAAAATACACATACCGTTGTAATCGGGCGAGTTTCTAATTTCAGACGCAACAGGAATTTTTGTGTTAGGTCAATCCGTTCGCGAGATATGGGAGTTTGAAGCCAAGAAATGGTTGAGAAGGCAAAAAATTTTTTGCAATTCTGCTGCTCCAAACGCTTAACCAGAATGGCCTAGGGAAAAAATACACATACCGTTGTAATCGGGCGAGTTTCTACTTTCAGATGCAATAGGAATTTTTGGGTTAGGTCAATCCGCTCGCGAGATATGGGAGTTTGAAGCTAAGAAATGGTTGAGAAGACAACAAATTTGTCGCACTTCTGCTGCTCCAGCGCTTAACCAGAATGGCCTAGGAAAAAAATACGCATACAGTAGTAATCGGGCGAGTTTCTACTTTCAGACGCAGCAGGAATTTTTGGGTTTGGTCAATCCGTTCGCGAGATATGGGACTTTGAAGCTAAGAAATGGTTGAGAAGACAACAAATTTTTCGCACTTCTGCTGCTCCAAACGCTTAACCAGAATGGCCTAGGGAAAAAATACCCATACCGTTGTAATCGGGCGAAATTCTACTTTCAGATGCAATAGGAATTTTTGAGTTAGGTCAATCCGCTCGCGAGATATGGGAGTTTGAAGCTAAGAAATGGTTGAGAAGACAACAAATTTGTCGCACTTCTGCTGCTCCAAACGCTTAACCAGAATGGCCTAGGGAAAAAATACACATACAGTTGTAATCGGGCGAGTTTCTACTTTCAGTTACAATAGGAATTTTTGGGTTAGATCAATCCGTTCGCGAGATATGAGAGTTTGAAGCCAAGAAATGGTTGAGAAAGCAAAAAATTTTTCGCAATTCTGCTGCTCCAAACGCTTAACCAGAATGGCCTAGGGAAAAAATACACATATAGTTGTAATCGGGCGAGTTTCTACTTTCAGACGCAGCAGGAATTTTTGGGTTTGGTCAATCCGTTCGCGAGATATGGGAGTTTGAAGCTAAGAAATGTTTGAGAAGACAACTAATTCTTCGCACTTCTGCTGCTCCAAACGCTTAACCAGAATGGCCTAGGGAAAAAATACACATACCGTTGTTATCGGGCGAGTTTCTAATTTCAGACGCAACAGGAATTTTTGGGTTTGGTCAATCCGTTCGCGAGATATGGGACTTTGAAGCTAAGAAATGGTTGAGAAGGCAAAAAATTTTTTGTAATTCTGCTGCTCCAAACGCTTAACCAGAATGGCCTAGGGAAAGAATACACATACCGTTGTAATCGGGCGAAATTCTACTTTCAGATGCAATAGGAATTTTTGAGTTAGGTCAATCCGCTCGCGAGATATGGGAGTTTGAAGCTAAGAAATGGTTGAGAAGACAACAAATTTTTCGCACTTCTGCTGCTCCAAACGCTTAACCAGAATGGCCTAGGGAATAAAAATAACCATACAGTTGTAATCGGGCGAGTTTCTACTTTCAGACGCAGCAGGAATTTTTTGGTTTGGTCAATCGGGTCGCGAGATATGGGACTTTGAAGCTAAGAAATGGTTGAGAAGACAACAAATTTTTCGCACTGCTGCTGCTCCAAACGCTTAACCAGAATGGCCCAGGGAAAAAATACCCATACATTTGTAATCGGGCGAGTTTCTACTTTCAGACGCAGCAGGAATTTTTGGGTTTGGTCAATCCGTTCGCGAGATATGGGCGTTTGAATCTAAGAAATGGTTGAGAAGACAACTAATTTTTCCACTTCTGCTGCTCCAAACGCTTAACCAGTGTGGCCTAGGGAAAAAATGCACATACCGTTGTAATCGGGCGAGATTCTACTTTCAGATGCAATAGGAATTCTTGGGCTATGTCAATCCGTTCGCGAGATATGGGAGTTTGAAGCTAAGAAATGGTTGAGAAGACAACAAATTTTTCGCACTTCTGCTGCTCCAAACGCTTAACCAGAATGGCCTAGGGAAAAAATACACATACCGTTGTAATCGGGCGAGTTTCTAATTTCAGACGCAACAGGAATTTTTGTGTTAGGTCAATCCGTTCGCGAGATATGGGAGTTTGAAGCCAAGAAATGGTTGAGAAGGCAAAAAATTTTTTGCAATTCTGCTGCTCCAAACGCTTAACCAGAATGGCCTAGGGAAAAAATACACATACCGTTGTAATCGGGCGAGTTTCTACTTTCAGATGCAATAGGAATTTTTGGGTTAGGTCAATCCGCTCGCGAGATATGGGAGTTTGAAGCTAAGAAATGGTTGAGAAGACAACAAATTTGTCGCACTTCTGCTGCTCCAGCGCTTAACCAGAATGGCCTAGGAAAAAAATACGCATACAGTAGTAATCGGGCGAGTTTCTACTTTCAGACGCAGCAGGAATTTTTGGGTTTGGTCAATCCGTTCGCGAGATATGGGACTTTGAAGCTAAGAAATGGTTGAGAAGACAACAAATTTTTCGCACTTCTGCTGCTCCAAACGCTTAACCAGAATGGCCTAGGGAAAAAATACCCATACCGTTGTAATCGAACGAGTTTCTACTTTCAGTTACAATAGGAATTTTTGGGTTAGGTCAATCCGTTCGCGAGATATGAGAGTTTGAAGCCAAGAAATGGTTGAAAAAGCAAAAAATTTTTCGCAATTCTGCTGCTCCAAACGCTTAACCAGAATGGCCTAGGGAAAAAATACACATACCGTTGTAATCGGGCGAGTTTCTACTTTCAGATGCAATAGGAATTTTTGGGTTAGGTCAATCCGCTCGCGAGATATGGGAGTTTGAAGCTAAGAAATGGTTGAGAAGACAACAAATTTGTCGCACTTCTGCTGCTCCAGCGCTTAACCAGAATGGCCTAGGAAAAAAATACGCATACAGTAGTAATCGGGCGAGTTTCTACTTTCAGACGCAGCAGGAATTTTTGGGTTTGGTCAATCCGTTCGCGAGATATGGGACTTTGAAGCTAAGAAATGGTTGAGAAGACAACAAATTTTTCGCACTTCTGCTGCTCCAAACGCTTAACCAGAATGGCCTAGGGAAAAAATACCCATACCGTTGTAATCGAACGAGTTTCTACTTTCAGTTACAATAGGAATTTTTGGGTTAGGTCAATCCGTTCGCGAGATATGAGAGTTTGAAGCCAAGAAATGGTTGAAAAAGCAAAAAATTTTTCGCAATTCTGCTGCTCCAAACGCTTAACCAGAATGGCCTAGGGAAAAAATACACATACCGTTGTTATCGGGCGAGTTTCTAATTTCAGACGCAACAGGAATTTTTGGGTTTGGTCAATCCGTTCGCGAGATATGGGACTTTGAAGCTAAGAAATGGTTGAGAAGGCAAAAAATTTTTTGCAATTCTGCTGCTCCAAACGCTTAACCAGAATGGCCTAGGGAAAAAATACATATACCGTTGTAATCGGGCGAAATTCTACTTTCAGATGCAATAGGAATTTTTGAGTTAGGTCAATCCGCTCGCGAGATATGGGAGTTTGAAGCTAAGAAATGGTTGAGAAGACAACAAATTTTTCGCACTTCTGCTGCTCCAAACGCTTAACCAGAATGGCCTAGGGAATAAAAATAACCATACAGTTGTAATCGGGCGAGTTTCTACTTTCAGACGCAGCAGGAATTTTTTGGTTTGGTCAATCCGGTCGCGAGATATGGGACTTTGAAGCTAAGAAATGGTTGAGAAGACAACAAATTTTTCGCACTGCTGCTGCTCCAAACGCTTAACCAGAATGGCCCAGGGAAAAAATACCCATACATTTGTAATCGGGCGAGTTTCTACTTTCAGACGCAGCAGGAATTTTTGGGTTTGGTCAATCCGTTCGCGAGATATGGGCGTTTGAATCTAAGAAATGGTTGAGAAGACAACTAATTTTTCCACTTCTGCTGCTCCAAACGCTTAACCAGTGTGGCCTAGGGAAAAAATGCACATACCGTTGTAATCGGGCGAGATTCTACTTTCAGATGCAATAGGAATTTTTGGGCTATGTCAATCCGTTCGCGAGATATGGGAGTTTGAAGCTAAGAAATGGTTGAGAAGACAACAAATTTTTCGCACTTCTGCTGCTCCAAACGCTTAACCAGAATGGCCTAGGGAAAAAATACGCATACAGTAGTAATCGGGCGAGTTTCTACTTTCAGACGCAGCAGGTATTTTTGGGTTTGGTCAATCCGTTCGCGAGATATGGGACTTTGAAGCTAAGAAATGGTTGAGAAGACAACAAATTTTTCGCACTTCTGCTGCTCCAAACGCTTAACCAGAATGGCCTAGGGAAAAAATACACATACTGTTGTAATCGGGCGAGATTCTACTTTCAGATGCAATAGGAATTTTTGGGCTATGTCAATCCGTTCGCGAGATATGGGAGTTTGAAGCTAAGAAATGGTTGAGAAGACAACAAATTTTTCGCACTTCTGCTGCTCCAAACGCTTAACCAGAATGGCCTAGGGAAAAAATACGCATACAGTAGTAATCGGGCGAGTTTCTACTTTCAGACGCAGCAGGTATTTTTGGGTTTGGTCAATCCGTTCGCGAGATATGGGACTTTGAAGCTAAGAAATGGTTGAGAAGACAACAAATTTTTCGCACTTCTGCTGCTCCAAACGCTTAACCAGAATGGCCTAGGGAAAAAATACGCATACCGTTGTTATCGGGCGAGTTTCTACTTTCAGATGCAATAGGAATTTTTGGGTTAGGTCAATCCGCTCGCGAGATATGGGAGTTTGAAGCTAAGAAATGGTTGAGAAGACAACAAATTTGTCGCACTTCTGCTGCTCCAGCGCTTAACCAGAATGGCCTAGGAAAAAAATACGCATACAGTAGTAATCGGGCGAGTTTCTACTTTCAGACGCAGCAGGAATTTTTGGGTTTGGTCAATCCGTTCGCGAGATATGGGACTTTGAAGCTAAGAAATGGTTGAGAAGACAACAAATTTTTCGCACTTCTGCTGCTCCAAACGCTTAACCAGAATGGCCTAGGGAAAAAATACCCATACCGTTGTAATCGAACGAGTTTCTACTTTCAGATGCAATAGGAATTTTTGGGTTAGGTCAATCCGTTCGCGAGATATGGGAGTTTGAAACCAAGAAATGGTGGAGAAGGCAAAAAATTTTTTGCAATTCTGCTGCTCCAAACGCTTAACCAGAATGGCCTAGGGAAAAAATACACATACCGTTGTAATCGGGCGAGTTTCTACTTTCAGATGCAATAGGAATTCTTGGGTTAGGTCAATCCGCTCGCGAGATATGGGAGTTTGAAGCTAAGAAATGGTTGAGAAGACAACAAATCTTTCGCAATTCTGCTGCTCCAAACGCTTAACCAGAATGGCCTAGGGAAAAAATACACATACCGTTGTAATCGGGCGAGTTTCTACTTTCAGATGCAATAGGAATTTTTGGGTTAGGTCATTCCGTTCGCGAGATATGGGAGTTTGCAGCTAAGAAATGGTTGAGAAGACAAGAAATTTTTCACAATTCTGCTGCTCCAAACGCTTAACCAGAATGGCCTAGGGAAAAAATACGCATACAGTTGTAATCGGGCGATTTTCTACTTTCAGACGCAGCAGGAATTTTTGGGTTTGGTCAATCCGGTCGCGAGATATGGGACTTTGAAGCTAAGAAATGGTTGAGAAGACAACAAATTTTTCGCACTTCTGCTGCTCCAGCGCTTAACCAGAATGGCCTAGGGAAAAAATACGCATACTGTTGTAATCGGGCGAGTTTCTACTTTCAGACGCAGCAGGAATTTTTGGGTTTGGTCAATCCGTTCGCGAGATATGGGAGTTTGAAGCTAAGAAATGGTTGAGAAGGCAACAAATTTTTCGCACTTCTGCTGCTCCAAACGCTTAACCAGAATGGCCTAGGGAAAAAATACCCATACCGTTGTAATCGGTCGAGTTTCTACTTTCAGATGCAATAGGAATTTTTGGGTTAGGTCAATCCGTTCGCGAGATATGGGAGTTTGAAGCCAAGAAATGGTTGAGAAGGCAAAAAATTTTTCGCAATTCTGCTGCTCCAAACGCTTAACCAGAATGGCCTAGGGAAAAAATACACATACCGTTGTAATCGGGCGTGTTTCTACTTTCAGATGCAACAGGAATTTTTGGGTTAGGTCATTCCGTTCGCGAGATATGGGAGTTTGCAGCTAAGAAATGGTTGAGAAGACAAGAAATTTTACGCAATTCTGCTGCTCCAAACGCTTAACCAGAATGGCCTAGGGAAAAAATACGCATACAGTTGTAATCGGGCGAGTTTCTACTTTCAGACGCAGCAGGAATTTTTGGGTTTGGTCAATCCGGTCGCGAGATATGGGACTTTGAAGCCAAGAAATGGTTGAGAAGACAACAAATTTTTCGCACTTCTGCTGCTCCAAACGCTTAACCAGAATGGCCTAGGGAAAAAATGCCCATACCGTTGTAATCGGACGAGTTTCTACTTTCAGTTACAATAGGAATTTTTGGGTTAGGTCAATCCGTTCGCGAGATATGGGACTTTGAATCTAAGAAACGGTTGACAAGACAACAAATTTTTCGCACTACTGCTGCTCCAATCGCTTAACCAGAATGGCCTAGGGAAAAAATACACATACCGTTGTAATCGGGCGAGTTTCTACTTTCACACGCAACAGGAATTTTTGGGTTAGGTCAATCCGTTCGCGAGATATGGGAGTGTGAACCCAAGAAATGGTTGAGAAGGCATAAAATTTTTCGCAATTCTGCTGCTCCAAACGCTTCAGCAAAATGGCCTAGGTAAAAAATACACATACAGTTGTAATCGGGCGAGTTTCCAGTTTCAGACACTGCAGGAATTTTTGGGTTTGGTCAATCCATTCGCGAGATATGGGACTTTGAAGCTAAGGCATGGTTGAGAAGACAACAAATTTTTCGCACTCCTGCTGCTGCAAACGCTTAACCAGAATGGCCTAGGGAATAAAAATACCCATACAGTTGTAATCGGGCGAGTTTCTACTTTCAGACGCAGCAGGAATTTTTGGGTTTGGTCAATCCGTTCGCGAGATATGGGAGTTTGAAGCTAAGAAATTTTTGAGAAGACAACTAATTCTTCGCACTTCTGCTGCTCCAAACGCTTAACCAGAATGGCCTAGGGAAAAAATACACATACCGTTGTGATCGGGCGAATTTCTAATTACAGACGCAACAGGAATTTTTGGGTTTGGTCAATCCGTTCGCGAGATATGGGACTTTGAAGCTAAGAAATGGTTGAGAAGACAACTAATTTTTCGCAATTCTGCTGCTCCAAACACTTAACCAGAATGGCCTAGGGAAAAAATACACATACCGTTGTAATCGGGCGAGTTTCTAATTTCAGACGCAACAGCAATTTTTGGGTTAGGTCAAACCGTTCGCGAGATATGGGAGTTTGAAGCCAAGAAGTGGTTGAGAAGGCAAAAAATTTTTTGCAATTCTGCTGCTCCAAACGCTTAACCAGAATGGCCTAGGGAAAAAATACACATACCGTTGTAATCGGGCGAGTTTCTACTTTCAGATGCAATAGGAATTTTTGGGTTAGGTCAATCCGCTCGCGAGATATGGGAGTTTGAAGCTAAGAAATGGTTGAGAAGACAACAAATTTGTCGCACTTCTGCTGCTCCAGCGCTTAACCAGAATGGCCTAGGAAAAAAATACGCATACAGTAGTAATCGGGCGAGTTTCTACTTTCAGACGCAGCAGGAATTTTTGGGTCTGGTCAATCCGTTCGCGAGATATGGGACTTTGAAGCTAAGAAATGGTTGAGAAGACAACAAATTTTTCGCACTTCTGCTGCCCCAAACGCTTAACCAGAATGGCCTAGGGAAAAAATACACATACCGCTGTAATCGGGCGAGTTTCTACTTTCAGAAGCAACAGGAATTTTTGGGTTAGGTCAATCCGTTCGCGAGATATGAGAGTTTGGAGCCAAGAAATGGTTGAGGAAGCAAAAAATTTTTCGCAATTCTGCTGCTCCAAACGCTTAACCAGAATGGCCTAGGGAAAAAATGCCCATACCGTTGTAATCGGACGAGTTTCTACTTTCAGTTACAATAGGAATTTTTGGGTTAGGTCAATCCGTTCGCGAGATATGGGACTTTGAATCTAAGAAACGGTTGACAAGACAACAAATTTTTCGCACTACTGCTGCTCCAATCGCTTAACCAGAATGGGCTAGGGAAAAAATACACATACCGTTGTAATCGGGCGAGTTTCTACTTTCACACGCAACAGGAATTTTTGGGTTAGGTCAATCCGTGCGCGAGATATGGGAGTTTGAACCCAAGAAATGGTTGAGAAGGCATAAAATTTTTCGCAATTCTGCTGCTCCAAAAGCTTCACCAAAATGGCCTAGGTAAAAAATACACATACAGTTGTAATCGGGCGAGTTTCTACTTTCAGACACTGCAGGAATTTTTGGGTTTGGTCAATCCGTTCGCGAGATATGGGACTTTGAATCTAAGAAATGGTTGAGAAGACAACAAATTTTTCGCACTTCTGCTTCTCCAAACGCTTAACCAGAATGGCCTAGGGAATAAAAATACCCATACAGTTGTAATCGGGCGAGTTTCTACTTTCAGACGCAGCAGGAATTTTTGGGTTTGGTCAATCCGTTCGCGAGATATGGGAGTTTGAAGCTAAGAAATGTTTGAGAAGACAACTAATTCTTCGCACTTCTGCTGCTCCAAACGCTTAACCAGAATGGCCTAGGGAAAAAATACACATACCGTTGTGATCGGGCGAATTTCTAATTACAGACGCAACAGGAATTTTTGGGTTTGGTCAATCCGTTCGCGAGATATGGGACTTTGAAGCTAAGAAATGGTTGAGAAGACAACTAATTTTTCGCAATTCTGCTGCTCCAAACGCTTAACCAGAATGGCCTAGGGAAAAAATACACATACCGTTGTAATCGGGCGAGTTTCTAATTTCAGACGCAACAGCAATTTTTGGGTTAGGTCAATCCGTTCGCGAGATATGGGAGTTTGAAGCCAAGAAGTGGTTGAGAAGGCAAAAAATTTTTTGCAATTCTGCTGCTCCAAACGCTTAACCAGAATGGCCTAGGGAAAAAATACACATACCGTTGTAATCGGGCGAAATTCTACTTTCAGATGCAATAGGAATTTTTGGGTTATGTCAATCCGCTCGCGAGATATGGGAGTTTGAAGCTAAGAAATGGTTGAGAAGACAACAAATTTTTCGCACTTCTGCTGCTCCAAACGCTTAACCAGAATGGCCTAGGGAATAAAAATACCCATACAGTTGTAATCGGGCGAGTTTCTACTTTCAGACGCAGCAGGAATTTTTGGGTTTGGTCAATCCGTTCGCGAGATAAGGGAGTTTGAAGCTAAGAAATGTTTGAGAAGACAACTAATTCTTCGCACTTCTGCTGCTCCAAACGCTTAACCAGAATGACCTGGGGGAAAAATACACATACCGTTGTAATCGTGCGAGTTTCTACTTTCAGATGTAATAGGAATTTTTGGGTTAGGTCAATCCGCTCGCGAGATATGGGAGTTTGAAGCTAAGAAATGGTTGACAAGACAACAAATTTGTCGCACTTCTGCTGCTCCAGCGCTTAACCAGAATGGCCTAGGGAAAAAATACGCATACAGTTGTAATCGGGCGAGTTCCTACTTTCAGACGCTGCAGGAATTTTTGGGTTTGGTCAATCCGTTCGCGAGATATGGGAGTTTGAAGCTAAGAAATGTTAGAGAAGACAACTAATTATTCGCAATTCTGCTGCTCCAAACGCTTAACCAGAATGGCCTAGGGAAAAAATACACATACCGTTGTAATCGGGCGAGTTTCTAATTTCAGACGCAGCAGGAATTTTTGGGTTTGGTGAAACCGTTCGCGAGATATGGGACTTTGAAGCTAAGAAATGGTTGAGAAGACAACTAATTTTTCGCACTACTGCTGCTCCAATCGCTTAACCAGAATGGGCTAGGGAAAAAATACACATACCGTTGTAATCGGGCGAGTTTCTACTTTCACACGCAACAGGAATTTTTGGGTTAGGTCAATCCGTTCGCGAGATATGGGAGTTTGAACCCAAGAAATGGTTGAGAAGGCACAAAATTTTTCGCAATTCTGCTGCTCCAAACGCTTCACCAAAGTGGCCTAGGTAAAAAATACACATACAGTTGTAATCGGGCGAGTTTCTACTTTCACACGCAACAGGAATTTTTGGGTTTGGTGAAACCGTTCGCGAGATATGGGACTTTGAAGCTAAGAAATGTTTGAGAAGACAACTAATTCGTCGCACTTCTGCTGCTCCAAACGCTTAACCAGAATGGCCTAGGGAAAAAATACACATACCGTTGTGATCGGGCGAATTTCTAATTTCAGACGCAACAGGAATTTTTGGGTTTGGTCAATCCGTTCGCGAGATATGGGACTTTGCAGCTAAGAAATGGTTGAGAAGACAACTAATTTTTCGCAATTCTGCTGCTCCAAACGCTTAACCAGAATGGCCTAGGGAAAAAATACACATACCGTTGTGATCGGGCGAATTTCTAATTTCAGACGCAACAGGAATTTTTGGGTTTGGTCAATCCGTTCGCGAGATATGGGACTTTGCAGCTAAGAAATGGTTGAGAAGACAACTAATTTTTCGCAATTCTGCTGCTCCAAACGCTTAACCAGAATGGCCTAGGGAAAAAATACACATACCGTTGTAATCGGGCGAGTTTCTAATTTCTGACGCAACAGCAATTTTTGGGTTAGGTCAATCCGCTCGCGAGATATGGGAGTTTGAAGCTAAGAAATGGTTGAGAAGACAACAAATTTTTCGCACTTCTGCTGCTCCAAACGCTTAACCAGAATGGCCTAGGGAATAAAAATACCCATACAGTTGTAATCGGGCGAGTTTCTACTTTCAGACGCAGCAGGAATTTTTGGGTTTGGTCAATCCGTTCGCGAGATAAGGGAGTTTGAAGCTAAGAAATGTTTGAGAAGACAACTAATTCTTCGCACTTCTGCTGCACCAAACGCTTAACCAGAATGGCCTGGGGGAAAAATACACATACCGTTGTAATCGTGCGAGTTTCTACTTTCAGATGTAATGGGAATTTTTGGGTTAGGTCAATCCGCTCGCGAGATATGGGAGTTTGAAGCTAAGAAATGGTTGACAAGACAACAAATTTGTCGCACTTCTGCTGCTCCAGCGCTTAACCAGAATGGCCTAGGGAAAAAATACGCATACAGTTGTAATCGGGCGAGTTCCTACTTTCAGACGCTGCAGGAATTTTTGGGTTTGGTCAATCCGTTCGCGAGATATGGGAGTTTGAAGCTAAGAAATGTTAGAGAAGACAACTAATTATTCGCAATTCTGCTGCTCCAAACGCTTAACCAGAATGGCCTAGGGAAAAAATACACATACCGTTGTAATCGGGCGAGTTTCTAATTTCAGACGCAGCAGGAATTTTTGGGTTTGGTGAAACCGTTCGCGAGATATGGGACTTTGAAGCTAAGAAATGGTTGAGAAGACAACTAATTTTTCGCACTACTGCTGCTCCAATCGCTTAACCAGAATGGGCTAGGGAAAAAATACACATACCGTTGTAATCGGGCGAGTTTCTACTTTCACACGCAACAGGAATTTTTGGGTTAGGTCAATCCGTTCGCGAGATATGGGAGTTTGAACCCAAGAAATGGTTGAGAAGGCACAAAATTTTTCGCAATTCTGCTGCTCCAAACGCTTCACCAAAGTGGCCTAGGTAAAAAATACACATACAGTTGTAATCGGGCGAGTTTCTACTTTCACACGCAACAGGAATTTTTGGGTTTGGTGAAACCGTTCGCGAGATATGGGACTTTGAAGCTAAGAAATGTTTGAGAAGACAACTAATTCGTCGCACTTCTGCTGCTCCAAACGCTTAACCAGAATGGCCTAGGGAAAAAATACACATACCGTTGTGATCGGGCGAATTTCTAATTTCAGACGCAACAGGAATTTTTGGGTTTGGTCAATCCGTTCGCGAGATATGGGACTTTGCAGCTAAGAAATGGTTGAGAAGACAACTAATTTTTCGCAATTCTGCTGCTCCAAACGCTTAACCAGAATGGCCTAGGGAAAAAATACACATACCGTTGTAATCGGGCGAGTTTCTAATTTCTGACGCAACAGCAATTTTTGGGTTAGGTCAATCCGCTCGCGAGATATGGGAGTTTGAAGCTAAGAAATGGTTGAGAAGACAACAAATTTTTCGCACTTCTGCTGCTCCAAACGCTTAACCAGAATGGCCTAGGGAATAAAAATACCCATACAGTTGTAATCGGGCGAGTTTCTACTTTCAGACGCAGCAGGAATTTTTGGGTTTGGTCAATCCGTTCGCGAGATAAGGGAGTTTGAAGCTAAGAAATGTTTGAGAAGACAACTAATTCTTCGCACTTCTGCTGCTCCAAACGCTTAACCAGAATGGCCTGGGGGAAAAATACACATACCGTTGTAATCGTGCGAGTTTCTACTTTCAGATGTAATGGGAATTTTTGGGTTAGGTCAATCCGCTCGCGAGATATGGGAGTTTGAAGCTAAGAAATGGTTGACAAGACAACAAATTTGTCGCACTTCTGCTGCTCCAGCGCTTAACCAGAATGGCCTAGGGAAAAAATACGCATACAGTTGTAATCGGGCGAGTTCCTACTTTCAGACGCTGCAGGAATTTTTGGGTTTGGTCAATCCGTTCGCGAGATATGGGACTTTGAAGCTAAGAAATGGTGAGAAGACAACAAATTTTTCGCACTTCTGCTGCTCCAAACGCTTAACCAGAATTGCCTAGGGAATAAAAATACCCATACAGTTGTAATTGGGCGAGTTTCTACTTTCAGACGCAGCAGGAATTTTTGGGTTTGGTCAATCCGTTCGCGAGATATGGGAGTTTGAAGCTAAGAAATGTTAGAGAAGACAACTATTTCTTCGCAATTCTGCTGCTCCAAACGCTTAACCAGAATGGCCTAGGGAAAAAATACACATACCGTTGTAATCGGGCGAGTTTCTAATTTCAGACGCAACAGGAATTTTTGGGTTTGGTGAAACAGTTCGCGAGATATGGGACTTTGAAGCTAAGAAATGGTTGAGAAGACAACAAATTTTTCGCACTTCTGCTGCTCCAAACGCTTAACCAGAATGGCCTAGGGAAAAAATACACATACAGTTGTAATCGGGCGAGTTTCTACTTTCAGACGCTGCAGGAATTTTTGGGTTTGGTCAATCCGTACGCGAGATATGGGACTTTGAAGCTAAGAAATGGTTGACAAGACAACTAATTCTTCGCACTTCTGCTGCTCCAAACGCTTAACCAGAATGGCCTAGAGAAAAAATACACATACCGCTGTAATCGGGCGAGTTGCTTCTTTCAGATGCAATAGGAATTTTTGGGTTAGGTCAATCCGTTCGCGAGATATGAGAGTTTGAAGCCAAGAAATGGTTGAGAAGGCAAAAAATTTTTCGCAATTCTGCTGCTCCAAACGCTTAACCAGAATGGCCTAGCGAAAAAATACACATACCGTTGTAATCGGACGAGTTTCTACTTTCAGTTACAATAGGAATTTTTGGGTCAGGTCAATCCGTTCGCGAGATATGGGACTTTGAAGCTAAGAAATGGTTGACAAGACAACAAATTTTTCGCACTTCTGCTGCTCCAATCGCTTAACCAGAAAGGCCTAGGGAAAAAATTCACATACCGTTGTAATCGGGCGAGTTTATACTTTCAGATGCAATAGGAATTTTTGGGTTAGGTCAATCCGTTCGCGAGATATGGGACTTTGAAGCTAAGAAATGGTTGAGAAGACAACAAATTTTTCGCACTTCTGCTGCTCCAAACGCTTAACCAGAATGGCCTAGGGAAAAAATGCCCATACCGTTGTAATCGGACGAGTTTCTACTTTCAGTTACAATAGGAATTTTTGGGTTAGGTCAATCCGTTCGCGAGATATGGGACTTTGAAGCTAAGAAATGGTTGACAAGACAACAAATTTTTCGCACTACTGCTGCTCCAATCGCTTAACCAGAATGTCCTAGGGAAAAAATACGCATACAGTTGTAATCGGGCGAGTTTCTACTTTCAGACACAGCAGGAATTTTTGGGTTTGGTCAATCCGGCCGCGAGATATGGGACTTTGAAGCTAAGAAATGGTTGAGAAGACAACAAATTTTTCGCACTTCTGCTGCTCCAAACGCTTAACCAGAATGGCCCTGGGAAAAAATACCCATACAGTTGTAATCGGGCGAGTTTCTACTTTCAGACGCAGCAGGAATTTTTGGGTTTGGTCAATCCGTTCGCGAGATATGGGAGTTTGAATCTAAGAAATGGTTGAAAAGACAACTAACTTTTCGACTTCTGCTGCTCCAAACGCTTAACCAGAATGGCCTAGGGAAGAAATACACATACCGTAGTAATCGGGCGAGATTCTACTTTCAGATGCAATAGGAATTTTTGGGTTATGTCAATCCGTTCGCGAGATATGGGAGTTTGAAGCCAAGAAATGCTTGAGAAGGCAAAAAATTTTTCGCAATTCTGCTGCTCCAAACGCTTAACCAGAATGGCCTGGGGGAAAAATACACATACCGTTGTAATCGGGCGAGTTTCTACTTTCAGATGTAATAGGAATTTTTGGGTTAGGTCAATCCGCTCGCGAGATATGGGAGTTTGAAGCTAAGAAATGGTTGACAAGACAACAAATTTGTCGCACTTCTTCTGCTCCAGCGATTAACCAGAATGGCCTAGGGAAAAAATACGCATACAGTTGTAATCGGGCGAGTTTCTACTTTCAGACGCTGCAGGAATTTTTGGGTTTGGTCAATCCGTTCGCGAGATATGGGACTTTGAAGCTAAGAAATGGTTGAGAAGACAACAAATTTTTCGCACTTCTGCTGCTCCAAACGCTTAACCAGAATGGCCTAGGGAATAAAAATACCCATACAGTTGTAATCGGGCGAGTTTCTACTTTCAGACGCAGCAGGAATTTTTGGGTTTGGTCAATCCGTTCGCGAGATATGGGAGTTTGAAGCTAAGAAATGTTTGAGAAGACAACTAATTCTTCGCACTTCTGCTGCTCCAAACGCTTAACCAGAATGGCCTAGGGAAAAAATACACACACCGTTGTAATCGGGCGAGTTTCTAATTTCAGACGCAACAGGAATTTTTGTGTTTGGTCAATCCGCTCGTGAGATATGGGTGTTTGAAGCTAAGAAATGGTTGAGAAGACAACAAATTTGTCGCACTTCTGCTGCTCCAAACGCTTAACCAGAATGGCCTAGGGAAAAAATGCCTATACCGTTGTAATCGGACGAGTTTCTACTTTCAGTTACAATAGGAATTTTTGGGTTAGGTCAATCCGTTCGCGACATATGGGACTTTGAAGCTAAGAAATGGCTGACAAGACAACAAATTTTTCGCCCTACTGCTGCTCCAATCGCGTAACCAGAATGGCCTAGGGAAAAAATTCACATACCGTTGTAATCGGGCGAGTTTCTAATTTCAGGCGCAACAGGAATTTTTGGGTTAGGTCAATCCGTTCGCGAGATATGGGAGTTTGAAGCCAAGAAATGGTTGAGAAGGCAAAAAATTTTTTGCAATTCTGCTGCTCCAAACGCTTAACCAGAATGGCCTAGGGAAAAACTACACATACCGTTGTAATCGGGCGAGATTCTACTTTCAGATGCAATAGGAATTTTTGGGTTAGGTCAATCCGCTCGTGAGATATGGAGTTTGAAGCTAAGAAATGGTTGAGAAGACAACAAATTTGTCGCACTTCTGCTGCTCCAGCGCTTAACCAGAATGGCCTAGGGAAAAAATACGCATACCGTTGTAATCGGACGAGTTTCTACTTTCAGTTACAATAGGAATTTTTGGGTTAGGTCAATCCGTTCGCGAGATATGGGACTTTGAAGCTAAGAAATGGTTGACAAGACAACAAATTTTTCGCACTTCTGCTGCTCCAATCGCTTAACCAGAAAGGCCTAGGGAAAAAATTCACATACCGTTGTAATCGGGCGAGTTTCTACTTTCAGATGCAATAGGAATTTTTGGGTTAGGTCAATCCGTTCGCGAGATATGGGACTTTGAAGCTAAGAAATGGTTGAGAAGACAACAAATTTTTCGCACTTCTGCTGCTCCAAACGCTTAACCAGAATGGCCTAGGGAAAAAATGCCCATACCGTTGTAATCGGGCGAGTTTCTAATTTCAGACGCAACAGGAATTTTTGTGTTTGGTCAATCCGCTCGTGAGATATGGGTGTTTGAAGCTAAGAAATGGTTGAGAAGACAACAAATTTGTCGCACTTCTGCTGCTCCAAACGCTTAACCAGAATGGCCTAGGGAAAAAATGCCTATACCGTTGTAATCGGACGAGTTTCTACTTTCAGTTACAATAGGAATTTTTGGGTTAGGTCAATCCGTTCGCGACATATGGGACTTTGAAGCTAAGAAATGGTTGACAAGACAACAAATTTTTCGCCCTACTGCTGCTCCAATCGCTTAACCAGAATGGCCTAGGGAAAAAATACACATACCGTTGTAATCGGGCGAGTTTCCACTTTCAGATGCAATAGGAATTTTTGGGTTAGGTCTATCCGTTCGCGAGATATGGGAGTTTGAAGCTAAGAAATGGTTGAGAAGACAAGGAATTTTTCGCAATTCTGCTGCTCCAAACGCTTAACCAGAATGGCCTAGGGAAAAAATACGAATACAGTTGTAATCGGGCGAGTTTCTACTTTCAGACGCAGCAGGAATTTTTGGGTTTGGTCAATCCGGCCGCGAGATATGGGACTTTGAAGCTAAGAAATGGTTGAGAAGACAACAAATTTTTCGCACATCTGCTGCTCCAAACGCTTAACCAGAATGGTCCAGGGAAAAAATACCCATACAGTTGTAATCGGGCGTGTTTCTACTTTCAGACGCAGCAGGAATTTTTGGGTTTGGTCAATCCGTTCGCGAGATATGGGAGTTTGAATCTAAGAAATGGTTGAGAAGACAACTAATTTTTCCACTTCTGCTGCTCCAAACGCTTAACCAGAATGGCCTAGAGAAGAAATACACATACAGTTGCAATCGGGCGAGTTTCTACTTTCAGACGCTGCAGGAATTTTTGGGTTTGGTCAATCCGTTCGCGAGATATGGGACTTTGAAGCTAAGAAATGGTTGAGAAGACTACTAATTCTTCGCACTTCTGCTGCTCCAAACGCTTAACCAGAATGGCCTAGGGAAAAAATACACATACCGCTGTAATCGGGCGAGTTTCTACTTTCAGACGCAATAGGAATTTTTGGGTAAAGTCAATCCGTTCGCGAGATATGGGAGTTTGAAACCAAGAAATGGTTGAGAAGGCAAAAAATTTTTCGCAATTCTGCTGCACCAAACGCTTAACCAGAATGGCCTAGGGAAAAAATGAACATACCGTTGTAATCGGGCGAGTTTCTACTTTCAGATGCAATAGGAATTTTTGGGTTAGGTCAATCCGTTCGCGAGATATGGGAGTTTGAAGCTAAGAAATGGTTGAGAAGACAACAAATTTTTCGCAATTCTGCTGCTCCAAACGCTTAACCAGAATGGCCTAGGGAAAAAATACGCATACAGTTGTAATCGGGCGAGTTTCTACTTTCAGACGCTGCAGGAATTTTTGGGTTTGGTCAATCCGTTCGCGAGATATGGGACTTTGAATCTAAGAAATGGTTGAGAAGACAACAAATTTTTCGCACTCCTGCTGCTCCAAACGCTTAACCAGAATGGCCTAGGGAAAAAATACGCATACAGTTGTAATCGGGCGAGTTTCTACTTTCAGACGCAGCAGGAATTTTTGGGTTTGGTCAATCCGTTCGCGAGATATGGGAGTTTGAAGCCAAGAAATGGTTGAGAAGGCAAAAAATTTTTCGCAATTCTGCTGCTCCAAACGCTTAACCAGAATGGCCTGGGGAAGAAATACACATACCGTTGTAATCGGGCGAGTTTCTACTTTCAGATGCAATAGGAATTTTTGGGTTAGGTCAATCCGTTCGCGAGATATGGGACTTTGAAGCTAAGAAATGGTTGAGAAGACAACAAATTTTTCGCAATTCTGCTGCTCCAAACGCTTAACCAGAATGGCCTAGGGAAAAAATACGCATACAGTTGTAATCGGGCGAGTTTCTACTTTCAGACGCAGCAGGAATTTTTGGGTTTGGTCAATCCGGTCGCGAGATATGGGACTTTGAAGCTAAGAAATGGTTGAGAAGACAACAAATTTTTCGCACTTCTGCTGCTCCAAACGCTTAACCAGAATGGCCTAGGGAAAAAATACGCATACAGTTGTAATCGGGCGAGTTTCTACTTTCAGACGCTGCAGGAATTTTTGGGTTTGGTCAATCCGTTCGCGAGATATGGGACTTTGAATCTAAGAAATGGTTGAGAAGACAACTAATTCTCCGCACTTCTGCTGCTCCAAACGCTTAACCAGAATGGCCTAGGGAAAAAATACACATACCGCTGTAATCGGGCGAGTTTCTACTTTCAGATGCAATAGGAATTTTTGGGTTAGGTCAATCCGTTCGCGAGATATGAGAGTTTGAAGCCAAGAAATGGTTGAGAAGGCAAAAAATTTTTCGCAATTCTGCTGCTCCAAACGCTTAACCAGAATGGCCTAGCGAAAAAATACACATACCGTTGTAATCGGACGAGTTTCTACTTTCAGTTACAATAGGAATTTTTGGGTTTGGTCAATCCGTTCGCGAGATATGGGACTTTGAAGCTAAGAAATGGTTGACAAGACAACAAATTTTTCGCACTTCTGCTGCTCCAATCGCTTAACCAGAAAGGCCATGGAAAAAATTCACATACCGTTGTAATCGGGCGAGTTTCTACTTTCAGACGCAATAGGAATTTTTGGGTAAAGTCAATCCGTTCGCGAGATATGGGAGTTTGAAACCAAGAAATGGTTGAGAAGGCAAAAAATTTTTCGCAATTCTGCTGCACCAAACGCTTAACCAGAATGGCCTAGGGAAAAAATGAACATACCGTTGTAATCGGGCGAGTTTCTACTTTCAGATGCAATAGGAATTTTTGGGTTAGGTCAATCCGTTCGCGAGATATGGGAGTTTGAAGCTAAGAAATGGTTGAGAAGACAACAAATTTTTCGCAATTCTGCTGCTCCAAACGCTTAACCAGAATGGCCTAGGGAAAAAATACGCATACAGTTGAAATCGGGCGAGTTTCTACTTTCAGACGCTGCAGGAATTTTTGGGTTTGGTCAATCCGTTCGCGAGATATGGGACTTTGAATCTAAGAAATGGTTGAGAAGACAACAAATTTTTCGCACTCCTGCTGCTCCAAACGCTTAACCAGAATGGCCTAGGGAAAAAATACGCATACAGTTGTAATCGGGCGAGTTTCTACTTTCAGACGCAGCAGGAATTTTTGGGTTTGGTCAATCCGTTCGCGAGATATGGGAGTTTGAAGCCAAGAAATGGTTGAGAAGGCAAAAAATTTTTCGCAATTCTGCTGCTCCAAACGCTTAACCAGAATGGCCTGGGGAAGAAATACACATACCGTTGTAATCGGGCGAGTTTCTACTTTCAGATGCAATAGGAATTTTTGGGTTAGGTCAATCCGTTCGCGAGATACGGGACTTTGAAGCTAAGAAATGGTTGAGAAGACAACAAATTTTTCGCAATTCTGCTGCTCCAAACGCTTAACCAGAATGGCCTAGGGAAAAAATACGCATACAGTTGTAATCGGGCGAGTTTCTACTTTCAGACGCAGCAGGAATTTTTGGGTTTGGTCAATCCGGTCGCGAGATATGGGACTTTGAAGCTAAGAAATGGTTGAGAAGACAACAAATTTTTCGCAGTTCTGCTGCTCCAAACGCTTAACCAGAATGGCCTAGGGAAAAAATACGCATACAGTTGTAATCGGGCGAGTTTCTACTTTCAGACGCTGCAGGAATTTTTGGGTTTGGTCAATCCGTTCGCGAGATATGGGACTTTGAATCTAAGAAATGGTTGAGAAGACAACAAATTTTTCGCACTCCTGCTGCTCCAAACGCTTAACCAGAATGGCCTAGGGAAAAAATACGCATACAGTTGTAATCGGGCGAGTTTCTACTTTCAGACGCAGCAGGAATTTTTGGGTTTGGTCAATCCGTTCGCGAGATATGGGAGTTTGAAGCCAAGAAATGGTTGAGAAGGCAAAAAATTTTTCGCAATTCTGCTGCTCCAAACGCTTAACCAGAATGGCCTGGGGAAGAAATACACATACCGTTGTAATCGGGCGAGTTTCTATTTTCAGATGCAATAGGAATTTTTGGGTTAGGTCAATCCGTTCGCGAGATATGGGACTTTGAAGCTAAGAAATGGTTGAGAAGACAACAAATTTTTCGCACTTCTGCTGCTCCAAACGCTTAACCAGAATGGCCTAGGGAAAAAATGCCCATACCGTTGTAATCGGACGAGTTTCTACTTTCAGTTACAATAGGAATTTTTGGGTTTGGTCAATCCGTTCGCGAGATATGGGACTTTGAAGCTAAGAAATGGTTGAGAAGACAACAAATTTTTCGCACTTCTGCTGCTCCAAACGCTTAACCAGAATGGCCTAGGGAAAAAATACCCATACCGTTGTAATCGGACGAGTTTCTACTTTCAGATGCAATAGGAATTTTTGGGTTAGGTCAATCCGTTCGCGAGATATGGGAGTTTGAAGCCAAGAAATGGTTGAAACGGCAAAAAATTTTTCGCAATTCTGCTGCTCCAAACGCTTAACCAGAACGACCTAGGGAAAAAATACACATACCCTTGTAATCGGGCGAGTTTCTACTTTCAGATGCAATAGGAATTTTTGGGTTAGGTCATTCCGTTCGCGAGATATGGGAGTTTCCAGCTAAGAAATGGTTGAGAAGACAAGAAATTTTTCGCAATTCTGCTGCTCCAAACGCTTAACCAGAATGGCCTAGGGAAAAAATACGCATACAGTTGTAATCGGGCGAGTTTCTACTTTCAGATACAATAGGAATTTTTGGGTTAGGTCAATCCGTTCGCGAGGTATGGGAGTTTGAAGCTAAGAAATGGTTGAGAAGACAACAAATTTTTCGCACTTCTGCTGCTCCAAACGCTTAACCAGAATGGCCTAGGGAAAAAATACCCATACCGTTGTAATCGGACGAGTTTCTACTTTCAGATGCAATAGGAATTTTTGGGTTAGGTCAATCCGTTCGCGAGATATGGGAGTTTGAAGCCAAGAAATGGTTGAGACGGCAAAAAATTTTTCGCAATTCTGCTGCTCCAAACGCTTAACCAGAACGACCTAGGGGAAAAATACACACACCCTTGTAATCGGGCGAGTTTCTACTTTCAGATGCAATAGGAATTTTTGGGTTAGGTCATTCCGTTCGCGAGATATGGGAGTTTCCAGCTAAGAAATGGTTGAGAAGACAAGAAATTTTTCGCAATTCTGCTGCTCCAAACGCTTAACCAGAATGGCCTAGGGAAAAAATACGCATACAGTTGTAATCGGGCGAGTTTCTACTTTCAGATACAATAGGAATTTTTGGGTTAGGTCAATCCGTTCGCGAGGTATGGGAGTTTGAAGCTAAGAAATGGTTGAGAAGACAACAAATTTTTCGCACTTCTGCTGCTCCAAACGCTTAACCAGAATGGCCTAGGGAAAAAATGCCCATACCGTTGTAATCGGGCGAGTTTCTAATTTCAGACGCAACAGGAATTTTTGTGTTTGGTCAATCCGCTCGTGAGATATGGGTGTTTGAAGCTAAGAAATGGTTGAGAAGACAACAAATTTGTCGCACTTCTGCTGCTCCAAACGCTTAACCAGAATGGCCTAGGGAAAAAATGCCTATACCGTTGTAATCGGACGAGTTTCTACTTTCAGTTACAATAGGAATTTTTGGGTTAGGTCAATCCGTTCGCGACATATGGGACTTTGAAGCTAAGAAATGGTTGACAGGACAACAAATTTTTCGCCCTACTGCTGCTCCAATCGCTTAACCAGAATGGCCTAGGGAAAAAATACACATACCGTTGTAATCGGGCGAGTTTCCACTTTCAGATGCAATAGGAATTTTTGGGTTAGGTCTATCCGTTCGCGAGATATGGGAGTTTGAAGCTGAGAAATGGTTGAGAAGACAAGGAATTTTTCGCAATTCTGCTGCTCCAAACGCTTAACCAGAATGGCCTAGGGAAAAAATACGAATACAGTTGTAATCGGGCGAGTTTCTACTTTCAGACGCAGCAGGAATTTTTGGGTTTGGTCAATCCGGCCGCGAGATATGGGACTTTGAAGCTAAGAAATGGTTGAGAAGACAACAAATTTTTCGCACTTCTGCTGCTCCAAACGCTTAACCAGAATGGTCCAGGGAAAAAATACCCATACAGTTGTAATCGGGCGTGTTTCTACTTTCAGACGCAGCAGGAATTTTTGGGTTTGGTCAATCCGTTCGCGAGATATGGGAGTTTGAATCTAAGAAATGGTTGAGAAGACAACTAATTTTTCCACTTCTGCTGCTCCAAACGCTTAACCAGAATGGCCTAGGGAAGAAATACACATACCGTTGTAATCGGGCGAGATTCTACTTTCAGATGCAATAGGAATTTTTGGGTTATGTCAATCCGTTCGCGAGATATGGGAGTTTGAAGCCAAGAAATGCTTGAGAAGACAACAAATATTTCGCAATTCTGCTGCTCCAAACGCTTAACCAGAATGGCCTAGGGAAAAATACACATACAGTTGTAATCGTGCGAGTTTCTACTTTCAGTTACAATAGGAATTTTTGGGTTAGGTCAATCCGTTCGCGAGATATGAGAGTTTGAAGCCAAGAAATGGTTGAGAAAGCAAAAAATTTTTCGCAATTCTGCTGCTCCAAACGCTTAACCAGAATGACCTAGGGAAAAAATACACATACAGTTGCAATCGGGCGAGTTTCTACTTTCAGACGCTGCAGGAATTTTTGGGTTTGGTCAATCCGTTCGCGAGATATGGGACTTTGAAGCTAAGAAATGGTTGAGAAGACAACTAATTCTTCGCACTTCTGCTGCTCCAAACGCTTAACCAGAATGGCCTAGGGAAAAAATACACATACCGCTGTAATCGGGCGAGTTTCTACTTTCAGATGCAATAGGAATTTTTGGGTTAGGTCAATCCGTTCGCGAGATATGAGAGTTTGAAGCCAAGAAATGGTTGAGAAGGCAAAAAATTTTTCGCAATTCTGCTGCTCCAAACGCTTAACCAGAATGGCCTAGCGAAAAAATACACATACCGTTGTAATCGGACGAGTTTCTACTTTCAGTTACAATAGGAATTTTTGGGTTTGGTCAATCCGTTCGCGAGATATGGGACTTTGAAGCTAAGAAATGGTTGACAAGACAACAAATTTTTCGCACTTCTGCTGCTCCAATCGCTTAACCAGAAAGGCCATGGAAAAAATTCACATACCGTTGTAATCGGGCGAGTTTCTACTTTCAGATGCAATAGGAATTTTTGGGTTAGGTCAATCCGTTCGCGAGATATGGGACTTTGAAGCTAAGAAATGGTTGAGAAGACAACAAATTTTTCGCACTTCTGCTGCTCCAAACGCTTAACCAGAATGGCCTAGGGAAAAAATGCCCATACCGTTGTAATCGGACGAGTTTCTACTTTCAGTTACAATAGGAATTTTTGGGTTTGGTCAATCCGTTCGCGAGATATGGGACTTTGAAGCTAAGAAATGGTTGAGAAGACAACAAATTTTTCGCACTTCTGCTGCTCCAAACGCTTAACCAGAATGGCCTAGGGAAAAAATACACATACCCTTGTAATCGGGCGAGTTTCTACTTTCAGATGCAATAGGAATTTTTGGGTTAGGTCATTCCGTTCGCGAGATATGGGAGTTTCCAGCTAAGAAATGGTTGAGAAGACAAGAAATTTTTCGCAATTCTGCTGCTCCAAACGCTTAACCAGAATGGCCTAGGGAAAAAATACGCATACAGTTGTAATCGGGCGAGTTTCTACTTTCAGACGCAGCAGGAATTTTTGGGTTTGGTCAATCCGGTCGCGAGATATGGGACTTTGAAGCTAAGAAATGGTTGAGAAGACAACAAATTTTTCGCACTTCTGCTGCTCCAAACGCTTAACCAGAATGCCCTAGGGAAAAAATACACATACCGCTGTAATCGGGCGAGTTTCTACTTTCAGACGCAATAGGAATTTTTGGGTAAAGTCAATCCGTTCGCGAGATATGGGAGTTTGAAACCAAGAAATGGTTGAGAAGGCAAAAAATTTTTCGCAATTCTGCTGCACCAAACGCTTAACCAGAATGGCCTAGGGAAAAAATGAACATACCGTTGTAATCGGGCGAGTTTCTACTTTCAGATGCAATAGGAATTTTTGGGTTAGGTCAATCCGTTCGCGAGATATGGGAGTTTGAAGCTAAGAAATGGTTGAGAAGACAACAAATTTTTCGCAATTCTGCTGCTCCAAACGCTTAACCAGAATGGCCTAGGGAAAAAATACGCATACAGTTGTAATCGGGCGAGTTTCTACTTTCAGACGCTGCAGGAATTTTTGGGTTTGGTCAATCCGTTCGCGAGATATGGGACTTTGAATCTAAGAAATGGTTGAGAAGACAACAAATTTTTCGCACTCCTGCTGCTCCAAACGCTTAACCAGAATGGCCTAGGGAAAAAATACGCATACAGTTGTAATCGGGCGAGTTTCTACTTTCAGACGCAGCAGGAATTTTTGGGTTTGGTCAATCCGTTCGCGAGATATGGGAGTTTGAAGCCAAGAAATGGTTGAGAAGGCAAAAAATTTTTCGCAATTCTGCTGCTCCAAACGCTTAACCAGAATGGCCTGGGGAAGAAATACACATACCGTTGTAATCGGGCGAGTTTCTACTTTCAGATGCAATAGGAATTTTTGGGTTAGGTCAATCCGTTCGCGAGATATGGGACTTTGAAGCTAAGAAATGGTTGAGAAGACAACAAATTTTTCGCAATTCTGCTGCTCCAAACGCTTAACCAGAATGGCCTAGGGAAAAAATACGCATACAGTTGTAATCGGGCGAGTTTCTACTTTCAGACGCAGCAGGAATTTTTGGGTTTGGTCAATCCGGTCGCGAGATATGGGACTTTGAAGCTAAGAAATGGTTGAGAAGACAACAAATTTTTCGCAGTTCTGCTGCTCCAAACGCTTAACCAGAATGGCCTAGGGAAAAAATACGCATACAGTTGTAATCGGGCGAGTTTCTACTTTCAGACGCTGCAGGAATTTTTGGGTTTGGTCAATCCGTTCGCGAGATATGGGACTTTGAATCTAAGAAATGGTTGAGAAGACAACAAATTTTTCGCACTCCTGCTGCTCCAAACGCTTAACCAGAATGGCCTAGGGAAAAAATACGCATACAGTTGTAATCGGGCGAGTTTCTACTTTCAGACGCAGCAGGAATTTTTGGGTTTGGTCAATCCGTTCGCGAGATATGGGAGTTTGAAGCCAAGAAATGGTTGAGAAGGCAAAAAATTTTTCGCAATTCTGCTGCTCCAAACGCTTAACCAGAATGGCCTGGGGAAGAAATACACATACCGTTGTAATCGGGCGAGTTTCTACTTTCAGATGCAATAGGAATTTTTGGGTTAGGTCAATCCGTTCGCGAGATATGGGAGTTTGAAGCCAAGAAATGGTTGAGACGGCAAAAAATTTTTCGCAATTCTGCTGCTCCAAACGCTTAACCAGAACGGCCTAGGGAAAAAATACACATACCCTTGTAATCGGGCGAGTTTCTACTTTCAGATGCAATAGGAATTTTTGGGTTAGGTCATTCCGTTCGCGAGATATGGGAGTTTCCAGCTAAGAAATGGTTGAGAAGACAACAAATTTTTCGCACTCCTGCTGCTCCAAACGCTTAACCAGAATGGCCTAGGGAAAAAATACGCATACAGTTGTAATCGGGCGAGTTTCTACTTTCAGACGCAGCAGGAATTTTTGGGTTTGGTCAATCCGTTCGCGAGATATGGGAGTTTGAAGCCAAGAAATGGTTGAGAAGGCAAAAAATTTTTCGCAATTCTGCTGCTCCAAACGCTTAACCAGAATGGCCTGGGGAAGAAATACACATACCGTTGTAATCGGGCGAGTTTCTATTTTCAGATGCAATAGGAATTTTTGGGTTAGGTCAATCCGTTCGCGAGATATGGGACTTTGAAGCTAAGAAATGGTTGAGAAGACAACAAATTTTTCGCACTTCTGCTGCTCCAAACGCTTAACCAGAATGGCCTAGGGAAAAAATGCCCATACCGTTGTAATCGGACGAGTTTCTACTTTCAGTTACAATAGGAATTTTTGGGTTTGGTCAATCCGTTCGCGAGATATGGGACTTTGAAGCTAAGAAATGGTTGAGAAGACAACAAATTTTTCGCACTTCTGCTGCTCCAAACGCTTAACCAGAATGGCCTAGGGAAAAAATACCCATACCGTTGTAATCGGACGAGTTTCTACTTTCAGATGCAATAGGAATTTTTGGGTTAGGTCAATCCGTTCGCGAGATATGGGAGTTTGAAGCCAAGAAATGGTTGAGACGGCAAAAAATTTTTCGCAATTCTGCTGCTCCAAACGCTTAACCAGAACGACCTAGGGAAAAAATACACATACCCTTGTAATCGGGCGAGTTTCTACTTTCAGATGCAATAGGAATTTTTGGGTTAGGTCATTCCGTTCGCGAGATATGGGAGTTTCCAGCTAAGAAATGGTTGAGAAGACAAGAAATTTTTCGCAATTCTGCTGCTCCAAACGCTTAACCAGAATGGCCTAGGGAAAAAATACGCATACAGTTGTAATCGGGCGAGTTTCTACTTTCAGATACAATAGGAATTTTTGGGTTAGGTCAATCCGTTCGCGAGGTATGGGAGTTTGAAGCTAAGAAATGGTTGAGAAGACAAGGAATTTTTCGCAATTCTGCTGCTCCAAACGCTTAAGCAGAATGGCCTAGGGAAAAAATACGCATACAGTTGTAATCGGGCGAGTTTCTACTTTCAGACGCAGCAGGAATTTTTGGGTTTGGTCAATCCGGCCGCGAGATATGGGACTTTGAAGCTAAGAAATGGTTGAGAAGACAACAAATTTTTCGCACTTCTGCTGCTCCAAACGCTTAACCAGAATGGCCCAGGGAAAAAATACCCATACAGTTGTAATCGGGCGAGTTTCTACTTTCAGACGCAGCAGGAATTTTTGGGTTTGGTCAATCCGTTCGCGAGATATGGGAGTTTGAAGCCAAGAAATGGTTGAGAAGGCAAAAAATTTTTCGCAATTCTGCTGCTCCAAACGCTTAACCAGAATGGCCTGGGGAAGAAATACACATACCGTTGTAATCGGGCGAGATTCTACTTTCAGATGCAACAGGAATTTTTGGGTTATGTCAATCCGTTCGCGAGATATGGGAGTTTGAAGCTAAGAAATGGTTGAGAAGACAACAAATTTTTCGCAATTCTGCTGCTCCAAACGCTTAACCAGAATGGCCTAGGGAAAAAATACGCATACAGTTGTAATCGGGCGAGTTTCTACTTTCAGACGCTGCAGGAATTTTTGGGTTTGGTCAATCCGTTCGCGAGATATGGGACTTTGAATCTAAGAAATGGTTGAGAAGACAACAAATTTTTCGCACTCCTGCTGCTCCAAACGCTTAACCAGAATGGCCTAGGGAAAAAATACGCATACAGTTGTAATCGGGCGAGTTTCTACTTTCAGACGCAGCAGGAATTTTTGGGTTTGGTCAATCCGTTCGCGAGATATGGGAGTTTGAAGCCAAGAAATGGTTGAGAAGGCAAAAAATTTTTCGCAATTCTGCTGCTCCAAACGCTTAACCAGAATGGCCTGGGGAAGAAATACACATACCGTTGTAATCGGGCGAGTTTCTACTTTCAGATGCAATAGGAATTTTTGGGTTAGGTCAATCCGTTCGCGAGATATGGGACTTTGAAGCTAAGAAATGGTTGAGAAGACAACAAATTTTTCGCAATTCTGCTGCTCCAAACGCTTAACCAGAATGGCCTAGGGAAAAAATACGCATACAGTTGTAATCGGGCGAGTTTCTACTTTCAGACGCAGCAGGAATTTTTGGGTTTGGTCAATCCGGTCGCGAGATATGGGACTTTGAAGCTAAGAAATGGTTGAGAAGACAACAAATTTTTCGCACTTCTGCTGCTCCAAACGCTTAACCAGAATGGCCTAGGGAAAAAATACGCATACAGTTGTAATCGGGCGAGTTTCTACTTTCAGACGCTGCAGGAATTTTTGGGTTTGGTCAATCCGTTCGCGAGATATGGGACTTTGAATCTAAGAAATGGTTGAGAAGACAACAAATTTTTCGCACTCCTGCTGCTCCAAACGCTTAACCAGAATGGCCTAGGGAAAAAATACGCATACAGTTGTAATCGGGCGAGTTTCTACTTTCAGACGCAGCAGGAATTTTTGGGTTTGGTCAATCCGTTCGCGAGATATGGGAGTTTGAAGCCAAGAAATGGTTGAGAAGGCAAAAAATTTTTCGCAATTCTGCTGCTCCAAACGCTTAACCAGAATGGCCTGGGGAAGAAATACACATACCGTTGTAATCGGGCGAGTTTCTACTTTCAGATGCAATAGGAATTTTTGGGTTAGGTCAATCCGTTCGCGAGATATGGGAGTTTGAAGCCAAGAAATGGTTGAGACGGCAAAAAATTTTTCGCAATTCTGCTGCTCCAAACGCTTAACCAGAACGGCCTAGGGAAAAAATACACATACCCTTGTAATCGGGCGAGTTTCTACTTTCAGATGCAATAGGAATTTTTGGGTTAGGTCATTCCGTTCGCGAGATATGGGAGTTTCCAGCTAAGAAATGGTTGAGAAGACAACAAATTTTTCGCACTCCTGCTGCTCCAAACGCTTAACCAGAATGGCCTAGGGAAAAAATACGCATACAGTTGTAATCGGGCGAGTTTCTACTTTCAGACGCAGCAGGAATTTTTGGGTTTGGTCAATCCGTTCGCGAGATATGGGAGTTTGAAGCCAAGAAATGGTTGAGAAGGCAAAAAATTTTTCGCAATTCTGCTGCTCCAAACGCTTAACCAGAATGGCCTGGGGAAGAAATACACATACCGTTGTAATCGGGCGAGTTTCTATTTTCAGATGCAATAGGAATTTTTGGGTTAGGTCAATCCGTTCGCGAGATATGGGACTTTGAAGCTAAGAAATGGTTGAGAAGACAACAAATTTTTCGCACTTCTGCTGCTCCAAACGCTTAACCAGAATGGCCTAGGGAAAAAATGCCCATACCGTTGTAATCGGACGAGTTTCTACTTTCAGGTACAATAGGAATTTTTGGGTTTGGTCAATCCGTTCGCGAGATATGGGACTTTGAAGCTAAGAAATGGTTGAGAAGACAACAAATTTTTCGCACTTCTGCTGCTCCAAACGCTTAACCAGAATGGCCTAGGGAAAAAATACCCATACCGTTGTAATCGGACGAGTTTCTACTTTCAGATGCAATAGGAATTTTTGGGTTAGGTCAATCCGTTCGCGAGATATGGGAGTTTGAAGCCAAGAAATGGTTGAGACGGCAAAAAATTTTTCGCAATTCTGCTGCTCCAAACGCTTAACCAGAACGACCTAGGGAAAAAATACACATACCCTTGTAATCGGGCGAGTTTCTACTTTCAGATGCAATAGGAATTTTTGGGTTAGGTCATTCCGTTCGCGAGATATGGGAGTTTCCAGCTAAGAAATGGTTGAGAAGACAAGAAATTTTTCGCAATTCTGCTGCTCCAAACGCTTAACCAGAATGGCCTAGGGAAAAAATACGCATACAGTTGTAATCGGGCGAGTTTCTACTTTCAGATACAATAGGAATTTTTGGGTTAGGTCAATCCGTTCGCGAGGTATGGGAGTTTGAAGCTAAGAAATGGTTGAGAAGACAACAAATTTTTCGCAATTCTGCTGCTCCAAACGCTTAACCAGAATGGCCTAGGGAAAAAATACGCATACAGTTGTAATCGGGCGAGTTTCTACTTTCAGACGCTGCAGGAATATTTGGGTTTGGTCAATCCGTTCGCGAGATATGGGACTTTGAATCTAAGAAATGGTTGAGAAGACAGCAAATTTTTCGCACTTCTGCTTCTCCAAACGCTTAACCAGAATGGCCTAGGGAATAAAAATACCCATACAGTTGCAATCGGACGAGTTTCTACTTTCAGTTACAATAGGAATTTTTGGGTTAGGTCAATCCGTTCGCGAGATATGGGACATTGAAGCTAAGAAATGGTTGACAAGACAACAAATTTTTTGAACTACTGCTGCTCCAATGGCTTAACCAGAATGGCCTAGGGAAAAAATACACATACCGTTGTAATCGGGCGAGTTTCTACTTTCAGATGCAATAGGAATTTTTGGGTTAGGTCAATCCGTTCGCGAGATATGGGAGTTTGAAGCTAAGAAATGGTTGAGAAGACAAGGAATTTTTCGCAATTCTGCTGCTCCAAACGCTTAAGCAGAATGGCCTAGGGAAAAAATACGCATACAGTTGTAATCGGGCGAGTTTCTACTTTCAGACGCAGCAGGAATTTTTGGGTTTGGTCAATCCGGCCGCGAGATATGGGACTTTGAAGCTAAGAAATGGTTGAGAAGACAACAAATTTTTCGCACTTCTGCTTCTCCAAACGCTTAACCAGAATGGCCCAGGGAAAAAATACCCATACAGTTGTAATCGGGCGAGTTTCTACTTTCAGACGCAGCAGGAATTTTTGGGTTTGGTCAATCCGTTCGCGAGATATGGGAGTTTGAAGCCAAGAAATGGTTGAGAAGGCAAAAAATTTTTCGCAATTCTGCTGCTCCAAACGCTTAACCAGAATGGCCTGGGGAAGAAATACACATACCGTTGTAATCGGGCGAGATTCTACTTTCAGATGCAACAGGAATTTTTGGGTTATGTCAATCCGTTCGCGAGATATGGGAGTTTGAAGCTAAGAAATGGTTGAGAAGACAACAAATTTTTCGCAATTCTGCTGCTCCAAACGCTTAACCAGAATGGCCTAGGGAAAAAATACGCATACAGTAGTAAACGGGCGAGTATCTACTTTCAGACGCAGCAGGAATTTTTGGGTTTGGTCAATCCGTTCGCGAGATATGGGACTTTGAAGCTAAGAAATGGTTGAGAAGATAACAAATTTTTCGCACTTCTGCTGCTCCAAACGCTTAACCAGAATGGCCTAGGGAAAAAATACCCATACCGTTGTAATCGGACGAGTTTCTACTTTCAGATGCAATAGGAATTTTTGGGTTAGGTCAATCCGTTCGCGAGATATGGGAGTTTGAAGCCAAGAAATGGTTGAGAAGGCAAAAAATTTTTCGCAATTCTGCTGCACCAAACGCTTAACCAGAATGGCCTAGGGAAAAAATGAACATACCGTTGTAATCGGGCGAGTTTCTACTTTCAGATGCAATAGGAATTTTTGGGTTAGGTCATTCCGTTCGCGAGATATGGGAGTTTCCAGCTAAGAAATGGTTGAGAAGACAAGAAATTTTTCGCAATTCTGCTGCTCCAAACGCTTAACCAGAATGGCCTAGGGAAAAAATACGCATACAGTTGTAATCGGGCGAGTTTCTACTTTCAGACGCAGCAGGAATTTTTGGGTTTGGTCAATCCGGTCGCGAGATATGGGACTTTGAAGCTAAGAAATGGTTGAGAAGACAACAAATTTTTCGCACTTCTGCTGCTCCAAACGCTTAACCAGAATGCCCTAGGGAAAAAATACACATACCGCTGTAATCGGGCGAGTTTCTACTTTCAGACGCAATAGGAATTTTTGGGTAAAGTCAATCCGTTCGCGAGATATGGGAGTTTGAAACCAAGAAATGGTTGAGAAGGCAAAAAATGTTTCGCAATTCTGCTGCACCAAACGCTTAACCAGAATGGCCTAGGGAAAAAATGAACATACCGTTGTAATCGGGCGAGTTTCTACTTTCAGATGCAATAGGAATTTTTGGGTTAGGTCAATCCGTTCGCGAGATATGGGAGTTTGAAGCTAAGAAATGGTTGAGAAGACAACAAATTTTTCGCAATTCTGCTGCTCCAATCGCTTAACCAGAATGGCCTAGGGAAAAAATACGCATACAGTTGTAATCGGGCGAGTTTCTACTTTCAGACGCTGCAGGAATTTTTGGGTTTGGTCAATCCGTTCGCGAGATATGGGACTTTGAATCTAAGAAATGGTTGAGAAGACAACAAATTTTTCGCACTCCTGCTGCTCCAAACGCTTAACCAGAATGGCCTAGGGAAAACATACGCATACAGTTGTAATCGGGCGAGTTTCTACTTTCAGACGCAGCAGGAATTTTTGGGTTTGGTCAATCCGTTCGCGAGATATGGGAGTTTGAAGCCAAGAAATGGTTGAGAAGGCAAAAAATTTTTCGCAATTCTGCTGCTCCAAACGCTTAACCAGAATGGCCTGGGGAAGAAATACACATACCGTTGTAATCGGGCGAGTTTCTACTTTCAGATGCAATAGGAATTTTTGGATTAGGTCAATCCGTTCGCGAGATATGGGACTTTGAAGCTAAGAAATGGTTGAGAAGACAACAAATTTTTCGCACTTCTGCTGCTCCAAACGCTTAACCAGAATGGCCTAGGGAAAAAATGCCCATACCGTTGTAATCGGACGAGTTTCTACTTTCAGTTACAATAGGAATTTTTGGGTTTGGTCAATCCGTTCGCGAGATATGGGACTTTGAAGCTAAGAAATGGTTGAGAAGACAACAAATTTTTCGCACTTCTGCTGCTCCAAACGCTTAACCAGAATGGCCTAGGGAAAAAATACCCATACCGTTGTAATCGGACGAGTTTCTACTTTCAGATGCAATAGGAATTTTTGGGTTAGGTCAATCCGTTCGCGAGATATGGGAGTTTGAAGCCAAGAAAT
Source organism: Ptiloglossa arizonensis (assembly GCF_051014685.1). Classification (NCBI taxonomy): domain Eukaryota; kingdom Metazoa; phylum Arthropoda; class Insecta; order Hymenoptera; family Colletidae; genus Ptiloglossa; species Ptiloglossa arizonensis. Next base: position 147,254 of record NW_027478905.1, on the reverse strand, counting down.
GGTTGAGACGGCAAAAAATTTTTCGCAATTCTGCTGCTCCAAACGCTTAACCAGAACGGCCTAGGGAAAAAATACACATACCCTTGTAATCGGGCGAGTTTCTACTTTCAGATGCAATAGGAATTTTTGGGTTAGGTCATTCCGTTCGCGAGATATGGGAGTTTCCAGCTAAGAAATGGTTGAGAAGACAAGAAATTTTTCGCAATTCTGCTGCTCCAAACGCTTAACCAGAATGGCCTAGGGAAAAAATACGCATACAGTTGTAATCGGGCGAGTTTCTACTTTCAGATACAATAGGAATTTTTGGGTTAGGTCAATCCGTTCGCGAGATATGGGAGTTTGAAGCTAAGAAATGGTTGAGAAGACAACAAATTTTTCGCAATTCTGCTGCTCCAAACGCTTAACCAGAATGGCCTAGGGAAAAAATACGCATACAGTTGTAATCGGGCGAGTTTCTACTTTCAGACGCTGCAGGAATTTTTGGGTTTGGTCAATCCGTTCGCGAGATATGGGACTTTGAATCTAAGAAATGGTTGAGAAGACAACAAATTTTTCGCACTTCTGCTTCTCCAAACGCTTAACCAGAATGGCCTAGGGAATAAAAATACCCATACAGTTGCAATCGGACGAGTTTCCACTTTCAGTTACAATAGGAATTTTTGGGTTAGGTCAATCCGTTCGCGAGATATGGGACATTGAAGCTAAGAAATGGTTGACAAGATAACAAATTTCTTGCACTACTGCTGCTCCAATGGCTTAACCAGAATGGCCTAGGGAAAAAATACACATACCGATGTAATCGGGCGAGTTTCTAATTTCAGACGCAACAGGAATTTTTGGGTTACGTCAATCCGTTCGCGAGATATGGGAGTTTGAAGCCAAGAAATGGATGAGACGGCAAAAAATTATTCGCAATTCTGCTGCTCCAAACGCTTAACCAGAACGGCCTAGGGAAAAAATACCCATACCGTTGTAATCGGACGAGTTTCTACTTTCAGATGCAATAGGAATTTTTGGGTTAGGTCAATCCGTTCGCGAGATATGGGAGTTTGAAGCCAAGAAATGGTTGAGACGGCAAAAAATTTTTCGCAATTCTGCTGCTCCAAACGCTTAACCAGAACGGCCTAGGGAAAAAATACACATACCGTTGTAATCGGGCGAGTTTCTACTTTCAGACGCTGCAGGAATTTTTGGGTTTGGTCAATCCGTTCGCGAGATATGGGACTTTGAATCTAAGAAATGGTTGAGAAGACAACAAATTTTTCGCACTTCTGCTGCTCCAAACGCTTAACCAGAATGGCCTAGGGAATAAAAATACCCATACAGTTGTAATCGGGCGAGTTTCTACTTTCAGACGCAGCAGGAATTTTTGGGTTTGGTCAATCCGTTCGCGAGATATTGGAGTTTGAAGCTATGAAATGTTTGAGAAGACAACTAATTCTTCGCACTTCTGCTGCTCCAAACGCTTAACCAGAATGGCCTAAGGAAAAAATACACATACCGATGTAATCGGGCGAGTTTCTAATTTCAGACGCAACAGGAATTTTTGGGTTAGGTCAATCCGTTCGCGAGATATGGGAGTTTGAAGCCAAGAAATGGATGAGACGGCAAAAAATTATTCGCAATTCTGCTGCTCCAAACGCTTAACCAGAACGGCCTGGGGAAAAAATACCCATACCGTTGTAATCGGACGAGTTTCTACTTTCAGATGCAATAGGAATTTTTGGGTTAGGTCAATCCGTTCGCGAGATATGGGAGTTTGAAGCCAAGAAATGGTTGAGACGGCAAAAAATTTATCGCAATTCTGCTGCTCCAAACGCTTAACCAGAACGGCCTAGGGAAAAAATACACATACCGTTGTAATCGGGCGAGTTTCTACTTTCAGATGCAATAGGAATTTTTGGGTTAGGTCATTCGGTTCGCGAGATATGGGAGTTTCCAGCTAAGAAATGGTTGAGAAGACAAGAAATTTTTCGCAATTCTGCTGCTCCAAACGCTTAACCAGAATGGCCTAGGGAAAAAATACGCATACAGTTGTAATCGGGCGAGTTTCTACTTTCAGACGCAGCAGCAATTTTTGGGTTTGGTCAATCCGTTCGCGAGATATGGGAGTTTGAAGCCAAGAAATGGTTGAGAAGGCAAAAAATTTTTCGCAATTCTGCTGCTCCAAACGCTTAACCAGAATGGCCTGGGGAAGAAATACACATACCGTTGTAATCGGGCGAGTTTCTACTTTCAGATGTAATAGGAATTTTTGGGCTAGGTCAATCCGCTCGCGAGATATGGGAGTTTGAAGCTAAGAAATGTTTGACAAGACAACAAATTTGTCGCAATTCTGCTGCTCCAAACGCTTAACCAGAATGGCCTAGGGAAAAAATACGCATACAGTTGTAATCGGGCGAGTTTCTACTTTCAGACGCTGCAGGAATTTTTGGGTTTGGTCAATCCGGTCGCGAGATATGGGACTTTGAAGCTAAGAAATGGTTGAGAAGACAACAAATTTTTCGCACTTCTGCTGCTCCAAACGCTTAACCAGAATGCCCTAGGGAAAAAATACACATACCGCTGTAATCGGGCGAGTTTCTACTTTCAGACGCAATAGGAATTTTTGGGTAAAGTCAATCCGTTCGCGAGATATGGGAGTTTGAAACCAAGAAATGGTTGAGAAGGCAAAAAATTTTTCGCAATTCTGCTGCTCCAAACGCTTAACCAGAATGGCCTAGGGAAAAAATACGCATACAGTTGTAATCGGGCGAGTTTCTACTTTCAGACGCTGCAGGAATTTTTGGGTTTGGTCAATCCGTTCGCGAGATATGGGACTTTGAATCTAAGAAATGGTTGAGAAGACAACAAATTTTTCGCACTTCTGCTGCTCCAAACGCTTAACCAGAATGGCCTAGGGAAAAAATACGCATACAGTAGTAAACGGGCGAGTATCTACTTTCAGACGCAGCAGGAATTTTTGGGTTTGGTCAATCCGTTCGCGAGATATGGGACTTTGAAGCTAAGAAATGGTTGAGAAGATAACAAATTTTTCGCACTTCTGCTGCTCCAAACGCTTAACCAGAATGGCCTAGGGAAAAAATACCCATACCGTTGTAATCGGACGAGTTTCTACTTTCAGATGCAATAGGAATTTTTGGGTTAGGTCAATCCGTTCGCGAGATATGGGAGTTTGAAGCCAAGAAATGGTTGAGAAGGCAAAAAATTTTTCGCAATTCTGCTGCACCAAACGCTTAACCAGAATGGCCTAGGGAAAAAATGAACATACCGTTGTAATCGGGCGAGTTTCTACTTTCAGATGCAATAGGAATTTTTGGGTTAGGTCATTCCGTTCGCGAGATATGGGAGTTTCCAGCTAAGAAATGGTTGAGAAGACAAGAAATTTTTCGCAATTCTGCTGCTCCAAACGCTTAACCAGAATGGCCTAGGGAAAAAATACGCATACAGTTGTAATCGGGCGAGTTTCTACTTTCAGACGCAGCAGGAATTTTTGGGTTTGGTCAATCCGGTCGCGAGATATGGGACTTTGAAGCTAAGAAATGGTTGAGAAGACAACAAATTTTTCGCACTTCTGCTGCTCCAAACGCTTAACCAGAATGCCCTAGGGAAAAAATACACATACCGCTGTAATCGGGCGAGTTTCTACTTTCAGACGCAATAGGAATTTTTGGGTAAAGTCAATCCGTTCGCGAGATATGGGAGTTTGAAACCAAGAAATGGTTGAGAAGGCAAAAAATTTTTCGCAATTCTGCTGCACCAAACGCTTAACCAGAATGGCCTAGGGAAAAAATGAACATACCGTTGTAATCGGGCGAGTTTCTACTTTCAGATGCAATAGGAATTTTTGGGTTAGGTCAATCCGTTCGCGAGATATGGGAGTTTGAAGCTAAGAAATGGTTGAGAAGACAACAAATTTTTCGCAATTCTGCTGCTCCAATCGCTTAACCAGAATGGCCTAGGGAAAAAATACGCATACAGTTGTAATCGGGCGAGTTTCTACTTTCAGACGCTGCAGGAATTTTTGGGTTTGGTCAATCCGGTCGCGAGATATGGGACTTTGAAGCTAAGAAATGGTTGAGAAGACAACAAATTTTTCGCACTTCTGCTGCTCCAAACGCTTAACCAGAATGCCCTAGGGAAAAAATACACATACCGCTGTAATCGGGCGAGTTTCTACTTTCAGACGCAATAGGAATTTTTGGGTAAAGTCAATCCGTTCGCGAGATATGGGAGTTTGAAACCAAGAAATGGTTGAGAAGGCAAAAAATTTTTCGCAATTCTGCTGCTCCAAACGCTTAACCAGAATGGCCTAGGGAAAAAATACGCATACAGTTGTAATCGGGCGAGTTTCTACTTTCAGACGCTGCAGGAATTTTTGGGTTTGGTCAATCCGTTCGCGAGATATGGGACTTTGAATCTAAGAAATGGTTGAGAAGACAACAAATTTTTCGCACTTCTGCTGCTCCAAACGCTTAACCAGAATGGCCTAGGGAAAAAATACGCATACAGTAGTAAACGGGCGAGTATCTACTTTCAGACGCAGCAGGAATTTTTGGGTTTGGTCAATCCGTTCGCGAGATATGGGACTTTGAAGCTAAGAAATGGTTGAGAAGATAACAAATTTTTCGCACTTCTGCTGCTCCAAACGCTTAACCAGAATGGCCTAGGGAAAAAATACCCATACCGTTGTAATCGGACGAGTTTCTACTTTCAGATGCAATAGGAATTTTTGGGTTAGGTCAATCCGTTCGCGAGATATGGGAGTTTGAAGCCAAGAAATGGTTGAGAAGGCAAAAAATTTTTCGCAATTCTGCTGCACCAAACGCTTAACCAGAATGGCCTAGGGAAAAAATGAACATACCGTTGTAATCGGGCGAGTTTCTACTTTCAGATGCAATAGGAATTTTTGGGTTAGGTCATTCCGTTCGCGAGATATGGGAGTTTCCAGCTAAGAAATGGTTGAGAAGACAAGAAATTTTTCGCAATTCTGCTGCTCCAAACGCTTAACCAGAATGGCCTAGGGAAAAAATACGCATACAGTTGTAATCGGGCGAGTTTCTACTTTCAGACGCAGCAGGAATTTTTGGGTTTGGTCAATCCGGTCGCGAGATATGGGACTTTGAAGCTAAGAAATGGTTGAGAAGACAACAAATTTTTCGCAATTCTGCTGCTCCAAACGCTTAACCAGAATGCCCTAGGGAAAAAATACACATACCGCTGTAATCGGGCGAGTTTCTACTTTCAGACGCAATAGGAATTTTTGGGTAAAGTCAATCCGTTCGCGAGATATGGGAGTTTGAAACCAAGAAATGGTTGAGAAGGCAAAAAATTTTTCGCAATTCTGCTGCACCAAACGCTTAACCAGAATGGCCTAGGGAAAAAATGAACATACCGTTGTAATCGGGCGAGTTTCTACTTTCAGATGCAATAGGAATTTTTGGGTTAGGTCAATCCGTTCGCGAGATATGGGAGTTTGAAGCTAAGAAATGGTTGAGAAGACAACAAATTTTTCGCAATTCTGCTGCTCCAATCGCTTAACCAGAATGGCCTAGGGAAAAAATACGCATACAGTTGTAATCGGGCGAGTTTCTACTTTCAGACGCTGCAGGAATTTTTGGGTTTGGTCAATCCGTTCGCGAGATATGGGACTTTGAATCTAAGAAATGGTTGAGAAGACAACAAATTTTTCGCACTCCTGCTGCTCCAAACGCTTAACCAGAATGGCCTAGGGAAAACATACGCATACAGTTGTAATCGGGCGAGTTTCTACTTTCAGACGCAGCAGGAATTTTTGGGTTTGGTCAATCCGTTCGCGAGATATGGGAGTTTGAAGCCAAGAAATGGTTGAGAAGGCAAAAAATTTTTCGCAATTCTGCTGCTCCAAACGCTTAACCAGAATGGCCTGGGGAAGAAATACACATACCGTTGTAATCGGGCGAGTTTCTACTTTCAGATGCAATAGGAATTTTTGGATTAGGTCAATCCGTTCGCGAGATATGGGACTTTGAAGCTAAGAAATGGTTGAGAAGACAACAAATTTTTCGCACTTCTGCTGCTCCAAACGCTTAACCAGAATGGCCTAGGGAAAAAATGCCCATACCGTTGTAATCGGACGAGTTTCTACTTTCAGTTACAATAGGAATTTTTGGGTTTGGTCAATCCGTTCGCGAGATATGGGACTTTGAAGCTAAGAAATGGTTGAGAAGACAACAAATTTTTCGCACTTCTGCTGCTCCAAACGCTTAACCAGAATGGCCTAGGGAAAAAATACCCATACCGTTGTAATCGGACGAGTTTCTACTTTCAGATGCAATAGGAATTTTTGGGTTAGGTCAATCCGTTCGCGAGATATGGGAGTTTGAAGCCAAGAAATGGTTGAGACGGCAAAAAATTTTTCGCAATTCTGCTGCTCCAAACGCTTAACCAGAACGGCCTAGGGAAAAAATACACATACCCTTGTAATCGGGCGAGTTTCTACTTTCAGATGCAATAGGAATTTTTGGGTTAGGTCATTCCGTTCGCGAGATATGGGAGTTTCCAGCTAAGAAATGGTTGAGAAGACAAGAAATTTTTCGCAATTCTGCTGCTCCAAACGCTTAACCAGAATGGCCTAGGGAAAAAATACGCATACAGTTGTAATCGGGCGATTTTCTACTTTCAGATACAATAGGAATTTTTGGGTTAGGTCAATCCGTTCGCGAGATATGGGAGTTTGAAGCTAAGAAATGGTTGAGAAGACAACAAATTTTTCGCAATTCTGCTGCTCCAAACGCTTAACCAGAATGGCCTAGGGAAAAAATACGCATACAGTTGTAATCGGGCGAGTTTCTACTTTCAGACGCTGCAGGAATTTTTGGGTTTGGTCAATCCGTTCGCGAGATATGGGACTTTGAATCTAAGAAATGGTTGAGAAGACAACAAATTTTTCGCACTTCTGCTTCTCCAAACGCTTAACCAGAATGGCCTAGGGAATAAAAATACCCATACAGTTGCAATCGGACGAGTTTCCACTTTCAGTTACAATAGGAATTTTTGGGTTAGGTCAATCCGTTCGCGAGATATGGGACATTGAAGCTAAGAAATGGTTGACAAGATAACAAATTTCTTGCACTACTGCTGCTCCAATGGCTTAACCAGAATGGCCTAGGGAAAAAATACACATACGGTTGTAATCGGGCGAGTTTCTACTTTCAGATGCAATAGGAATTTTTGGGTTAGGTCAATCCGTTCGCGAGATATGGGAGTTTGAAGCTAAGAAATGGTTGAGAAGACAAGGAATTTTTCGCAATTCTGCTGCTCCAAACGCTTAACCAGAATGGCCTAGGGAAAAAATACGCATACAGTTGTAATCGGGCGAGTTTCTACTTTCAGACGCAGCAGGAATTTTTGGGTTTGGTCAATCCGGCCGCGAGATATGGGACTTTGAAGCTAAGAAATGGTTGAGAAGACAACAAATTTTTCGCACTTCTGCTGCTCCAAACGCTTAACCAGAATGGCCCAGGGAAAAAATACCCATACAGTTGTAATCGGGCGAGTTTCTACTTTCAGACGCAGCAGGAATTTTTGGGTTTGGTCAATCCGGTCGCGAGATATGGGACTTTGAAGCTAAGAAATGGTTGAGAAGACAACAAATTTTTCGCACTTCTGCTGCTCCAAACGCTTAACCAGAATGGCCTAGGGAAAAAATACACATACCGATGTAATCGGGCGAGTTTCTAATTTCAGACGCAACAGGAATTTTTGGGTTACGTCAATCCGTTCGCGAGATATGGGAGTTTGAAGCCAAGAAATGGATGAGACGGCAAAAAATTATTCGCAATTCTGCTGCTCCAAACGCTTAACCAGAACGGCCTAGGGAAAAAATACCCATACCGTTGTAATCGGACGAGTTTCTACTTTCAGATGCAATAGGAATTTTTGGGTTAGGTCAATCCGTTCGCGAGATATGGGAGTTTGAAGCCAAGAAATGGTTGAGACGGCAAAAAATTTTTCGCAATTCTGCTGCTCCAAACGCTTAACCAGAACGGCCTAGGGAAAAAATACACATACCGTTGTAATCGGGCGAGTTTCTACTTTCAGACGCTGCAGGAATTTTTGGGTTTGGTCAATCCGTTCGCGAGATATGGGACTTTGAATCTAAGAAATGGTTGAGAAGACAACAAATTTTTCGCACTTCTGCTGCTCCAAACCCTTAACCAGAATGGCCTAGGGAATAAAAATACCCATACAGTTGTAATCGGGCGAGTTTCTACTTTCAGACGCAGCAGGAATTTTTGGGTTTGGTCAATCCGTTCGCGAGATATTGGAGTTTGAAGCTATGAAATGTTTGAGAAGACAACTAATTCTTCGCACTTCTGCTGCTCCAAACGCTTAACCAGAATGGCCTAGGGAAAAAATACACATACCGATGTAATCGGGCGAGTTTCTAATTTCAGACGCAACAGGAATTTTTGGGTTAGGTCAATCCGTTCGCGAGATATGGGAGTTTGAAGCCAAGAAATGGATGAGACGGCAAAAAATTATTCGCAATTCTGCTGCTCCAAACGCTTAACCAGAACGGCCTGGGGAAAAAATACCCATACCGTTGTAATCGGACGAGTTTCTACTTTCAGATGCAATAGGAATTTTTGGGTTAGGTCAATCCGTTCGCGAGATATGGGAGTTTGAAGCCAAGAAATGGTTGAGACGGCAAAAAATTTATCGCAATTCTGCTGCTCCAAACGCTTAACCAGAACGGCCTAGGGAAAAAATACACATACCGTTGTAATCGGGCGAGTTTCTACTTTCAGATGCAATAGGAATTTTTGGGTTAGGTCATTCGGTTCGAGAGATATGGGAGTTTCCAGCTAAGAAATGGTTGAGAAGACAAGAAATTTTTCGCAATTCTGCTGCTCCAAACGCTTAACCAGAATGGCCTAGGGAAAAAATACGCATACAGTTGTAATCGGGCGAGTTTCTACTTTCAGACGCAGCAGCAATTTTTGGGTTTGGTCAATCCGGTCGCGAGATATGGGACTTTGAAGCTAAGAAATGGTTGAGAAGACAACAAATTTTTCGCACTTCTGCTGCTCCAAACGCTTAACCAGAATGCCCTAGGGAAAAAATACACATACCGCTGTAATCGGGCGAGTTTCTACTTTCAGATGTAATAGGAATTTTTGGGTTAGGTCAATCCGCTCGCGAGATATGGGAGTTTGAAGCTAAGAAATGGTTGACAAGACAACAAATTTGTCGCACTTCTGCTGCTCCAGCGCTTAACCAGAATGGCCTAGGGAAAAAATACGCATACATTTGTAATCGGGCGAGTTTCTACTATCAGACGCAGCTGGAATTTTTGGGTTTGGTCAATCCGATCGCGAGATATGGGAGTTTGAAGCCAAGAAATGGTTGAGACGGCAAAAAATTTTTCGCACTTCTGCTGCTCCAAACGCTTAACCAGAATGGCCTAGGGAATAAAAATACCCATACAGTTGTAATCGGGCGAGTTTCTACTTTCAGACGCAGCAGGAATTTTTGGGTTTGGTCAATCCGTTCGCGAGATATTGGAGTTTGAAGCTATGAAATGTTTGAGAAGACAACTAATTCTTCGCACTTCTGCTGCTCCAAACGCTTAACCAGAATGGCCTAGGGAAAAAATACACATACCGATGTAATCGGGCGAGTTTCTAATTTCAGACGCAACAGGAATTTTTGGGTTAGGTCAATCCGTTCGCGAGATATGGGAGTTTGAAGCCAAGAAATGGATGAGACGGCAAAAAATTATTCGCAATTCTGCTGCTCCAAACGCTTAACCAGAACGGCCTAGGGAAAAAATACCCATACCGTTGTAATCGGACGAGTTTCTACTTTCAGATGCAATAGGAATTTTTGGGTTAGGTCAATCCGTTCGCGAGATATGGGAGTTTGAAGTCAAGAAATGGTTGAGACGGCAAAAAATTTTTCGCAATTCTGCTGCTCCAAACGCTTAACCAGAACGGCCTAGGGAAAAAATACACATACCGTTGTAATCGGGCGAGTTTCTACTTTCAGACGCTGCAGGAATTTTTGGGTTTGGTCAATCCGTTCGCGAGATATGGGACTTTGAATCTAAGAAATGGTTGAGAAGACAACAAATTTTTCGCACTTCTGCTGCTCCAAACGCTTAACCAGAATGGCCTAGGGAATAAAAATACCCATACAGTTGTAATCGGGCGAGTTTCTACTTTCAGACGCAGCAGGAATTTTTGGGTTTGGTCAATCCGTTCGCGAGATATTGGAGTTTGAAGCTATGAAATGTTTGAGAAGACAACTAATTCTTCGCACTTCTGCTGCTCCAAACGCTTAACCAGAATGGCCTAGGGAAAAAAAAACACATACCGATGTAATCGGGCGAGTTTCTAATTTCAGACGCAACAGGAATTTTTGGGTTAGGTCAATCCGTTCGCGAGATATGGGAGTTTGAAGCCAAGAAATGGATGAGACGGCAAAAAATTATTCGCAATTCTGCTGCTCCAAACGCTTAACCAGAACGGCCTGGGGAAAAAATACCCATACCGTTGTAATCGGACGAGTTTCTACTTTCAGATGCAATAGGAATTTTTGGGTTAGGTCAATCCGTTCGCGAGATATGGGAGTTTGAAGCCAAGAAATGGTTGAGACGGCAAAAAATTTTTCGCAATTCTGCTGCTCCAAACGCTTAACCAGAACGGCCTAGGGAAAAAATACACATACCGTTGTAATCGGGCGAGTTTCTACTTTCAGATGCAATAGGAATTTTTGGGTTAGGTCATTCGGTTCGCGAGATATGGGAGTTTCCAGCTAAGAAATGGTTGAGAAGACAAGAAATTTTTCGCAATTCTGCTGCTCCAAACGCTTAACCAGAATGGCCTAGGGAAAAAATACGCATACAGTTGTAATCGGGCGAGTTTCTACTTTCAGACGCAGCAGGAATTTTTGGGTTTGGTCAATCCGTTCGCGAGATATGGGAGTTTGAAGCTAAGAAATGTTTGACAAGACAACAAATTTGTCGCAATTCTGCTGCTCCAAACGCTTAACCAGAGTGGCCTAGGGAAAAAATACGCATACAGTTGTAATCGGGCGAGTTTCTACTTTCAGACGCAGCAGGAATTTTTGGGTTTGGTCAATCCGGTCGCGAGATATGGGACTTTGAAGCTAAGAAATGGTTGAGAAGACAACAAATTTTTCGCACTTCTGCTACTCCAAACGCTTAACCAGAATGCCCTAGGGAAAAAATACACATACCGCTGTAATCGGGCGAGTTTCTACTTTCAGACGCAATACGAATTTTTGGGTTAGGTCAATACTTTCGCGAGATATGGGAATTTGAAACCAAGAAATGGTTGAGAAGGCAAAATATTTTTCGCAATTCGGCTGCACCAAACGCTTAACCAGAATGGCCTAGGGAAAAAATACACATACAGTTGTAATCGGGCGAGTTTCTACTTTCAGACGCAGCAGGAATTTTTGGGTTTGGTCAATCCGTTCGCGAGATATGGGAGTTTGAAGCTATGAAATGTTTGAGAAGACAACTAATTCTTCGCACATCTGCTGCTCCAAACGCTTAACCAGAATGGCCTAGGGAGAAAATACACATACCGATGTAACCGGGCGAGTTTCTAATTTCAGACGCAACAGGAATTTTTGGGTTAGGTCAATCCGTTCGCGAGATATGGGAGTTTGAAGCCAAGAAATGGTTGAGAAGGCAAAAAATTTTTCGCAATTCTGCTGCTTCAAACGCTTAACCAGAATGGCCTGGGGAAGAAATACACATACCGTTGTAATCGGGCGAGTTTCTACTTTCAGATGTAATAGGAATTTTTGGGTTAGGTCAATCCGCTCGCGAGATATGGGAGTTTGAAGCTAAGAAATGGTTGACAAGACAACAAATTTGTCGCACTTCTGCTGCTCCAGCGCTTAACCAGAATGGCCTAGGGAAAAAATACGCATACAGTTGTAATCGGGCGAGTTTCTACTTTCAGACGCAGCAGGAATTTTTGGGTTTGGTCAATCCGTTCGCGAGATATTGGAGTTTGAAGCTATGAAATGTTTGAGAAGACAACTAATTCTTCGCACTTCTGCTGCTCCAAACGCTTAACCAGAATGGCCTAGGGAAAAAATACACATACCGATGTAATCGGGCGAGTTTCTAATTTCAGACGCAACAGGAATTTTTGGGTTAGGTCAATCCGTTCGCGAGATATGGGAGTTTGAAGCCAAGAAATGGATGAGACGGCAAAAAATTATTCGCAATTCTGCTGCTCCAAACGCTTAACCAGAACGGCCTAGGGAAAAAATACCCATACCGTTGTAATCGGACGAGTTTCTACTTTCAGATGCAATAGGAATTTTTGGGTTAGGTCAATCCGTTCGCGAGATATGGGAGTTTGAAGTCAAGAAATGGTTGAGACGGCAAAAAATTTTTCGCAATTCTGCTGCTCCAAACGCTTAACCAGAACGGCCTAGGGAAAAAATACACATACCGTTGTAATCGGGCGAGTTTCTACTTTCAGACGCTGCAGGAATTTTTGGGTTTGGTCAATCCGTTCGCGAGATATGGGACTTTGAATCTAAGAAATGGTTGAGAAGACAACAAATTTTTCGCACTTCTGCTGCTCCAAACGCTTAACCAGAATGGCCTAGGGAATAAAAATACCCATACAGTTGTAATCGGGCGAGTTTCTACTTTCAGACGCAGCAGGAATTTTTGGGTTTGGTCAATCCGTTCGCGAGATATTGGAGTTTGAAGCTATGAAATGTTTGAGAAGACAACTAATTCTTCGCACTTCTGCTGCTCCAAACGCTTAACCAGAATGGCCTAGGGAAAAAAAAACACATACCGATGTAATCGGGCGAGTTTCTAATTTCAGACGCAACAGGAATTTTTGGGTTAGGTCAATCCGTTCGCGAGATATGGGAGTTTGAAGCCAAGAAATGGATGAGACGGCAAAAAATTATTCGCAATTCTGCTGCTCCAAACGCTTAACCAGAACGGCCTAGGGAAAAAATACCCATACCGTTGTAATCGGACGAGTTTCTACTTTCAGATGCAATAGGAATTTTTGGGTTAGGTCAATCCGTTCGCGAGATATGGGAGTTTGAAGTCAAGAAATGGTTGAGACGGCAAAAAATTTTTCGCAATTCTGCTGCTCCAAACGCTTAACCAGAACGGCCTAGGGAAAAAATACACATACCGTTGTAATCGGGCGAGTTTCTACTTTCAGACGCTGCAGGAATTTTTGGGTTTGGTCAATCCGTTCGCGAGATATGGGACTTTGAATCTAAGAAATGGTTGAGAAGACAACAAATTTTTCGCACTTCTGCTGCTCCAAACGCTTAACCAGAATGGCCTAGGGAATAAAAATACCCATACAGTTGTAATCGGGCGAGTTTCTACTTTCAGACGCAGCAGGAATTTTTGGGTTTGGTCAATCCGTTCGCGAGATATTGGAGTTTGAAGCTATGAAATGTTTGAGAAGACAACTAATTCTTCGCACTTCTGCTGCTCCAAACGCTTAACCAGAATGGCCTAGGGAAAAAAAAACACATACCGATGTAATCGGGCGAGTTTCTAATTTCAGACGCAACAGGAATTTTTGGGTTAGGTCAATCCGTTCGCGAGATATGGGAGTTTGAAGCCAAGAAATGGATGAGACGGCAAAAAATTATTCGCAATTCTGCTGCTCCAAACGCTTAACCAGAACGGCCTGGGGAAAAAATACCCATACCGTTGTAATCGGACGAGTTTCTACTTTCAGATGCAATAGGAATTTTTGGGTTAGGTCAATCCGTTCGCGAGATATGGGAGTTTGAAGCCAAGAAATGGTTGAGACGGCAAAAAATTTTTCGCAATTCTGCTGCTCCAAACGCTTAACCAGAACGGCCTAGGGAAAAAATACACATACCGTTGTAATCGGGCGAGTTTCTACTTTCAGATGCAATAGGAATTTTTGGGTTAGGTCATTCGGTTCGCGAGATATGGGAGTTTCCAGCTAAGAAATGGTTGAGAAGACAAGAAATTTTTCGCAATTCTGCTGCTCCAAACGCTTAACCAGAATGGCCTAGGGAAAAAATACGCATACAGTTGTAATCGGGCGAGTTTCTACTTTCAGACGCAGCAGGAATTTTTGGGTTTGGTCAATCCGTTCGCGAGATATGGGAGTTTGAAGCTAAGAAATGTTTGACAAGACAACAAATTTGTCGCAATTCTGCTGCTCCAAACGCTTAACCAGAGTGGCCTAGGGAAAAAATACGCATACAGTTGTAATCGGGCGAGTTTCTACTTTCAGACGCAGCAGGAATTTTTGGGTTTGGTCAATCCGGTCGCGAGATATGGGACTTTGAAGCTAAGAAATGGTTGAGAAGACAACAAATTTTTCGCACTTCTGCTACTCCAAACGCTTAACCAGAATGCCCTAGGGAAAAAATACACATACCGCTGTAATCGGGCGAGTTTCTACTTTCAGACGCAATAGGAATTTTTGGGTTAGGTCAATTCTTTCGCGAGATATGGGAATTTGAAACCAAGAAATGGTTGAGAAGGCAAAATATTTTTCGCAATTCGGCTGCACCAAACGCTTAACCAGAATGGCCTAGGGAAAAAATACACATACAGTTGTAATCGGGCGAGTTTCTACTTTCAGACGCAGCAGGAATTTTTGGGTTTGGTCAATCCGTTCGCGAGATATGGGAGTTTGAAGCTATGAAATGTTTGAGAAGACAACTAATTCTTCGCACATCTGCTGCTCCAAACGCTTAACCAGAATGGCCTAGGGAGAAAATACACATACCGATGTAACCGGGCGAGTTTCTAATTTCAGACGCAACAGGAATTTTTGGGTTAGGTCAATCCGTTCGCGAGATATGGGAGTTTGAAGCCAAGAAATGGTTGAGAAGGCAAAAAATTTTTCGCAATTCTGCTGCTTCAAACGCTTAACCAGAATGGCCTGGGGAAGAAATACACATACCGTTGTAATCGGGCGAGTTTCTACTTTCAGATGTAATAGGAATTTTTGGGTTAGGTCAATCCGCTCGCGAGATATGGGAGTTTGAAGCTAAGAAATGGTTGACAAGACAACAAATTTGTCGCACTTCTGCTGCTCCAGCGCTTAACCAGAATGGCCTAGGGAAAAAATACGCATACAGTTGTAATCGGGCGAGTTTCTACTATCAGACGCAGCTGGAATTTTTGGGTTTGGTCAATCCGTTCGCGAGATATGGGACTTTGAAGCTAAGAAATGGTTGAGAAGACATCAAATTTTTCGCAGTACTGCTGCTCCAATCGCTTAACCAGAATGGGCTAGGGAAAAAATACACATACCGTTGTAATCGGGCGAGATTCTCCTTTCAGATGCAATAGGAATTTTTGGGTTAGGTCAATCCGCTCGCGAGATATGGGAGTTTGAAGCTAAGAAATGGTTGAGAAGACAACAAATTTGTCGCACTTCTGCTGCTCCAAACGCTTAACCAGAATAGCCTGGGGAAAAAATGCCCATACCGTTGTAATCGGGCGAGTTTCTACTTTCAGTTACAATAGGAATTTTTGGGTTAGGTCAATCCTTTCGCGAGATATGGGACTTTGAAGCTAAGAAATGGTTGACAAGACATCAAATTTTTCGCACTACTGCTGCTCCAATCGCTTAACCAGAATGGGCTAGGGAAAAAATACGCATACAGTTGTAATCTGGCGAGTTTCTACTTTCAGACGCAGCAGGAATTTTTGGGTTTGGTCAATCCGTTCGCGAGATATGGGACTTTGAAGCTAAGAAATGGTTGAGAAGACAACAAATTTTTCGCACTTCTGCTGCCCCAAACGCTTAACCAGAATGGCCTAGGGAAAAAATACACATACCGCTGTAATCGGGCGAGTTTCTACTTTCAGATGCAATAGGAATTTTTGGGTTAGGTCAATCCGTTCGCGAGATATGAGAGTTTGAAGCCAAGAAATGGTTGAGAAAGCAAAAAATTTTTCGCAATTCTGCTGCTCCAAACGCTTAACCAGAATGGCCTAGGGAAAAAATGCCCATACCGTTGTAATCGGACGAGATTCTACTTTCAGTTACAATAGGAATTTTTGGGTTAGGTCAATCCTTTTGCGAGATATGGGACTTTGAAGCTAAGAAATGGTTGACAAGACATCAAATTTTTCGCACTACTGCTGCTCCAATCGCTTAACCAGAATGGGCTAGGGAAAAAATACACATACCGTTGTAATCGGGCGAGATTCTACTTTCAGATGCAATAGGAATTTTTGGGTTAGGTCAATCCGCTCGCGAGATATGGGAGTTTGAAGCTAAGAAATGGTTGAGAGGACAACAAATTTGTCGCACTTCTGCTGCTCCAAACACTTAACCAGAATAGCCTAGGGAAAAAATACACATACAGTTGTAATCGGGCGAGTTTCTACTTTCAGTTACAATAGGAATTTTTGGGTTAGGTCAATCCGTTCGCGAGATATGAGAGTTTGAAGCCAAGAAATGGTTGAGAAAGCAAAAAATTTTTCGCAATTCTGCTGCTCCAAACGCTTAACCAGAATGGCCTAGGGAAAAAATACACATACAGTTGTAATCGGGCGAGTTTCTACTTTCAGACGCTGCAGGAATTTTTGGGTTTGGTCAATCCGTTCGCGAGATATGGGACTTTGAAGCTAAGAAATGGTTGAGAAGACAAAAAATTTTTCGCACTTCTGCTGTTCCAAACGCTTAACCAGAATGGCCTAGGGAAAAAAAAACATACCGTTGTAATCGGGCGAGTTTCTACTTTCAGATGCAATAGGAATTTTTGGGTTAGGTTAATCCGTTCGCGAGATATGGGAGTTTGAAGCCAAGAAATGGTTGAGGAGGCAAAAAATTTTTCGCAATTCTGCTGCTCCAAACGCTTAAACAGAATGGCCTAGGGAAAAAATACAGATACCGTTATAATCGGGCGAGTTTCTAATTTCAGACGCAACAGGAATTTTTGGGTTAGGTCAATCCGTTCGCGAGATATGGGAGTTTGAAGCTATGAAATGTTTGAGAATACAACTAATTCTTCGCACTTCTGCTGCTCCAAACGCTTAACCAGAATGGCCTAGGCAAAAAATACACATACCGTTGTAATCGGGCGAGTTTCTAATTTCAGACGCAACAGGAATTTTTGGGTTAGGTCAATCCGTTCGCGAGATATGGGAGTTTGAAGCCAAGAAATGGTTGAGAAGGCAAAAAATTTTTCGCAATTCTGCTGCTCCAAACGCTTAACCAGAATGGCCTAGGGAAAAAATACACATACCGCTGTAATCGGGCGAGGTTCTACTTTCAGATGCAATTGGAATTTTTGGGTTAGGTCAATCCGTTCGCGAGATATGGGAGTTTGAAGCCAAGAAATGGTTGAGAAGGCAAAAAATCATTCGCACTTCTGCTGCTCCAAACGCTTAAACAGAATGGCCTAGGGAAAAAATACAGATACCGTTATAATCGGGCGAGTTTCTACTTTCAGATGCAACAGGAATTTTTGGGTTAGGTCAATCCGTTCGCGAGATATGGGAGTTTGAAGCCAAGAAATGGTTGAGAAGGCAAAAAATTTTTCGCAATTCTGACGCTCCAAACGCTTAACCAGAATGGCCTAGGGAAAAAATACACATACAGTTGTAATCGGGCGAGTCTCTACTTCCAGACGCTACAGGAATTTTTGGGTTAGGTCAATCCGTTCGCGAGATATGGGAGTTTGAAGCCAAGAAATGGTTGAGAAGGCAAAAAATTTTTCGCAATTCTGACGCTCCAAACGCTTAACCAGAATGGCCTAGGGAAAAAATACACATACAGTTGTAATCGGGCGAGTCTCTACTTCCAGACGCTACAGGAATTTTTGGGTTAGGTCAATCCGTTCGCGAGATATGGGAGTTTGAAGCCAAGAAATGGTTGAGAAGGCAAAAAATTTTTCGCAATTCTGCTGCTCCAAACGCTTAACCAGAATGGCCTAGGGAAAAAATACACATACCGCTGTAATCGGGCGAGGTTCTACTTTCAGATGCAATTGGAATTTTTGGGTTAGGTCAATCCGTTCGCGAGATATGGGAGTTTGAAGCCAAGAAATGGATGAGACGGCAAAAAATTTTTCGCAATTCTGCTGCACCAAACGCTTAACCAGAACGGCCTAGGGAAAAAATACACATACCGTTGTAATCGGGCGAGTTTCAACTTTCAGATGCAATAGGAATTTTTGGGTTAGGTCATTCCGTTCGCGAGATATGGGAGTTTCCAGCTAAGAAATGGTTGAGAAGACAAGAAATTTTTCGCAATTCTGCTGCTCCAAACGCTTAACCAGAATGGCCTAGGGAAAAAATACACATACAGTTGTAATCGGGCGAGTCTCTACTTCCAGACGCTACAGGAATTTTTGGGTTAGGTCAATCCGTTCGCGAGATATGGGAGTTTGAAGCCAAGAAATGGTTGAGAAGGCAAAAAATTTTTCGCAATTCTGCTGCTCCAAACGCTTAACCAGAATGGCCTAGGGAAAAAATACACATACCGCTGTAATCGGGCGAGTTTCTACTTTCAGATGCAATTGGAATTTTTGGGTTAGGTCAATCCGTTCGCGAGATATGGGAGTTTGAAGCCAAGAAATGGATGAGACGGCAAAAAATTTTTCGCAATTCTGCTGCTCCAAACGCTTAACCAGAACGGCCTAGGGAAAAAATACACATACCGTTGTAATCGGGCGAGTTTCAACTTTCAGATGCAATAGGAATTTTTGGGTTAGGTCATTCCGTTCGCGAGATATGGGAGTTTCCAGCTAAGAAATGGTTGAGAAGACAACAAATTTTTCGCACTTCTGCTGCTCCAAACGCTTAACCAGAATGCCCTAGGGAAAAAATACACATACCGCTGTAATCGGGCGAGTTTCTACTTTCAGACGCAGCAGGAATTTTTGGGTTTGGTCAATCCGTTCGCGAGATATGGGAGTTTGAAGCTATGAAATGTTTGAGAAAACAACTAATTCTTCGCACTTCTGCTGCTCCAAACACTTAACCAGAATGGCCTAGGGAAAAAATACACATACCGATGTAACCGGGCGAGTTTCTAATTTCAGACGCAACAGGAATTTTTGGGTTAGGTCAATCCGTTCGCGAGATATGGGAGTTTGAAGCCAAGAAATGGTTGAGAAGGCAAAAAATTTTACGCAATTCTGCTGCTTCAAACGCTTAACCAGAATGGCCTGGGGAAGAAATACACATACCGTTGTAATCGGGCGAGTTTCTACTTTCAGATGTAATAGGAATTTTTGGGTTAGGTCAATCCGCTCGCGAGATATGGGAGTTTGAAGCTAAGAAATGGTTGACAAGACAACAAATTTGTCGCACTTCTGCTGCTCCAGCGCTTAACCAGAATGGCCTAGGGAAAAAATACGCATACAGTTGTAATCGGGCGAGTTTCTACTTTCAGACGCAGCTGGAATTTTTGGGTTAGGTCAATCCGTTCGCGAGATATGAGAGTTTGAAGCCAAGAAATGGTTGAGAAAGCAAAAAATTTTTCGCAATTCTGCTGCTCCAAACGCTTAACCAGAATGGCCTAGGGAAAAAATGCCCATACCGTTGTAATCGGACGAGATTCTACTTTCAGTTACAATAGGAATTTTTGGGTTAGGTCAATCCTTTCGCGAGATATGGGACTTTGAAGCTAAGAAATGGTTGACAAGACATCAAATTTTTCGCACTACTGCTGCTCCAATCGCTTAACCAGAATGGGCTAGGGAAAAAATACACATACCGTTGTAATCGGGCGAGATTCTACTTTCAGGTGCAATAGGAATTTTTGGGTTAGGTCAATCCGCTCGCGAGATATGGGAGTTTGAAGCTAAGAAATGGTTGAGAGGACAACAAATTTGTCGCACTTCTGCTGCTCCAAACACTTAACCAGAATAGCCTAGGGAAAAAATACACATACTGTTGTAATCGGGCGAGTTTCTACTTTCAGTTACAATAGGAATTTTTGGGTTAGGTCAATCCGTTCGCGAGATATGAGAGTTTGAAGCCAAGAAATGGTTGAGAAAGCAAGAAATTTTTCGCAATTCTGCTGCTCCAAACGCTTAACCAGAATGGCCTAGGGAAAAAATACACATACAGTTGTAATCGGGCGAGTTTCTACTTTCAGACGCTGCAGGAATTTTTGGGTTTGGTCAATCCGTTCGCGAGATATGGGACTTTGAAGCTAAGAAATGGTTGAGAAAGCAAAAAATTTTTCGCACTTCTGCTGTTCCAAACGCTTAACCAGAATGGCCTAGGGAAAAAAAAACATACCGTTGTAATCGGGCGAGTTTCTACTTTCAGATGCAATAGGAATTTTTGGGTTAGGTTAATCCGTTCGCGAGATATGGGAGTTTGAAGCCAAGAAATGGTTGAGGAGGCAAAAAATTTTTCGCAATTCTGCTGCTCCAAACGCTTAAACAGAATGGCCTAGGGGAAAAATACAGATACCGTTATAATCGGGCGAGTTTCTAATTTCCGACGCAACAGGAATTTTTGGGTTAGGTCAATCCGTTCGCGAGATATGGGAGTTTGAAGCTAAGAAATGTTTGAGAATACAACTAATTCTTCGCACTTCTGCTGCTCCAAACGCTTAACCAGAATGGCCTAGGCAAAAAATACACTTACCGTTGTAAACGGGCGAGTTTCTAATTTCAGACGCAACAGGAATTTTTGGGTTAGGTCAATCCGTTCGCGAGATATGGGACTTTGAAGCTAAGAAATGGTTGACAAGACATCAAATTTTTCGCACTACTGCTGCTCCAATCGCTTAACCAGAATGGGCTAGGGAAAAAATACACATACCGTTGTAATCGGGCGAGATTCTACTTTCAGGTGCAATAGGAATTTTTGGGTTAGGTCAATCCGCTCGCGAGATATGGGAGTTTGAAGCTAAGAAATGGTTGAGAGGACAACAAATTTGTCGCACTTCTGCTGCTCCAAACACTTAACCAGAATAGCCTAGGGAAAAAATACACATACTGTTGTAATCGGGCGAGTTTCTACTTTCAGTTACAATAGGAATTTTTGGGTTAGGTCAATCCGTTCGCGAGATATGAGAGTTTGAAGCCAAGAAATGGTTGAGAAAGCAAGAAATTTTTCGCAATTCTGCTGCTCCAAACGCTTAAACAGAATGGCCTAGGGGAAAAATACAGATACCGTTATAATCGGGCGAGTTTCTAATTTCAGACGCAACAGGAATTTTTGGGTTAGGTCAATCCGTTCGCGAGATATGGGAGTTTGAAGCTAAGAAATGTTTGAGAATACAACTAATTCTTCGCACTTCTGCTGCTCCAAACGCTTAACCAGAATGGCCTAGGCAAAAAATACACTTACCGTTGTAAACGGGCGAGTTTCTAATTTCAGACGCAACAGGAATTTTTGGGTTAGGTCAATCCGTTCGCGAGATATGGGAGTTTGAAGCCAAGAAATGGTTGAGAAGGCAAAAAATTTTTCGCAATTCTGCTGCTCCAAACGCTTAACCAGAATGGCCTAGGGAAAAAATACACATACCGCTGTAATCGGGCGAGGTTCTACTTTCAGATGCAATTGGAATTTTTGGGTTAGGTCAATCCGTTCGCGAGATATGGGAGTTTGAAGCCAAGAAATGGTTGAGAAGGCAAAAAATCTTTCGCACTTCTGCTGCTCCAAACGCTTAAACAGAATGCCCTAGGGAAAAAATACACATACCGTGGTAATCGGGCGAGTTTCTACTTTCAGACGCAACAGGAATTTTTGGGTTAGGTCAATCCGTTCGCGAGATATGGGAGTTTGAATCCAAGAAATGGTTGAGGAGGCAAAAAATTTTTCGCATTTCTGCTGCTCCAAACGCTTAACCAGAATGGCCTAGGGAAAAAAAAACATACCGTTGTAATCGGGCGAGTTTCTACTTTCAGATGCAATAGGAATTTTTGGGTTAGGTTAATCCGTTCGCGAGATATGGGAGTTTGAAGCCAAGAAATGGTTGAGGAGGCAAAAAATTTTTCGCAATTCTGCTGCTCCAAACGCTTAAACAGAATGGCCTAGGGAAAAAATACAGATACCGTTATAATCGGGCGAGTTTCTACATTCAGATGCAACAGGAATTTTTGGGTTAGGTCAATCGGTTCGCGAGATATGGGAGTTTGAAGCTAAGAAATGGTTGAGAAGACAACAAATCTTTCGCAATTCTGCTGCTCCAAACGCTTAACCAGAATGGCCTAGGGAAAAAATACACATACCGTTGTAATCGGGCGAGTTTCGACTTTCAGATGCAATAGGAATTTTTGGGTTAGGTCAATCCGTTCGCGAGATATGGGAGTTTGAAGCCAAGAAATGGTTGAGAAGGCAAAAAATTTTTCGCAATTCTGCTGCTCCAAACGCTTAACCAGAATGGCCTAGGGAAAAAATACACATACCGCTGTAATCGGCGAGGTTCTACTTTCAGAATACAATTGGAATTTTTGGGTTAGGTCAATCCGTTCGCGAGATATGGGAGCTTGAAGCTAAGAAATGGTTGAGAAGACAACAAATCTTTCGCAATTCTGCTGCTCCAAACGCTTAACCAGAATGGCCTAGGGAAAAAATACACATACCGTTGTAATCGGGCGAGTTTCGACTTTCAGATGCAATAGGAATTTTTGGGTTAGGTCAATCCGTTCGCGAGATATGGGAGTTTGAAGCCAAGAAATGGTTGAGAAGGCAAAAAATTTTTCGCAATTCTGCTGCTCCAAACGCTTAACCAGAATGGCCTAGGGAAAAAATACACATACCGCTGTAATCGGGCGAGGTTCTACTTTCAGATACAATTGGAATTTTTGGGTTAGGTCAATCCGTTCGCGAGATATGGGAGTTTGAAGCCAAGAAATGGTTGAGAAGGCAAAAAATTTTTCGCTATTCTGCTGCTCCAAACGCTTAACCAGAATGGCCTAGGGAAAAAATACACATACCGTTGTAATCGGGCGAGTCTCTACTTCCAGACGCTACAGGAATTTTTGGGTTAGGTCAATCCGTTCGCGAGATATGGGAGTTTGAAGCCAAGAAATGGTTGAGAAGGCAAAAAATTTTTCGCAATTCCTCAGCTCCAAACACTTAACCAGAATGGCCTAGGGAAAAAATACACATACCGCTGTAATCGGGCGAGGTTCTACTTTCAGATGCAATTGGAATTTTTGGGTTAGGTCAATCCGTTCGCGAGATATGGTAGTTTGAAGCCAAGAAATGGTTGAGAAGGCAAAAAATTTTTCGCAATTCTGCTGCTCCAAACGCTTAACCAGAATGGCCTAGGGAAAAAATACACATACCGTTGTAATCGGGCGAGTTTCTACTTTCAGATGCAATAGGAATTTTTGGGTTAGGTCAATCCGTTCGCGAGATATGGGAGTTTGAAGCTAAGAAATGGTTGACGAGGCAAAATATTTTTCGCAATTCTGCTGCTCCAAACGCTTAAACAGAATGGCCTAGGGAAAAAATACAGATACCTTTATAATCGGGCGAGTTTCTACTTTCAGATGCAACAGGAATTTTTGGGTTAGGTCAATCCGTTCGCGAGATATGGGAGTTTGAAGCTAAGAAATGGTTGAGAAGACAACAAATCTTCCGCACTTCTGCTGCTCCAAACGCTTAACCAGAATGGCCTAGGGAAAAAATACACATACCGTTGTAATCGGGCGAGTTTCTACTTTCAGATGCAATAGGAATTTTTGGGTTAGGTCAATCCGTTCGCGAGATATGGGAGTTTGAAGCCAAGAAATGGCTGAGAAGGCAAAAAATTTATCGCAATTCTGCTGCTCCAAACGCTTAACCAGAATGGCCTAGGGAAAAAATACACATACCGTTATAATCGGGCGAGTTTCTACTTTCAGATGCAACAGGAATTTTTGGGTTAGGTCAATCCGTTCGCGAGATATGGGAGTTTGAAGCTAAGAAATGGTTGAGAAGACAACAAATCTTTCGCACTTCTGCTGCTCCAAACGCTTAACCAGAATGGCCTAGGGAAAAAATACACATACCGTTGTAATCGGGCGAGTTTCTACTTTCAGATGCAATAGGAATTTTTGGGTTAGGTCAATCCGTTCGCGAGATATGGGAGTTTGAAGCCAAGAAATGGTTGAGAAGGCAAAAAATTTTTCGCAATTCTGCTGCTCCAAACGCTTAACCAGAATGGCCTAGGGAAAAAATACACATACCGTTGTAATCGGGCGAGTCTCTACTTCCAGACGCTACAGGAATTTTTGGGTTAGGTCAATCCGTTCGCGAGATATGGGAGTTTGAAGCCAAGTAATGGTTGAGAAGGCAAAAAGTTTTTCGCAATTCCTCAGCTCCAAACACTTAACCAGAATGGCCTAGGGAAAAAATACACATACCGCTGTAATCGGGCGAGGTTCTACTTTCAGATGCAATTGGAATTTTTGGGTTAGGTCAATCCGTTCGCGAGATATGGGAGTTTGAAGCTAAGAAATGTTTGAGAAGGCAAAAAATTTTTCGCAATTCTGATGCTCCAAACGCTTAAACAGAATGGCCTAGGGAAAAAATACAGATACCGTTATAATCGGGCGAGTTCCTACTTTCAGATGCAATAGGAATTTTTGGGTTAGGTCAAACCGTTCGCGAGATATGGGAGTTTGAAGCCAAGAAATGGTTGAGAAGGCAAAAAATTTTTCGCAATTCCTCTGCTCCAAACGCTTAAACAGAATGGCCTAGGGGAAAAATACACATACCGCTGTAATCGGGCGAGGTTCTACTTTCAGATGCAATTGGAATTTTTGGGTTAGGTCAATCCGTTCGCGAGATATGGGAGTTTGAAGCCAAGACATGGTTGAGAAGGCAAAAAATTTTTCGCAATTCTGCTGCTCCAAACGCTTAACCAGAATGGCCTAGGGAAAAAATACACATACCGCTGTAATCGGGCGAGGTTCTACTTTCAGATGCAATAGGAATTTTTGGGTTAGGTCAATCCGTTCGCGAGATATGGGAGTTTGAAGCCAAGAAATGGTTGAGAAGGCAAAAAATTTTTCGCAATTCTGCTGCTCCAAACGCTTAACCAGAATGGCCTAGGGAAAAAATACACATACCGTTGTAATCGGGCGAGTTTCTACTTTCAGATGCAATAGGAATTTTTGGGTTAGGTCAATCCGATCGCGAGATATGGGAGTTTGAAGCCAAGAAATGGTTGAGAAGGCAAGAAATTTTTCGCAATTCTGCTGCTCCAAACGCTTAACCAGAATGGCCTAGGGAAAAAATACACATGCCGTTTTAATCGGGCGAGTCTCTACTTCCAGGCGCTACAGGAATTTTTGGGTTAGGTCAATCCGTTCGCGAGATATGGGAGTTTGAAGCCAAGAAATGGTTGAGAAGGCAACAAATTTTTCGCAATTCTGCTGCTCCAAACGCTTAACCAGAATGGCCTAGGGAAAAAATACACATACCGTCGTAATCGGGCGAGTTTCTACTTTCAGATGCAATAGGAATTTTTGGGTTAGGTCAATCCGTTCGCGAGATATGGGAGTTTGAAGCCAAGACATGGTTGAGAAGGCAAAAAATTTTTCGCATTTCTGCTGCTCCAAACGCTTAACCAGAATGGCCTAGGGAAAAAAAAACATACCGTTGTAATCGGGCGAGTTTCTACTTTCAGATGCAACAGGAATTTTTGGGTTAGGTCAATCCGTTCGCGAGATATGGGAGTTTGAAGCTAAGAAATGGTTGAGAAGACAACAAATCTTTCGCAATTCTGCTGCTCCAAACGCTTAACCAGAATGGCCTAGGGAAAAAATACACATACCGCTGTAATCGGGCGAGGTTCTACTTTCAGATGCAATAGGAATTTTTGGGTTAGGTCAATCCGTTCGCGAGATATGGGAGTTTGAAGCCAAGAAATGGTTGAGAAGGCAAAAAATTTTTCGCAATTCTGCTGCTCCAAACGCTTAACCAGAATGGCCTAGGGAAAAAATACACATACCGTTGTAATCGGGCGAGTCTCTACTTCCAGACGCTACAGGAATTTTTGGGTTAGGTCAATCCGTTCGCGAGATATGGGAGTTTGAAGCCAAGAAATGATTGAGAAGGCAAAAAATTTTTCGCAATTCTGCTGCTCCAAACGCTTAACCAGAATGGCCTAGGGAAAAAATACACATACCGTTGTAATCGGGCGAGTCTCTACTTCCAGACGCTACAGGAATTTTTGGGTTAGGTCAATCCGTTCGCGAGATATGGGAGTTTGAAGCCAAGAAATGATTGAGAAGGCAAAAAATTTTTCGCAATTCTGCTGCTCCAAACGCTTAACCAGAATGGCCTAGGGAAAAAATACACATACCGTTTCAATCGGGCGAGTCTCTACTTCCAGGCGCTACAGGAATTTTTGGGTTAGGTCAATCCGTTCGCGAGATATGGGAGTTTGAAGCCAAGAAATGGTTGAGAAGGCAACAAATTTTTCGCAATTCTGCTGCTCCAAACGCTTAACCAGAATGGCCTAGGGAAAAAATACACATACCGTTGTAATCGGGCGAGTTTCTACTTTCAGATGCAACAGGAATTTTTGGGTTAGGTCAATCCGTTCGCGAGATATGGGAGTTTGAAGCTAAGAAATGGTTGAGAAGACAACAAATTTTTCGCAATTCTGCTGCTCCAAACGCTTAACCAGAATGGCCTGGGGAAAAAATACACATACCGTTGTAATCGGGCGAGTCTCTACTTCCAGACGCTACAGGAATTTTTGGGTTAGGTCAATCCGTTCGCGAGATATGGGAGTTTGAAGCCAAGAAATGATTGAGAAGGCAAAAAATTTTTCGCAATTCTGCTGCTCCAAACGCTTAACCAGAATGGCCTAGGGAAAAAATACACATACCGTTGTAATCGGGCGAGTCTCTACTTCCAGACGCTAC
Source organism: Ptiloglossa arizonensis (assembly GCF_051014685.1). Classification (NCBI taxonomy): domain Eukaryota; kingdom Metazoa; phylum Arthropoda; class Insecta; order Hymenoptera; family Colletidae; genus Ptiloglossa; species Ptiloglossa arizonensis. The sequence goes on along the minus strand of NW_027478905.1, from coordinate 120,398 downwards.
AGGAATTTTTGGGTTAGGTCAATCCGTTCGCGAGATATGGGAGTTTGAAGCCAAGAAATGATTGAGAAGGCAAAAAATTTTTCGCAATTCTGCTGCTCCAAACGCTTAACCAGAATGGCCTAGGGAAAAAATACACATACCGTTTCAATCGGGCGAGTCTCTACTTCCAGGCGCTACAGGAATTTTTGGGTTAGGTCAATCCGTTCGCGAGATATGGGAGTTTGAAGCCAAGAAATGGTTGAGAAGGCAACAAATTTTTCGCAATTCTGCTGCTCCAAACGCTTAACCAGAATGGCCTAGGGAAAAAATACACATACCGTTGTAATCGGGCGAGTTTCTACTTTCAGATGCAACAGGAATTTTTGGGTTAGGTCAATCCGTTCGCGAGATATGGGAGTTTGAAGCTAAGAAATGGTTGAGAAGACAACAAATTTTTCGCAATTCTGCTGCTCCAAACGCTTAACCAGAATGGCCTGGGGAAAAAATACACATACCGTTGTAATCGGGCTAGTTTCGACTTTCAGATGCAATAGGAATTTTTGGGTTAGGTCAATCCGTTCGCGAGATATGGGAGTTTGAAGCCAAGAAATGACTGAGAAGGCAAAAAATTTTTCGCAATTCTGCTGCTCCAAACGCTTAACCAGAATGGCCTAGGGATAAAATACACATACCGTTTTAATCGGGCGAGTCTCTACTTCCAGGCGCTACAGGAATTTTTGGGTTATGTCAATCCGTTCGCGAGATATGGGAGTTTGAAGCCAAGAAATGGTTGAGAAGGCAACAAATTTTTCGCAATTCTGCTGCTCCAAACGCTTAACCAGAATGGCCTGGGGAAAAAATACACATACCGTTGTAATCGGGCGAGTTTCTACTTTCAGATGCAATAGGAATTTTTGGGTTAGGTCAATCCGTTCGCGAGATATGGGAGTTTGAAGCTAAGAAATGGTTGAGAAGGCAAAAAATTTTTCGCTATTCTGATGCTCCAAACGCTTAAACAGAATGGCCTAGGGAAAAAATACACATACCGTTGTAATCGGGCGAGTCTCTACTTCCAGACGCTACAGGAATTTTTGGGTTAGGTCAATCCGTTCGCGAGATATGGGAGTTTGAAGCCAAGAAATGGTTGAGAAGGCAAAAAATTTTTCGCAATTCCTCTGCTCCAAACGCTTAACCAGAATGGCCTAGGGAAAAAATACACATACCGCTGTAATCGGGCGAGGTTCTACTTTCAGATGCAATTGGAATTTTTGGGTTAGGTCAATCCGTTCGCGAGATATGGTAGTTAGAAGACAAGAAATGGTTGAGAAGGAAAGAAATTTTTCGCAGTTCTGCTGCTCCAAACGCTTAACCAGAATGGCCTAGGGAAAAAATACACATACCGTTGTAATCGGGCGAGTTTCTACTTTCAGATGCAATAGGAATTTTTGGGTTAGGTCAATCCGTTCGCGAGATATGGGAGTTTGAAGCTAAGAAATGGTTGAGAAGACAACAAATCTTTCGCAATTCTGCTGCTCCAAACGCTTAACCAGAATGGCCTAGGGATAAAATACACATACCGTTTTAATCGGGCGAGTCTCTACTTCCAGGCGCTACAGGAATTTTTGGGTTATGTCAATCCGTTCGCGAGATATGGGAGTTTGAAGCCAAGAAATGGTTGAGAAGGCAACAAATTTTTCGCATTTCTGCTGCTCCAAACGCTTAACCAGAATGGCATAGGGAAAAAAAAAACATACCGTTGTAATTGGGCGAGTTTCTACTTTCAGATGCAACAGGAATTTTTGGGTTAGGTCAATCCGTTCGCGAGATATGGGAGTTTGAAGCTAAGAAATGGTTGAGAAGACAACAAATTTTTCGCAATTCTGCTGCTCCAAACGCTTAACCAGAATGGCCTGGGGAAAAAATACACATACCGTTGTAATCGGGCTAGTTTCGACTTTCAGATGCAACAGGAATTTTTGGGTTAGGTCAATCCGTTCGCGAGATATGGGAGTTTGAAGCCAAGAAATGGTTGAGAAGGCAACAAATTTTTCGCAATTCTGCTGCTCCAAACGCTTAACCAGAATGGCCTGGGGAAAAAATACACATACCGTTGTAATCGGGCGAGTTTCTACTTTCAGATGCAATAGGAATTTTTGGGTTAGGTCAATCCGTTCGCGAGATATGGGAGTTTGAAGCTAAGAAATGGTTGAGAAGGCAAAAAATTTTTCGCTATTCTGATGCTCCAAACGCTTAAACAGAATGGCCTAGGGAAAAAATACACATACCGTTGTAATCGGGCGAGTCTCTACTTCCAGACGCTACAGGAATTTTTGGGTTAGGTCAATCCGTTCGCGAGATATGGGAGTTTGAAGCCAAGAAATGGTTGAGAAGGCAAAAAATTTTTCGCAATTCCTCTGCTCCAAACGCTTAACCAGAATGGCCTAGGGAAAAAATACACATACCGCTGTAATCGGGCGAGGTTCTACTTTCAGATGCAATTGGAATTTTTGGGTTAGGTCAATCCGTTCGCGAGATATGGTAGTTAGAAGCCAAGAAATGGTTGAGAAGGAAAGAAATTTTTCGCAGTTCTGCTGCTCCAAACGCTTAACCAGAATGGCCTAGGGAAAAAATACACATACCGTTGTAATCGGGCGAGTTTCTACTTTCAGATGCAATAGGAATTTTTGGGTTAGGTCAATCCGTTCGCGAGATATGGGAGTTTGAAGCCAAGACATGGTTGAGAATGCAAAAAATTTTTCGCATTTCTGCTGCTCCAAACGCTTAACCAGAATGGCCTAGGGAAAAAAAAACATACCGTTGTAATCGGGCGAGTTTCTACTTTCAGATGCAACAGGAATTTTTGGGTTAGGTCAATCCGTTCGCGAGATATGGGAGTTTGAAGCTAAGAAATGGTTGAGAAGACAACAAATCTTTCGCAATTCTGCTGCTCCAAACGCTTAACCAGAATGGCCTAGGGAAAAAATACACATACCGCTGTAATCGGGCGAGGTTCTACTTTCAGATGCAATAGGAATTTTTGGGTTAGGTCAATCCGTTCGCGAGATATGGGAGTTTGAAGCTAAGAAATGGTTGAGAAGACAACAAATCTTTCGCAATTCTGCTGCTCCAAACGCTTAACCAGAATGGCCTAGGGAAAAAATACACTTACCGTTGTAATCGGGCGAGTTTCGACTTTCAGATGCAATAGGAATTTTTGGGTTAGGTCAATCCGTTCGCGAGATATGGGAGTTTGAAGCCAAGAAATGGTTGAGAAGGCAAAAAATTTTTCGCAATTCTGCTGCTCCAAACGCTTAACCAGAATGGCCTAGGGAAAAAATACACATACCGCTGTAATCGGGCGAGGTTCTACTTTCAGATACAATTGGAATTTTTGGGTTAGGTCAATCCGTTCGCGAGATATGGGAGCTTGAAGCTAAGAAATGGTTGAGAAGACAACAAATCTTTCGCAATTCTGCTGCTCCAAACGCTTAACCAGAATGGCCTAGGGAAAAAATACACATACCGTTGTAATCGGGCGAGTTTCGACTTTCAGATGCAATAGGAATTTTTGGGTTAGGTCAATCCGTTCGCGAGATATGGGAGTTTGAAGCCAAGAAATGGTTGAGAAGGCAAAAAATTTTTCGCAATTCTGCTGCTCCAAACGCTTAACCAGAATGGCCTAGGGAAAAAATACACATACCGCTGTAATCGGGCGAGGTTCTACTTTCAGATACAATTGGAATTTTTGGGTTAGGTCAATCCGTTCGCGAGATATGGGAGTTTGAAGCCAAGAAATGGTTGAGAAGGCAAAAAATTTTTCGCAATTCTGCTGCTCCAAACGCTTAACCAGAATGGCCTAGGGAAAAAATACACATACCGTTGTAATCGGGCGAGTCTCTACTTCCAGACGCTACAGGAATTTTTAGGTTAGGTCAATCCGTTCGCGAGATATGGGAGTTTGAAGCCAAGAAATGGTTGAGAAGGCAAAAAATTTTTCGCAATTCCTCAGCTCCAAACACTTAACCAGAATGGCCTAGGGAAAAAATACACATACCGCTGTAATCGGGCGAGGTTCTACTTTCAGATGCAATTGGAATTTTTGGGTTAGGTCAATCCGTTCGCGAGATATGGTAGTTTGAAGCCAAGAAATGGTTGAGAAGGCAAAAAATTTTTCGCAATTCTGCTGCTCCAAACGCTTAACCAGAATGGCCTAGGGAAAAAATACACATACCGTTGTAATCGGGCGAGTTTCTACTTTCAGATGCAATAGGAATTTTTGGGTTAGGTCAATCCGTTCGCAAGATATGGGAGTTTGAAGCTAAGAAATGGTTGAGGAGGCAAAATATTTTTCGCAATTCTGCTGCTCCAAACGCTTAAACAGAATGGCCTAGGGAAAAAATACAGATACCTTTATAATCGGGCGAGTTTCTACTTTCAGATGCAACAGGAATTTTTGGGTTAGGTCAATCCGTTCGCGAGATATGGGAGTTTGAAGCTAAGAAATGGTTGAGAAGACAACAAATCTTCCGCACTTCTGCTGCTCCAAACGCTTAACCAGAATGGCCTAGGGAAAAAATACACATACCGTTGTAATCGGGCGAGTTTCTACTTTCAGATGCAATAGGAATTTTTGGGTTAGGTCAATCCGTTCGCGAGATATGGGAGTTTGAAGCCAAGAAATGGCTGAGAAGGCAAAAAATTTATCGCAATTCTGCTGCTCCAAACGCTTAACCAGAATGGCCTAGGGAAAAAATACACATACCGTTATAATCGGGCGAGTTTCTACTTTCAGATGCAACAGGAATTTTTGGGTTAGGTCAATCCGTTCGCGAGATATGGGAGTTTGAAGCTAAGAAATGGTTGAGAAGACAACAAATCTTTCGCACTTCTGCTGCTCCAAACGCTTAACCAGAATGGCCTAGGGAAAAAATACACATACCGTTGTAATCGGGCGAGTTTCTACTTTCAGATGCAATAGGAATTTTTGGGTTAGGTCAATCCGTTCGCGAGATATGGGAGTTTGAAGCCAAGAAATGGTTGAGAAGGCAAAAAATTTTTCGCAATTCTGCTGCTCCAAACGCTTAACCAGAATGGCCTAGGGAAAAAATACACATACCGTTGTAATCGGGCGAGTCTCTACTTCCAGACGCTACAGGAATTTTTGGGTTAGGTCAATCCGTTCGCGAGATATGGGAGTTTGAAGCCAAGAAATGGTTGAGAAGGCAAAAAATTTTTCGCAATTCCTCAGCTCCAAACACTTAACCAGAATGGCCTAGGGAAAAAATACACATACCGCTGTAATCGGGCGAGGTTCTACTTTCAGATGCAATTGGAATTTTTGGGTTAGGTCAATCCGTTCGCGAGATATGGTAGTTTGAAGCCAAGAAATGGTTGAGAAGGCAAAAAATTTTTCGCAATTCTGCTGCTCCAAACGCTTAACCAGAATGGCCTAGGGAAAAAATACACATACCGTTGTAATCGGGCGAGTCTCTACTTCCAGGCGCTACAGGAATTTTTGGGTTAGGTCAATCCGTTCGCGAGATATGGGAGTTTGAAGCCAAGTAATGGTTGAGAAGGCAAAAAATTTTTCGCAATTCTGCTGCTCCAAACGCTTAACCAGAATGGCCTAGGGAAAAAATACACATACCGTTGTAATCGGGCGAGTTTCGACTTTCAGATGCAATAGGAATTTTTGGGTTAGGTCAATCCGTTCGCGAGATATGGGAGTTTGAAGCCAAGAAATGGTTGAGAATGCAAAAAATTTTTCGCAATTCTGCTGCTCCAAACGCTTAACCAGATTGGCCTAGGGAAAAAATACACATACCGTTGTAATCGGGCGAGATTCTACTTTCAGATGCAACAGGAATTTTTGGGTTAGGTCAATCCGTTCGCGAGATATGGGAGGTTGAAGCCAAGAAATGGTTGAGAAGGCAAAAAATTTTTCGCACTTCTGCTGCTCCAAACGCTTAACCAGAATGGCTTGGGAAAAAATACACATACCGTTGTAATCGGGCGGGTTTCTACTTTCAGATGCAATAGGAATTTTTGGGTTAGGTCAATCCGTTCGCGAGATATGGGAGTTTGAAGCTAAGAAATGTTTGAGAAGGCAAAAAATTTTTCGCAATTCTGATGCTCCAAACGCTTAAACAGAATGGCCTAGGGAAAAAATACAGATACCGTTATAATCGGGCGAGTTCCTACTTTCAGATGCAATAGGAATTTTTGGGTTAGGTCAAACCGTTCGCGAGATATGGGAGTTTGAAGCCAAGAAATGGTTGAGAAGGCAAAAAATTTTTCGCAATTCCTCTGCTCCAAACGCTTAACCAGAATGGCCTAGGGGAAAAATACACATACCGCTGTAATCGGGCGAGGTTCTACTTTCAGATGCAATTGGAATTTTTGGGTTAGGTCAATCCGTTCGCGAGATATGGGAGTTTGAAGCCAAGACATGGTTGAGAAGGCAAAAAATTTTTCGCAATTCTGCTGCTCCAAACGCTTAACCAGAATGGCCTAGGGAAAAAATACACATACCGCTGTAATCGGGCGAGGTTCTACTTTCAGATGCAATAGGAATTTTTGGGTTAGGTCAATCCGTTCGCGAGATATGGGAGTTTGAAGCCAAGAAATGGTTGAGAAGGCAACAAATTTTTCGCAATTCTGCTGCTCCAAACGCTTAACCAGAATGGCCTAGGGAAAAAATACACATACCGTTGTAATCGGGCGAGTTTCTACTTTCAGATGCAATAGGAATTTTTGGGTTAGGTCAATCCGATCGCGAGATATGGGAGTTTGAAGCCAAGAAATGGTTGAGAAGGCAAGAAATTTTTCGCAATTCTGCTGCTCCAAACGCTTAACCAGAATGGCCTAGGGAAAAAATACACATGCCGTTTTAATCGGGCGAGTCTCTACTTTCAGATGCAATAGGAATTTTTGGGTTAGGTCAATCCGTTCGCGAGATATGGGAGTTTGAAGCCAAGAAATGGTTGAGAAGGCAACAAATTTTTCGCAATTCTGCTGCTCCAAACGCTTAACCAGAATGGCCTAGGGAAAAAATACACATACCGTCGTAATCGGGCGAGTTTCTACTTTCAGATGCAATAGGAATTTTTGGGTTAGGTCAATCCGTTCGCGAGATATGGGAGTTTGAAGCCAAGAAATGGTTGAGAAGGCAAAAAATTTTTCGCAATTCTGCTGCTCCAAACGCTTAACCAGAATGGCCTAGGGAAAAAATACACATACCGTTGTAATCGGGCGAGTTTCTACTTTCAGATGCAATAGGAATTTTTGGGTTAGGTCAATCCGATCGCGAGATATGGGAGTTTGAAGCCAAGAAATGGTTGAGAAGGCAAGAAATTTTTCGCAATTCTGCTGCTCCAAACGCTTAACCAGAATGGCCTAGGGAAAAAATACACATGCCGTTTTAATCGGGCGAGTCTCTACTTTCAGATGCAATAGGAATTTTTGGGTTAGGTCAATCCGTTCGCGAGATATGGGAGTTTGAAGCCAAGAAATGGTTGAGAAGGCAACAAATTTTTCGCAATTCTGCTGCTCCAAACGCTTAACCAGAATGGCCTAGGTAAAAAATACACATACCGTCGTATTCGGGCGAGTTTCTACTTTCAGATGCAATAGGAATTTTTGGGTTAGGTCAATCCGTTCGCGAGATATGGGAGTTTGAAGCCAAGACATGGTTGAGAAGGCAAAAAATTTTTCGCATTTCTGCTGCTCCAAACGCTTAACCAGAATGGCCTAGGGAAAAAAAAACATACCGTTGTAATCGGGCGAGTTTCTACTTTCAGATGCAACAGGAATTTTTGGGTTAGGTCAATCCGTTCGCGAGATATGGGAGTTTGAAGCTAAGAAATGGTTGAGAAGACAACAAATCTTTCGCAATTCTGCTGCTCCAAACGCTTAACCAGAATGGCCTAGGGAAAAAATACACATACCGCTGTAATCGGGCGAGGTTCTACTTTCAGATGCAATAGGAATTTTTGGGTTAGGTCAATCCGTTCGCGAGATATGGGAGTTTGAAGCCAAGAAATGGTTGAGAAGGCAAAAAATTTTTCGCAATTCTGCTGCTCCAAACGCTTAACCAGAATGGCCTAGGGAAAAAATACACATACCGTTGTAATCGGGCGAGTCTCTACTTCCAGACGCTACAGGAATTTTTGGGTTAGGTCAATCCGTTCGCGAGATATGGGAGTTTGAAGCCAAGAAATGATTGAGAAGGCAAAAAATTTTTCGCAATTCTGCTGCTCCAAACGCTTAACCAGAATGGCCTAGGGAAAAAATACACATACCGTTGTAATCGGGCGAGTCTCTACTTCCAGACGCTACAGGAATTTATGGGTTAGGTCAATCCGTTCGCGAGATATGGGAGTTTGAAGCCAAGAAATGATTGAGAAGGCAAAAAATTTTTCGCAATTCTGCTGCTCCAAACGCTTAACCAGAATGGCCTAGGGAAAAAATACACATACCGTTTCAATCGGGCGAGTCTCTACTTCCAGGCGCTACAGGAATTTTTGGGTTAGGTCAATCCGTTCGCGAGATATGGGAGTTTGAAGCCAAGAAATGGTTGAGAAGGCAACAAATTTTTCGCAATTCTGCTGCTCCAAACGCTTAACCAGAATGGCCTAGGGAAAAAATACACATACCGTTGTAATCGGGCGAGTTTCTACTTTCAGATGCAACAGGAATTTTTGGGTTAGGTCAATCCGTTCGCGAGATATGGGAGTTTGAAGCTAAGAAATGGTTGAGAAGACAACAAATTTTTCGCAATTCTGCTGCTCCAAACGCTTAACCAGAATGGCCTGGGGAAAAAATACACATACCGTTGTAATCGGGCGAGTCTCTACTTCCAGACGCTACAGGAATTTTTGGGTTAGGTCAATCCGTTCGCGAGATATGGGAGTTTGAAGCCAAGAAATGATTGAGAAGGCAAAAAATTTTTCGCAATTCTGCTGCTCCAAACGCTTAACCAGAATGGCCTAGGGAAAAAATACACATACCGTTGTAATCGGGCGAGTCTCTACTTCCAGACGCTACAGGAATTTTTGGGTTAGGTCAATCCGTTCGCGAGATATGGGAGTTTGAAGCCAAGAAATGATTGAGAAGGCAAAAAATTTTTCGCAATTCTGCTGCTCCAAACGCTTAACCAGAATGGCCTAGGGAAAAAATACACATACCGTTTCAATCGGGCGAGTCTCTACTTCCAGGCGCTACAGGAATTTTTGGGTTAGGTCAATCCGTTCGCGAGATATGGGAGTTTGAAGCCAAGAAATGGTTGAGAAGGCAACAAATTTTTCACAATTCTGCTGCTCCAAACGCTTAACCAGAATGGCCTAGGGAAAAAATACACATACCGTTGTAATCGGGCGAGTTTCTACTTTCAGATGCAACAGGAATTTTTGGGTTAGGTCAATCCGTTCGCGAGATATGGGAGTTTGAAGCTAAGAAATGGTTGAGAAGACAACAAATTTTTCGCAATTCTGCTGCTCCAAACGCTTAACCAGAATGGCCTAGGGAAAAAATACACATGCCGTTTTAATCGGGCGAGTCTCTACTTTCAGATGCAATAGGAATTTTTGGGTTAGGTCAATCCGTTCGCGAGATATGGGAGTTTGAAGCCAAGAAATGGTTGAGAAGGCAACAAATTTTTCGCAATTCTGCTGCTCCAAACGCTTAACCAGAATGGCCTAGGGAAAAAATACACATACCGTCGTATTCGGGCGAGTTTCTACTTTCAGATGCAATAGGAATTTTTGGGTTAGGTCAATCCGTTCGCGAGATATGGGAGTTTGAAGCCAAGACATGGTTGAGAAGGCAAAAAATTTTTCGCATTTCTGCTGCTCCAAACGCTTAACCAGAATGGTCTAGGGAAAAAAAAACATACCGTTGTAATCGGGCGAGTTTCTACTTTCAGATGCAACAGGAATTTTTGGGTTAGGTCAATCCGTTCGCGAGATATGGGAGTTTGAAGCTAAGAAATGGTTGAGAAGACAACAAATCTTTCGCAATTCTGCTGCTCCAAACGCTTAACCAGAATGGCCTAGGGAAAAAATACACATACCGCTGTAATCGGGCGAGGTTCTACTTTCAGATGCAATAGGAATTTTTGGGTTAGGTCAATCCGTTCGCGAGATATGGGAGTTTGAAGCCAAGAAATGGTTGAGAAGGCAAAAAATTTTTCGCAATTCTGCTGCTCCAAACGCTTAACCAGAATGGCCTAGGGAAAAAATACACATACCGTTGTAATCGGGCGAGTCTCTACTTCCAGACGCTACAGGAATTTTTGGGTTAGGTCAATCCGTTCGCGAGATATGGGAGTTTGAAGCCAAGAAATGATTGAGAAGGCAAAAAATTTTTCGCAATTCTGCTGCTCCAAACGCTTAACCAGAATGGCCTAGGGAAAAAATACACATACCGTTGTAATCGGGCGAGTCTCTACTTCCAGACGCTACAGGAATTTATGGGTTAGGTCAATCCGTTCGCGAGATATGGGAGTTTGAAGCCAAGAAATGATTGAGAAGGCAAAAAATTTTTCGCAATTCTGCTGCTCCAAACGCTTAACCAGAATGGCCTAGGGAAAAAATACACATACCGTTTCAATCGGGCGAGTCTCTACTTCCAGGCGCTACAGGAATTTTTGGGTTAGGTCAATCCGTTCGCGAGATATGGGAGTTTGAAGCCAAGAAATGGTTGAGAAGGCAACAAATTTTTCGCAATTCTGCTGCTCCAAACGCTTAACCAGAATGGCCTAGGGAAAAAATACACATACCGTTGTAATCGGGCGAGTTTCTACTTTCAGATGCAACAGGAATTTTTGGGTTAGGTCAATCCGTTCGCGAGATATGGGAGTTTGAAGCTAAGAAATGGTTGAGAAGACAACAAATTTTTCGCAATTCTGCTGCTCCAAACGCTTAACCAGAATGGCCTGGGGAAAAAATACACATACCGTTGTAATCGGGCGAGTCTCTACTTCCAGACGCTACAGGAATTTTTGGGTTAGGTCAATCCGTTCGCGAGATATGGGAGTTTGAAGCCAAGAAATGATTGAGAAGGCAAAAAATTTTTCGCAATTCTGCTGCTCCAAACGCTTAACCAGAATGGCCTAGGGAAAAAATACACATACCGTTGTAATCGGGCGAGTCTCTACTTCCAGACGCTACAGGAATTTTTGGGTTAGGTCAATCCGTTCGCGAGATATGGGAGTTTGAAGCCAAGAAATGATTGAGAAGGCAAAAAATTTTTCGCAATTCTGCTGCTCCAAACGCTTAACCAGAATGGCCTAGGGAAAAAATACACATACCGTTTCAATCGGGCGAGTCTCTACTTCCAGGCGCTACAGGAATTTTTGGGTTAGGTCAATCCGTTCGCGAGATATGGGAGTTTGAAGCCAAGAAATGGTTGAGAAGGCAACAAATTTTTCACAATTCTGCTGCTCCAAACGCTTAACCAGAATGGCCTAGGGAAAAAATACACATACCGTTGTAATCGGGCGAGTTTCTACTTTCAGATGCAACAGGAATTTTTGGGTTAGGTCAATCCGTTCGCGAGATATGGGAGTTTGAAGCTAAGAAATGGTTGAGAAGACAACAAATTTTTCGCAATTCTGCTGCTCCAAACGCTTAACCAGAATGGCCTGGGGAAAAAATACACATACCGTTGTAATCGGGCTAGTTTCGACTTTCAGATGCAATAGGAATTTTTGGGTTAGGTCAATCCGTTCGCGAGATATGGGAGTTTGAAGCCAAGAAATGACTGAGAAGGCAAAAAATTTTTCGCAATTCTGCTGCTCCAAACGCTTAACCAGAATGGCCTAGGGATAAAATACACATACCGTTTTAATCGGGCGAGTCTCTACTTCCAGGCGCTACAGGAATTTTTGGGTTATGTCAATCCGTTCGCGAGATATGGGAGTTTGAAGCCAAGAAATGGTTGAGAAGGCAACAAATTTTTCGCATTTCTGCTGCTCCAAACGCTTAACCAGAATGGCATAGGGAAAAAAAAAACATACCGTTGTAATTGGGCGAGTTTCTACTTTCAGATGCAACAGGAATTTTTGGGTTAGGTCAATCCGTTCGCGAGATATGGGAGTTTGAAGCTAAGAAATGGTTGAGAAGACAACAAATTTTTCGCAATTCTGCTGCTCCAAACGCTTAACCAGAATGGCCTGGGGAAAAAATACACATACCGTTGTAATCGGGCTAGTTTCGACTTTCAGATGCAACAGGAATTTTTGGGTTAGGTCAATCCGTTCGCGAGATATGGGAGTTTGAAGCCAAGAAATGGTTGAGAAGGCAACAAATTTTTCGCAATTCTGCTGCTCCAAACGCTTAACCAGAATGGCCTGGGGAAAAAATACACATACCGCTGTAATCGGGCGAGGTTCTACTTTCAGATGCAATAGGAATTTTTGGGTTAGGTCAATCCGTTCGCGAGATATGGGAGTTTGAAGCTAAGAAATGGTTGAGAAGGCAAAAAATTTTTCGCTATTCTGATGCTCCAAACGCTTAAACAGAATGGCCTATGGAAAAAATACACATACCGTTGTAATCGGGCGAGTCTCTACTTCCAGACGCTACAGGAATTTTTGGGTTAGGTCAATCCGTTCGCGAGATATGGGAGTTTGAAGCCAAGAAATGGTTGAGAAGGCAAAAAATTTTTCGCAATTCCTCTGCTCCAAACGCTTAACCAGAATGGCCTAGGGAAAAAATACACATACCGCTGTAATCGGGCGAGGTTCTACTTTCAGATGCAATTGGAATTTTTGGGTTAGGTCAATCCGTTCGCGAGATATGGTAGTTAGAAGCCAAGAAATGGTTGAGAAGGAAAGAAATTTTTCGCAGTTCTGCTGCTCCAAACGCTTAACCAGAATGGCCTAGGGAAAAAATACACATACCGTTGTAATCGGGCGAGTTTCTACTTTCAGATGCAATAGGAATTTTTGGGTTAGGTCAATCCGTTCGCGAGATATGGGAGTTTGAAGCCAAGACATGGTTGAGAATGCAAAAAATTTTTCGCATTTCTGCTGCTCCAAACGCTTAACCAGAATGGCCTAGGGAAAAAAAAACATACCGTTGTAATCGGGCGAGTTTCTACTTTCAGATGCAACAGGAATTTTTGGGTTAGGTCAATCCGTTCGCGAGATATGGGAGTTTGAAGCTAAGAAATGGTTGAGAAGACAACAAATCTTTCGCAATTCTGCTGCTCCAAACGCTTAACCAGAATGGCCTAGGGAAAAAATACACATACCGCTGTAATCGGGCGAGGTTCTACTTTCAGATGCAATAGGAATTTTTGGGTTAGGTCAATCCGTTCGCGAGATATGGGAGTTTGAAGCTAAGAAATGGTTGAGAAGACAACAAATCTTTCGCAATTCTGCTGCTCCAAACGCTTAACCAGAATGGCCTAGGGAAAAAATACACATACCGCTGTAATCGGGCGAGGTTCTACTTCCAGACGCTACAGGAATTTTTGGGTTAGGTCAATCCGTTCGCGAGATATGGGAGTTTGAAGCCAAGGAATGATTGAGAAGGCAAAAAATTTTTCGCAATTCTGCTGCTCCAAACGCTTAACCAGAAAGGCCTAGGGAAAAAATACACATACCGTTGTAATCGGGCGAGTCTCTACTTCCAGACGCTACAGGAATTTTTGGGTTAGGTCAATCCGTTCGCGAGATATGGGAGTTTGAAGCCAAGAAATGCTTGAGAAGGCAAAAAATTTTTCGCAATTCTGCTGCTCCAAACGCTTAACCAGAATGGCCTAGGGAAAACATACACATACCGTTGTAATCGGGCGAGTCTCTACTTCCAGACGCTACAGGAATTTTTGGGTTAGGTCAATCCGTTCGCGAGATATGGGAGTTTGAAGCCAAGAAATGATTGAGAAGGCAAAAATTTTTTCGCAATTCTGCTGCTCCAAACGCTTAACCAGAATAGCCTAGGGAAAAAATACACATACCGTTGTAATCGGGCGAGTCTCTACTTCCAGACGCTACAGGAATTTTTGGGTTAGGTCAATCCGTTCGCGAGATATGGGAGTTTGAAGCCAAGAAATGATTGAGAAGGCAAAAAATTTTTCGCAATTCTGCTGCTCCAAACGCTTAACCAGAATGGCCTAGGGAAAAAATACACAAACCGTTTTAATCGGGCGAGTCTCTACTTCCAGGCGCTACAGGAATTTTTGGGTTAGGTCAATCCGTTCGCGAGATATGGGAGTTTGAATCCGAGAAATGGTTGAGAAGGCAACAAATTTTTTGCAATTCTGCTGCTCCAAACGCTTAACCAGAATGGCCTAGGGAAAAAATACACATACCGTTGTAATCGGGCGAGTTTCTACTTTCAGATGCAATTGGAATTTTTGGGTTAGGTCAATCCGTTCGCGAGATATGGGAGTTTGAAGCCAAGACATGGTTGAGAAGGCAAAAAATTTTTCGCAATTCTGCTGCTCCAAACGCTTAACCAGAATGGTCTAGGGAAAAAATAAACATACCGTTGTAATCGGGCGAATTTCTACTTTCAGATGCAATAGGAATTTTTGGGTTAGGTCAATCCGTTCGCGAGATACGGGGGTTTGAAGGCAAGAAATGGTTTGAGAAGGCAAAAAATTTTTCGCATTTCTGCTGATCCAAACGCTTAACCAGAATGGTCTAGGGAAACAATACACATACCGTTGTAATCGGGCGAGGTTCTACTTTCAGATGCAATAGGAATTTTTGGGTTAGGTCAACCCGTTCGCGAGATATGGGAGTTTGAAGCCAAGAAATGGTTGAGAAGGCAAAAAATTTTTCGCAATTCTGCTGCTCCAAACGCTTAAACAGAGTGCCCTAGGGAAAAAATACAGGTACCGTTGTAATCGGGCGAGTTTCTACTCTCAGATGCAACAGGAATTTTTGGGTTAGGTCAATCCGTTCGCGAGATATGGGAGTTTGAAGCCAAGAAATGGTTGAGAAGGCAACAAATTTTTCGCAATTCTGCTGCTCCAAACGCTTAACCAGAATGGCCTAGGGAAAAAATACACATACCGTTGTAATCGGGCGAGTTTCTACTTTCAGATGCAATAGGAATTTTTGGGTTAGGTCAATCCGTTCGCGAGATATGGGAGTTTGAAGCCAAGAAATGATTGAGACGGCAAAAAATTTTACGCAATTCTGCTGCTCCAAACGCTTAACCAGAATGGCCTAGGGAAAAAATACACATACCGTTGTAATCGGGAGAGTCTCTACTTCCATACGCTACAGGAATTTTTGGGTTAGGTCAATCCGTTCGCGAGATATGGAAGTTTGAAGCCAAGAAATGGTTGAGAAGGCAAAAAATTTTTCGCAATTCTGCTGCTCCAAACGCTTAACCAGAAGGGCCTAGGGAAAAAATACACATACCGCTGTAATCGGGCGAGGTTCTACTTTCAGATGCAATTGGAATTTTTGGGTTAGGTCAATCCGTTCGCGAGATATGGGAGTTTGAAGCCAAGAAATGGTTGAGAAGGCAAAAAATCTTTCGCACTTCTGCTGCTCCAAACGCTTAACCAGAATGGCCTAGGGAAAAAATACACATACCGTTGTAATCGGGCGAGTTTCTACTTTCAGATGCAATAGGAATTTTTGGGTTAGGTCAATCCGTTCGCGAGATATGGGAGTTTGAAGCCAAGAAATGGTTGAGAAGGCAAAAAATTTTTCGCAATTCTGCTGCTCCAAACGCTTAACCAGAATGGCCTAGGGAAAAAATACACATACCGCTGTAATCGGGCGAGTCTCTACTTCCAGACGCTACAGGAATTTTTGGGTTAGGTCAATCCGTTCGCGAGATATGGGAGTTTGAAGCCAAGAAATGGTTGAGAAGGCAAAAAATTTTTCGCAATTCTGCTGCTCCAAACGCTTAACCAGTATGGCCTAGGGAAAAAATACACATACCGCTGTAATCGGGCGTGGTTCTACTTTCAGATGCAATAGGAATTTTTGGGTTAGGTCAATCCGTTCGCGAGATATGGGAGTTTGAAGCCAAGAAATGGTTGAGAAGGCAAAAAATTTTTCGCAATTCTGCTGCTCCAAACGCTTAACCAGAATGGCCTAGGGAAAAAATACACATACCGTTGTAATCGGGCGAGTCTCTACTTCCAGACGCTACAGGAATTTTTGGGTTAGGTCAATCCGTTCGCGAGATATGGGAGTTTGAAGCCAAGAAATGGTTGAGAAGGCAAAAAATTTTTCGCAATTCTGCTGCTCCAAACGCTTAACCAGAAGGGTCTAGGGAAAAAATACACATACCGCTGTAATCGGGCGAGGTTCTACTTTCAGATGCAATTGGAATTTTTGGGTTAGGTCAATCCGTTCGCGAGATATGGGAGTTTGAAGCCAAGAAATGGTTGAGAAGGCAAAAAATTTTTCGCAATTCGGCTGCTCCAAACGCTTAAACAGAATGGCCTAGGGAAAAAATACACATACCGTTGTAATCGGGCGAGTTTCGACTTTCAGATGCAATAGGAATTTTTGGGTTAGGTCAATCCGTTCGCGAGATATGGGAGTTTGAAGCCAAGAAATGGTTGAGAAGGCAACATATTTTTCGCAATTCTGCTGCTCCAAACGCTTAACCAGAATGGCCTAGGGAAAAAATACACCTACCGTTGTAATCGGGCGAGTTTCGACTTTCAGATGCAATAGGAATTTTTGGGTTAGGTCAATCCGTTCGCGAGATATGGGAGTTTGAAGCCAAGAAATGGTTGAGAAGGCAACATATTTTTCGCAATTCTGCTGCTCCAAACGCTTAACCAGAATGGCCTAGGGAAAAAATACACATACCGTTGTAATCGGGCGAGATTCTACTTTCAGATGCAATAGGAATTTTTGGGTTAGGTCAATCCGTTCGCGAGATATGGGAGTTTGAAGCCAAGAAATGGTTGAGAAGGCAACAAATTTTTCGCAATTCTGCTGCTCCAAACGCTTAACCAGAATGGTCTAGGGAAAAAATACACATACCGTTGTAATCGGGCGAGTTTCTACTTTCAGATGCAACAGGAATTTTTGGGTTAGGTCAATCCATTCGCGACATATGGGAGTTTGAAGCCAAGAAATGGTTGAGAAGGCAAAATATTTTTCGCAATTCTGCTGCTCCAAACGCTTAACCAGAATGGCCTAGGGAAAAAATACACATACCGTTGTAATCGGGCGAGTTTCTACTTTCAGATGCAATAGGAATTTTTGGGTTAGGTCAATCCGTTCGCGAGATATGGGAGTTTGAAGCCAAGAAATGGTTGAGAAAGCAAAAAATTTTTCGCAATTCTGCTGCTCCAAACGCTTAAACAGAATGGCCAAGGGAAAAAATACACATACCGCTGTAATCGGGCGAACTTCTACTTTCAGATGCAACAGGAATTTTTGGGTTAGGTCAATCCGTTCGCGAGATATGGGAGTTTGAAGCCAAGAAATGGTTGAGAAGGCAACAAATTTTTCGCAATTCTGCTGCTCCAAACGCTTAACCAGAATGGCCTGGGGAAAAAATACACATACCGTTGTAATCGGGCGAGTTTCTACTTTCAGATGCAATAGGAATTTTTGGGTTAGGTCAATCCGTTCGCGAGATATGGGAGTTTGAAGCTAAGAAATGGTTGAGAAGGCAAAAAATTTTTCGCTATTCTGATGCTCCAAACGCTTAAACAGAATGGCCTAGGGAAAAAATACACATACCGTTGTAATCGGGAGAGTCTCTACTTCCATACGCTACAGGAATTTTTGGGTTAGGTCAATCCGTTCGCGAGATATGGAAGTTTGAAGCCAAGAAATGGTTGAGAAGGCAAAAAATTTTTCGCAATTCTGCTGCTCCAAACGCTTAACCAGAAGGGCCTAGGGAAAAAATACACATACCGCTGTAATCGGGCGAGGTTCTACTTTCAGATGCAATTGGAATTTTTGGGTTAGGTCAATCCGTTCGCGAGATATGGGAGTTTGAAGCCAAGAAATGGTTGAGAAGGCAAAAAATCTTTCGCACTTCTGCTGCTCCAAACGCTTAACCAGAATGGCCTAGGGAAAAAATACACATACCGTTGTAATCGGGCGAGTTTCTACTTTCAGATGCAATAGGAATTTTTGGGTTAGGTCAATCCGTTCGCGAGATATGGGAGTTTGAAGCCAAGAAATGGTTGAGAAGGCAAAAAATTTTTCGCAATTCTGCTGCTCCAAACGCTTAACCAGAATGGCCTAGGGAAAAAATACACATACCGCTGTAATCGGGCGAGTCTCTACTTCCAGACGCTACAGGAATTTTTGGGTTAGGTCAATCCGTTCGCGAGATATGGGAGTTTGAAGCCAAGAAATGGTTGAGAAGGCAAAAAATTTTTCGCAATTCTGCTGCTCCAAACGCTTAACCAGTATGGCCTAGGGAAAAAATACACATACCGCTGTAATCGGGCGTGGTTCTACTTTCAGATGCAATAGGAATTTTTGGGTTAGGTCAATCCGTTCGCGAGATATGGGAGTTTGAAGCCAAGAAATGGTTGAGAAGGCAAAAAATTTTTCGCAATTCTGCTGCTCCAAACGCTTAACCAGAATGGCCTAGGGAAAAAATACACATACCGTTGTAATCGGGCGAGTCTCTACTTCCAGACGCTACAGGAATTTTTGGGTTAGGTCAATCCGTTCGCGAGATATGGGAGTTTGAAGCCAAGAAATGGTTGAGAAGGCAAAAAATTTTTCGCAATTCTGCTGCTCCAAACGCTTAACCAGAAGGGTCTAGGGAAAAAATACACATACCGCTGTAATCGGGCGAGGTTCTACTTTCAGATGCAATTGGAATTTTTGGGTTAGGTCAATCCGTTCGCGAGATATGGGAGTTTGAAGCCAAGAAATGGTTGAGAAGGCAAAAAATTTTTCGCAATTCGGCTGCTCCAAACGCTTAAACAGAATGGCCTAGGGAAAAAATACACATACCGTTGTAATCGGGCGAGTTTCGACTTTCAGATGCAATAGGAATTTTTGGGTTAGGTCAATCCGTTCGCGAGATATGGGAGTTTGAAGCCAAGAAATGGTTGAGAAGGCAACATATTTTTCGCAATTCTGCTGCTCCAAACGCTTAACCAGAATGGCCTAGGGAAAAAATACACCTACCGTTGTAATCGGGCGAGTTTCGACTTTCAGATGCAATAGGAATTTTTGGGTTAGGTCAATCCGTTCGCGAGATATGGGAGTTTGAAGCCAAGAAATGGTTGAGAAGGCAACATATTTTTCGCAATTCTGCTGCTCCAAACGCTTAACCAGAATGGCCTAGGGAAAAAATACACATACCGTTGTAATCGGGCGAGATTCTACTTTCAGATGCAATAGGAATTTTTGGGTTAGGTCAATCCGTTCGCGAGATATGGGAGTTTGAAGCCAAGAAATGGTTGAGAAGGCAACAAATTTTTCGCAATTCTGCTGCTCCAAACGCTTAACCAGAATGGTCTAGGGAAAAAATACACATACCGTTGTAATCGGGCGAGTTTCTACTTTCAGATGCAACAGGAATTTTTGGGTTAGGTCAATCCATTCGCGACATATGGGAGTTTGAAGCCAAGAAATGGTTGAGAAGGCAAAATATTTTTCGCAATTCTGCTGCTCCAAACGCTTAACCAGAATGGCCTAGGGAAAAAATACACATACCGTTGTAATCGGGCGAGTTTCTACTTTCAGATGCAATAGGAATTTTTGGGTTAGGTCAATCCGTTCGCGAGATATGGGAGTTTGAAGCCAAGAAATGGTTGAGAAAGCAAAAAATTTTTCGCAATTCTGCTGCTCCAAACGCTTAAACAGAATGGCCAAGGGAAAAAATACACATACCGCTGTAATCGGGCGAACTTCTACTTTCAGATGCAACAGGAATTTTTGGGTTAGGTCAATCCGTTCGCGAGATATGGGAGTTTGAAGCCAAGAAATGGTTGAGAAGGCAACAAATTTTTCGCAATTCTGCTGCTCCAAACGCTTAACCAGAATGGCCTGGGGAAAAAATACACATACCGTTGTAATCGGGCGAGTTTCTACTTTCAGATGCAATAGGAATTTTTGGGTTAGGTCAATCCGTTCGCGAGATATGGGAGTTTGAAGCTAAGAAATGGTTGAGAAGGCAAAAAATTTTTCGCTATTCTGATGCTCCAAACGCTTAAACAGAATGGCCTAGGGAAAAAATACACATACCGTTGTAATCGGGCGAGTCTCTACTTCCAGACGCTACAGGAATTTTTGGGTTAGGTCAATCCGTTCGCGAGATATGGGAGTTTGAAGCCAAGAAATGGTTGAGAAGGCAAAAAATTTTTCGCAATTCCTCTGCTCCAAACGCTTAACCAGAATGGCCTAGGGAAAAAATACACATACCGCTGTAATCGGGCGAGGTTCTACTTTCAGATGCAATTGGAATTTTTGGGTTAGGTCAATCCGTTCGCGAGATATGGTAGTTTGAAGCCAAGAAATGGTTGAGAAGGAAAGAAATTTTTCGCAATTCTGCTGCTCCAAACGCTTAACCAGAATGGCCTAGGGAAAAAATACACATACCGTTTTAATCGGGCGAGTCTCTACTTCCAGGCGCTACAGGAATTTTTGGGTTAGGTCAATCCGTTCGCGAGATATGGGAGTTTGAAGCCAAGAAATGGTTGAGAAGGCAACAAATTTTTCGCAATTCTGCTGCTCCAAACGCTTAACCAGAATGGCCTAGGGAAAAAATACACATACCGTTGTAATCGGGCGAGTTTCTACTTTCAGATGCAATAGGAATTTTTGGGTTAGGTCAATCCGTTCGCGAGATATGGGAGTTTGAAGCCAAGACATGGTTGAGAAGGCAACAAATTTTTCGCATTTCTGCTGCTCCAAACGCTTAACCAGAATGGCCTAGGGAAAAAAAAACATACCGTTGTAATCGGGCGAGTCTCTACTTTCAGATGCAACAGGAATTTTTGGGTTAGGTCAATCCGTTCGCGAGATATGGGAGTTTGAAGCCAAGGAATGATTGAGAAGGCAAAAAATTTTTCGCAATTCTGCTGCTCCAAACGCTTAACCAGAATGGCCTAGGGAAAAAATACACATACCGTTGTAATCGGGCGAGTCTCTACTTCCAGACGCTACAGGAATTTTTGGGTTAGGTCAATCCGTTCGCGAGATATGGGAGTTTGAAGCCAAGAAATGCTTGAGAAGGCAAAAAATTGTTCGCAATTCTTCTGCTCCAAACGCTTAACCAGAATGGCCTAGGGAAAACATACACATACCGTTGTAATCGGGCAAGTCTCTACTTCCAGACGCTACAGGAATTTTTGGGTTAGGTCAATCCGTTCGCGAGATATGGGAGTTTGAAGCCAAGAAATGATTGAGAAGGCAAAAAATTTTTCGCAATTCTGCTGCTCCAAACGCTTAACCAGAATGGCCTAGGGAAAAAATACACATACCGTTGTAATCGGGCGAGTCTCTACTTCCAGACGCTACAGGAATTTTTGGGTTAGGTCAATCCGTTCGCGAGATATGGGAGTTTGAAGCCAAGAAATGATTGAGAAGGCAAAAAATTTTTCGCAATTCTGCTGCTCCAAACGCTTAACCAGAATGGCCTAGGGAAAAAATACACAAACCGTTTTAATCGGGCGAGTCTCTACTTCCAGGCGCTACAGGAATTTTTGGGTTAGGTCAATCCGTTCGCGAGATATGGGAGTTTGAATCCGAGAAATGGTTGAGAAGGCAACAAATTTTTTGCAATTCTGCTGCTCCAAACGCTTAACCAGAATGGCCTAGGGAAAAAATACACATACCGTTGTAATCGGGCGAGTTTCGACTTTCAGATGCAATAGGAATTTTTGGGTTAGGTCAATCCGTTCGCGACATATGGGAGTTTGAAGCCAAGCAATGGTTGAGAAGGCAAAAAATTTTTCGCAATTCTGCTGCTTCAAACGCTTAACCAGAATGGCCTAAGGAAAAAATACACATACCGTTGTAATCGGGCGAGTTTCTACTTTCAGATGCAATAGGAATTTTTGGGTTAGGTCAATCCGTTCGCGAGATATGGGAGTTTGAAGCCAAGAAATGGTTGAGAATGCAAAAAATTTTTCGCAATTCTGCTGCTCCAAACGCTTAACCAGAATGGCCTAGGGAAAAAATGCACATACCGTTGTAATCGGGCGAATTTCTACTTTCAGATGCAACAGGAATTTTTGGGTTAGGTCAATCCGTTCGCGAGATATGGGAGTTTGAAGCCAAGAAATGGTTGAGAAGGCAAACAATTTGTCGCAATTCTGCTGCTCCAAACGCTTAACCAGAATGGCCTAGTGGAAAAATACACATACCGTTGTAATCGGGCGAGTTTCTACTTTCAGATGCAATAGGAATTTTTGGGTTAGGTCAATCCGTTCGCGAGATATGGGAGTTTGAAGCCAAGAAATGGTTGAGAAGGCAAAAAATTTTTCGCAATTCTGCTGCTCCAAACGCTTAAACAGAATGGCCTAGGGAAGAAATACACATACCGTTGTAATCGGGCGAGTTTCGACTTTCAGATGCAATAGGAATTTTTGGGTTAGGTCAATCCGTTCGCGAGGTATGGGAGTTTGAAGCCAAGAAATGGTTGAGAAGGCAACATATTTTTCGCAATTCTGCTGCTCCAAACGCCTAACCAGAATGGCCTAGGGCAAAATACACATACCGTTGTAATCGGGCGACTTTCTACTTTCAGATGCAATAGGAATTTTAGGGTTAGGTCAATCCGTTCGCGAGATATGTGAGTTTGAAGCCAAGAAATGGTTGAGAAGGCAAAAAATTTTTCGCAATTCTGCTGCTCCAAACGCTTAAACAGAATGGCCTAGGGAAAAAATACACATACCGTTGTAATCGGGCGAGTTTCGACTTTCAGATGCAATAGGAATTTTTGGGTTAGGTCAATCCGTTCGCGAGATATGGGAGTTTGAAGCCAAGAAATGGTTGAGAAGGCAACATATTTTTCGCAATTCTGCTGCTCCAAACGCTTAACCAGAATGGCCTAGGGAAAAAATACACATACCGCTGTAATCGGGCGAGTTTCGACTTTCAGATGCAATAGGAATTTTTGGGTTAGGTCAATCCGTTCGCGAGGTATGGGAGTTTGAAGCCAAGAAATGGTTGAGAAGGCAACATATTTTTCGCAATTCTGCTGCCCCAAACGCCTAACCAGAATGGCCTAGGGAAAAATACACATACCGTTGTAATCGGGCGACTTTCTACTTTCAGAT
This sequence comes from Ptiloglossa arizonensis, assembly GCF_051014685.1. Classification (NCBI taxonomy): domain Eukaryota; kingdom Metazoa; phylum Arthropoda; class Insecta; order Hymenoptera; family Colletidae; genus Ptiloglossa; species Ptiloglossa arizonensis. The sequence continues at coordinate 97,223 of NW_027478905.1, read as the reverse complement.
GCAATAGGAATTTTTGGGTTAGGTCAATCCGTTCGCGAGATATGTGAGTTTGAAGCCAAGAAATGGTTGAGATGGCAAAAAATTTTTCGCAATTCGGCTGCTCCAAACGCTTAAACAGAATGGCCTAGGGAAAAAATACACATACCGTTTTAATCGGGCGAGTTTCGACTTTCAGATGCAATAGGAATTTTTGGGTTAGGTCAATCCGTTCGCGAGATATGGGAGTTTGAAGCCAAGAAATGGTTGAGAAGGCAACATATTTTTCGCAATTCTGCTGCTCCAAACGCTTAACCAGAATGGCCTAGGGAAAAAATACACATACCGTTGTAATCGGGCGAGTTTCGACTTTCAGATGCAATAGGAATTTTTGGGTTAGGTCAATCCGTTCGCGAGATATGGGAGTTTGAAGCCAAGAAATGGTTGAGAAGGCAACATATTTTTCGCAATTCTGCTGCTCCAAACGCTTAACCAGAATGGCCTAGGGAAAAAATACACATACCGTTGTAATCGGGCGAGATTCTACTTTCAGATGCAATAGGAATTTTTGGGTTAGGTCAATCCGTTCGCGAGATATGGGAGTTTGAAGCCAAGAAATGGTTGAGAAGGCAACAAATTTTTCGCAATTCTGCTGCTCCAAACGCTTAACCAGAATGGCCTAGGGAAAAAATACACATACCGTTGTAATCGGGCGAGTTTCTACTTTCAGATGCAACAGGAATTTTTGGGTTAGGTCAATCCGTTCGCGACATATGGGAGTTTGAAGCCAAGAAATGGTTGAGAAGGCAAAATATTTTTCGCAATTCTGCTGCTCCAAACGCTTAACCAGAATGGCCTAGGGAAAAAATACACATACCGTTGTAATCGGGCGAGTTTCTACTTTCAGATGCAATAGGAATTTTTGGGTTAGGTCAATCCGTTCGCGAGATATGGGAGTTTGAAGCCAAGAAATGGTTGAGAAGGCAAAAAATTTTTCGCAATTCTGCTGCTCCAAACGCTTAAACAGAATGGCCAAGGGAAAAAATACACATACCGCTGTAATCGGGCGAGCTTCTACTTTCAGATGCAATGGGAATTTTTGGGTTAGGTCAATCCGTTCGCGACATATGGGAGTTTGAAGCCAAGAAATGGTTGAGAAGGCAAAAAATTTTTCGCAATTCTGCTGCTCCAAACGCTTAACCAGAATGGCCTAAGGAAAAAATACACATACCGTTGAAATCGGGCGAGTTTCTACTTTCAGATGCAATAGGAATTTTTGGGTTAGGTCAATCCGTTCGCGAGATATGGGAGTTTGAAGCCAAGAAATGGTTGAGCATGCAAAAAATTTTTCGCAATTCTGCTGCTCCAAACGCTTAACCAGAATGGCCTAGGGAAAAAATGCACATACCGTTGTAATCGGGCGAATTTCTACTTTCAGATGCAACACGAATTTTTGGGTTAGGTCAATCCGTTCGCGAGATATGGGAGTTTGAAGCCAAGAAATGGTTGAGAAGGCAAAAAATTTTTCGCATTTCTGCTGCTCCAAACGCTTAACCAGAATGGCCTAGGGAAAAAATACACATACCGTTGTAATCGGGCGAGTTTCTACTTTCAGATGCAACAGGAATTTTTGGGTTAGGTCAATCCGTTCGCGAGATATGGGAGTTTGAAGCCAAGAAATGGTTGAGAAGGCAAACAATTTTTCGCAATTCTGCTGCTCCAAACGCTTAACCAGAATGGCCTAGGGAAAAAATACAAATACCGTTGTAATCGGGCGAGTTTCTACTTTCAGATGCAATAGGAATTTTTGGGTTAGGTCAATCCGTTCGCGAGATATGGGAGTTTGAAGCCAAGAAATGGTTGAGAAGGCAAAAAATTTTTCGCAATTCTGCTGCTCCAAACGCTTAACCAGAATGGCCTAGGGAAAAAATACACATACCGTTGTAATCGGGCGAGTTTCTACTTTCAGATGCAATAGGAATTTTTGGGTTAGGTCAATCCGTTCGCGAGATATGGGAGTTTGAAGCCAAGAAATGGTTGAGAAGGCAAAAAATTTTTCGCAATTCTGCTGCTCCAAACGCTTAAACAGAATGGCCTAGGGAAAAGATACACATACCGTTGTAATCGGGCGAGTTTCGACTTTCAGATGCAATAGGAATTTTTGGGTTAGGTCAATCCGTTCGCGAGGTATGGGAGTTTGAAGCCAAGAAATGGTTGAGAAGGCAACATATTTTTCGCAAATCTGCTGCTCCAAACGCGTAACCAGAATGGCCTAGGGAAAAAATACACATACCGTTGTAATCGGGCGAGTTTCTACTTTCAGATGCAATAGGTATTTTTGGGTTAGGTCAATCCGTTCGCGAGATATGGGAGTTTGAAGCCAAGAAATGGTTGAGAAGGCAAACAATTTTTCGCAATTCTGCTGCTCCAAACGCTTAACCAGAATGGCCTAGGGAAAAAATACACATACCGTTGTAATCGGGCGAGTTTCGACTTTCAGATGCAATTGGAATTTTTGGGTTAGGTCAATCCGTTCGCGACATATGGGAGTTTGAAGCCAAGAAATGGTTGTGAAGGCAAAAAATTTTTCGCAATTCTGCTGCTCCAAACGCTTAACCAGAATGGCCTAAGGAAAAAATACACATACCGTTGTAATCGGGCGAGTTTCTACTTTCAGATGCAATAGGAATTTTTGGGTTAGGTCAATCCGTTCGCGAGATATGGGAGTTTGAAGCCAAGAAATGGTTGAGAATGCAAAAAATTTTTCGCAATTCTGCTGCTCCAAACGCTTAACCAGAATGGCCTAGGGAAAAAATGCACATACCGTTGTAATCGGGCGAATTTCTACTTTCAGATGCAACAGGAATTTTTGGGTTAGGTCAATCCGTTCGCGAGATATGGGAGTTTGAAGCCAAGAAATGGTTGAGAAAGCAAAAAATTTTTCGCATTTCTGCTGCTCCAAACGCTTAACCAGAATGGCCTAGGGAAAAAATACACATACCGTTGTAATCGGGCGAGTTTCTACTTTCAGATGCAACAGGAATTTTTGGGTTAGGTCAATCCGTTCGCGAGATATGGGAGTTTGAAGCCAAGAAATGGTTGAGAAGGCAAACAATTTTTCGCAATTCTGCTGCTCCAAACGCTTAACCAGAATGGCCTAGGGAAAAAATACACATACCGTCGTAATCGGGCGAGTTTCTACTTTCAGATGCAATAGGAATTTTTGGGTTAGGTCAATCCGTTCGCGAGATATGGGAGTTTGAAGCCAAGAAATGGTTGAGAAGGCAAAAAATTTTTCGCAATTCTGCTGCTCCAAACGCTTAAACAGAATGGCCTAGGGAAAAAATACACATACTGTTGTAATCGGGCGAGTTTCGACTTTCAGATGCAATAGGAATTTTTGGGTTAGGTCAATCCGTTCGCGAGGTATGGGAGTTTGAAGCCAAGAAATGGTTGAGAAGGCAACATATTTTTCGCAATTCTGCTGCTCCAAACGCCTAACCAGAATGGCCTAGGGAAAAAATACACATCCCGTTGTAATCGGGCGAGTTTCTACTTTCAGATGCAATAGGTATTTTTGGGTTAGGTCAATCCGTTCGCGAGATATGGGAGTTTGAAGCCAAGAAATGGTTGAGAAGGCAAAAAATTTTTCGCAATTCTGCTGCTCCAAACGCTTAAACAGAATGGCCTAGGGAAAAAATACACATACCGTTGTAATCGGGCGAGTTTCGACTTTCAGATGCAATAGGAATTTTTGGGTTAGGTCAATCCGTTCGCGAGATATGGGAGTTTGAAGCCAAGAAATGGTTGAGAAGGCAACATATTTTTCGCATTTCTGCTGCTCCAAACGCTTAACCAGAATGGCCTAGGGAAAAAATACACATACCGTTGTAATCGGGCGAGTTTCGACTTTCAGATGCTATAGGAATTTTTGGGTTAGGTCAATCCGTTCGCGAGATATGGGAGTTTGAAGCCAAGAAATGTTTGAGAATGCAAAAAATTTTTCGCAATTCTGCTGCTCCAAACGCTTAACCAGAATGGCCTAGGGAAGAAATACACATACCGTTGTAATCGGGCGAGTTTCGACTTTCAGATGCAATAGGAATTTTTGGGTTAGGACAATCCGTTCGCGAGATATGGGAGTTTGAAGCCAAGAAATGGTTGAGAATGCAAAAAATTTTTCGCAATTCTGCTGCTCCAAACGCTTAACCAGAATGGCCTAGGGAAAAAATACACATACCGCTGTAATCGGGCGAGTTTCTACTTTCAGATGCAATAGGAATTTTTTGGTTAGGTCAATCCGTTCGCGAGATATGGGAGTTTGAAGCTAAGAAATGGTTGAGGAGGCAAAATATTTTTCGCAATTCTGCTGCTCCAAACGCTTAACCAGAATGGCCTAGGGAAAAAATACACATACCATTGTAATCGGGCGCGTTTCTACTTTCAGATGCAATAGGAATTTTTTGGTTAGGTCAATCCGTTCGCGAGATATGGGAGTTTGAAGCTAAGAAATGGTTGAGGAGGCAAAATATTTTTCGCAATTCTGCTGCTCCAAACGCTTAAACAGAATGGCCTAGGGAAAAAATACAGACACCGTTATAATCGGGCGAGTTTCTACTTTCAGATGCAACAGGAATTTTTGGGTTAGGTCAATCCGTTCGCGAGATATGGGAGTTTGAAGCTAAGAAATGGTTGAGAAGACAACAAATCTTTCGCACTTCTGCTGCTCCAAACGCTTAACCAGAATGGCCTAGGGAAAAAATACACATACCGTTGTAATCGGGCGAGTTTCTACTTTCAGATGCAATAGGAATTTTTGGGTTAGGTCAATCCGTTCGCGAGATATGGGAGTTTGAAGCCAAGAAATGGTTGAGAAGGCAAAAAATTTTTCGCAATTCTGCTGCTCCAAACGCTTAAACAGAATGGCCAAGGGAAAAAATACACATACCGCTGTAATCGGGCGAGCTTCTACTTTCAGATGCAATGGGAATTTTTGGGTTAGGTCAATCCGTTCGCGACATATGGGAGTTTGAAGCCAAGAAATGGTTGAGAAGGCAAAAAATTTTTCGCAATTCTGCTGCTCCAAACGCTTAACCAGAATGGCCTAGGGAAAAAATACACATACCGTTGTAATCGGGCGAGTTTCTACTTTCAGATGCAACAGGAATTTTTGGGTTAGGTCAATCCGTTCGCGACATATGGGAGTTTGAAGCCAAGAAATGGTTGAGAAGGAAAGAAATTTTTCGCAATTCTGCTGCTCCAAACGCTTAACCAGAATGGCCTAGGGAAAAAATACACATACCGTTGTAATCGGGCGAGTCTCTACTTCCAGACGCTACAGGAATTTTTGGGTTAGGTCAATCCGTTCGCGAGATATGGGAGTTTGAAGCCAAGAAATGGTTGAGAAGGCAAAAAATTTTTCGCAATTCTGCTGCTCCAAACGCTTAACCAGTATGGCCTAGGGAAAAAATACACATACCGCTGTAATCGGGCGAGGTTCTACTTTCAGATGCAATAGGAATTTTTGGGTTAGGTCAATCCGTTCGCGAGATATGGGAGTTTGAAGCCAAGAAATGGTTGAGAAGCCAAAAAATTTTTCGCAATTCTGCTGCTCCAAACGCTTAACCAGAATGGCCTAGGGAAAAAATACACATACCGTTGTAATCGGGCGAGTCTCTACTTCCAGACGCTACAGGAATTTTTGGGTTAGGTCAATCCGTTCGCGAGATATGGGAGTTTGAAGCCAAGAAATGGTTGAGAAGGCAAAAATTTTTCGCAATTCTGCTGCTCCAAACGCTTAACCAGAAGGGTCTAGGGAAAAAATACACATACCGCTGTAATCGGGCGAGGTTCTACTTTCAGATGCAATTGGAATTTTTGGGTTAGGTCAATCCGTTCGCGAGATATGGGAGTTTGAAGCCAAGAAATGGTTGAGAAGGCAAAAAATTTTCGCAATTCGGCTGCTCCAAACGCTTAAACAGAATGGCCTAGGGAAAAAATACACATACCGTTGTAATCGGGCGAGTTTCGACTTTCAGATGCAATAGGATTTTTTGGGTTAGGTCAATCCGTTCGCGAGATATGGGAGTTTGAAGCCAAGAAATGGTTGAGAAGGCAACATATTTTTCGCAATTCTGCTGCTCCAAACGCTTAACCAGAATGGCCTAGGGAAAAAATACACCTACCGTTGTAATCGGGCGAGTTTCGACTTTCAGATGCAATAGGAATTTTTGGGTTAGGTCAATCCGTTCGCGAGATATGGGAGTTTGAAGCCAAGAAATGGTTGAGAAGGCAACATATTTTTCGCAATTCTGCTGCTCCAAACGCTTAACCAGAATGGCCTAGGGAAAAAATACACATACCGTTGTAATCGGGCGAGATTCTACTTTCAGATGCAATAGGAATTTTTGGGTTAGGTCAATCCGTTCGCGAGATATGGGAGTTTGAAGCCAAGAAATGGTTGAGAAGGCAACAAATTTTTCGCAATTCTGCTGCTCCAAACGCTTAACCAGAATGGTCTAGGGAAAAAATACACATACCGTTGTAATCGGGCGAGTTTCTACTTTCAGATGCAACAGGAATTTTTGGGTTAGGTCAATCCGTTCGCGACATATGGGAGTTTGAAGCCAAGAAATGGTTGAGAAGGCAAAATATTTTTCGCAATTCTGCTGCTCCAAACGCTTAACCAGAATGGCCTAGGGAAAAAAATACACATACCGTTGTAATCGGGCGAGTTTCTACTTTCAGATGCAATAGGAATTTTTGGGTTAGGTCAATCCGTTCGCGAGATATGGGAGTTTGAAGCCAAGAAATGGTTGAGAAAGCAAAAAATTTTTCGCAATTCTGCTGCTCCAAACGCTTAAACAGAATGGCCAAGGGAAAAAATACACATACCGCTGTAATCGGGCGAACTTCTACTTTCAGATGCAACAGGAATTTTTGGGTTAGGTCAATCCGTTCGCGAGATATGGGAGTTTGAAGCCAAGAAATGGTTGAGAAGGCAACAAATTTTCGCAATTCTGCTGCTCCAAACGCTTAACCAGAATGGCCTGGGGAAAAAATACACATACCGTTGTAATCGGGCGAGTTTCTACTTTCAGATGCAATAGGAATTTTTGGGTTAGGTCAATCCGTTCGCGAGATATGGGAGTTTGAAGCTAAGAAATGGTTGAGAAGGCAAAAAATTTTTCGCTATTCTGATGCTCCAAACGCTTAAACAGAATGGCCTAGGGAAAAAATACACATACCGTTGTAATCGGGCGAGTCTCTACTTCCAGACGCTACAGGAATTTTTGGGTTAGGTCAATCCGTTCGCGAGATATGGGAGTTTGAAGCCAAGAAATGGTTGAGAAGGCAAAAAATTTTTCGCAATTCCTCTGCTCCAAACGCTTAACCAGAATGGCCTAGGGAAAAAATACACATACCGCTGTAATCGGGCGAGGTTCTACTTTCAGATGCAATTGGAATTTTTGGGTTAGGTCAATCCGTTCGCGAGATATGGTAGTTTGAAGCCAAGAAATGGTTGAGAAGGAAAGAAATTTTTCGCAATTCTGCTGCTCCAAACGCTTAACCAGAATGGCCTAGGGAAAAAATACACATACCGTTTTAATCGGGCGAGTCTCTACTTCCAGGCGCTACAGGAATTTTGGGTTAGGTCAATCCGTTCGCGAGATATGGGAGTTTGAAGCCAAGAAATGGTTGAGAAGACAACAAATTTTTCGCAATTCTGCTGCTCCAAACGCTTAACCAGAATGGCCTAGGGAAAAAATACACATACCGTTGTAATCGGGCGAGTTTCTACTTTCAGATGCAATAGGAATTTTTGGGTTAGGTCAATCCGTTCGCGAGATATGGGAGTTTGAAGCCAAGACATGGTTGAGAAGGCAACAAATTTTTCGCATTTCTGCTGCTCCAAACGCTTAACCAGAATGGCCTAGGGAAAAAAAAACATACCGTTGTAATCGGGCGAGTCTCTACTTTCAGATGCAACAGGAATTTTTGGGTTAGGTCAATCCGTTCGCGAGATATGGGAGTTTGAAGCCAAGGAATGATTGAGAAGGCAAAAAATTTTTCGCAATTCTGCTGCTCCAAACGCTTAACCAGAATGGCCTAGGGAAAAAATACACATACCGTTGTAATCGGGCGAGTCTCTACTTCCAGACGCTACAGGAATTTTTGGGTTAGGTCAATCCGTTCGCGAGATATGGGAGTTTGAAGCCAAGAAATGCTTGAGAAGGCAAAAAATTGTTCGCAATTCTTCTGCTCCAAACGCTTAACCAGAATGGCCTAGGGAAAACATACACATACCGTTGTAATCGGGCGAGTCTCTACTTACTTTCAGATGCAATAGGAATTTTTGGGTTAGGTCAATCCGTTCGCGAGATATGGGAGTTTGAAGCTAAGAAATGGTTGAGGAGGCAAAATATTTTTCGCAATTCTGCTGCTCCAAACGCTTAAACAGAATGGCCTAGGGAAAAAATACAGATACCGTTATAATCGGGCGAGTTTCTACTTTCAGATGCAACAGGAATTTTTGGGTTAGGTCAATCCGTTCGCGAGATATGGGAGTTTGAAGCTAAGAAATGGTTGAGAAGACAACAAATCTTTCGCACTTCTGCTGCTCCAAACGCTTAACCAGAATGGCCTAGGGAAAAAATACACATACCGTTGTAATCGGGCGAGTTTCTACTTTCAGATGCAATAGGAATTTTTGGGTTAGGTCAATCCGTTCGCGAGATATGGGAGTTTGAAGCCAAGAAATGGTTGAGAAGGCAAAAAATTTTTCGCAATTCTGCTGCTCCAAACGCTTAACCAGAATGGCCTAGGGAAAAAATACACATACCGTTGTAATCGGGCGAGTCTCTACTTCCAGGCGCTACAGGAATTTTTGGGTTAGGTCAATCCGTTCGCGAGATATGGGAGTTTGAAGCCAAGAAATGGTTGAGAAGGCAAAAAATTTTTCGCAATTCTGCTGCTCCAAACGCTTAACCAGAATGGCCTAGGGAAAAAATACACATACCGTTGTAATCGGGCGAGTTTCGACTTTCAGATGCAATAGGAATTTTTGGGTTAGGTCAATCCGTTCGCGAGGTATGGGAGTTTGAAGCCAAGAAATGGTTGAGAATGCAAAAAATTTTTCGCAATTCTGCTGCTCCAAACGCTTAACCAGAATGGCCTAGGGAAAAAATACACATACCGTTGTAATCGGGCGAGTTTCTACTTTCAGATACAACAGGAATTTTTGGGTTAGGTCAATCCGTTCGCGAGATATGGGAGTTTGAAGCCAAGAAATGGTTGAGAAGACAACAAATCTTTCGCACTTCTGCTGCTCCAAACGCTTAACCAGAATGGCCTAGGGAAAAAATACACATACCGTTGTAATCGGGCGAGTTTCTACTTTCAGATGCAATAGGAATTTTTGGGTTAGGTCAATCCGTTCGCGAGATATGGGAGTTTGAAGCCAAGAAATGGTTGAGGAGGCAAAAAATTTTTCGCAATTCTGCTGCTCCAAACGCTTAACCAGAATGGCCTAGGGAAAATATACACATACCGTTTTAATCGGGCGAGTCTCTACTTCCAGACGCTACAGGAATTTTTGGGTTAGGTCAATCCGTTCGCGAGATATGGGAGTTTGAAGCCAAGAAATGGTTGAGAAAGCAAAAAATTTTTCGCAATTCTGCTGCTCCAAACGCTTAACCAGAATGGCCTAGGGAAAAAATACAAATACCGCTGTAGTCAGGCGAGGTTCTACTTTCAGATGCAATTGGAATTTTTGGGTTAGGTCAATCCGTTCGCGAGATATGGGAGTTTGAAGCCAAGAAATGGTTGAGAAGGCAAAAAATTTTTCGCAATTCTGCTGCTCCAAACGCTTAACCAGAATGGCCTAGGGAAAAAATACACATACCGTTGTAATCGGGCGAGTTTCTACTTTCAGATGCAATAGGAATTTTTGGGTTAGGTCATTCCGTTCGCGAGATATGGGAGTTTGAAGCCAAGAAATGGTTGAGAAGGCAAAAAATTTTTCGCAATTCTGCTGCTCCAAACGCTTAACCAGAATGGCCTAGGGAAAAAATACACATACCGTTGTAATCGGGCGAGTCTCTACTTCCAGGCGCTACAGGAATTTTTGGGTTAGGTCAATCCGTTCGCGAGATATGGGAGTTTGAAGCCAAGAAATGGTTGAGAAGGCAAAAAATTTTTCGCAATTCTGCTGCTCCAAACGCTTAACCAGAATGGCCTAGGGAAAAAATACACATACCGTTGTAATCGGGCGAGTTTCGACTTTCAGATGCAATAGGAATTTTTGGGTTAGGTCAATCCGTTCGCGAGGTATGGGAGTTTGAAGCCAAGAAATGGTTGAGAATGCAAAAAATTTTTCGCAATTCTGCTGCTCCAAACGCTTAACCAGAATGGCCTAGGGAAAAAATACACATACCGTTGTAATCGGGCGAGTTTCTACTTTCAGATGCAATTGGAATTTTTGGGTTAGGTCAATCCGTTCGCGAGATATGGGAGTTTGAAGCCAAGAAATGGTTGAGAAGGCAAAAAATTTTTCGCACTTCTGCTGCTCCAAACGCCTAACCAGAATGGCCTAGGGAAAAAATACACATACCGTTGTAATCGGGCAAGTTTCTACTTTCAGATGCAATAGGAATTTTTGGGTTAGGTCAATCCGTTCGCGAGATATGGGAGTTTGAAGCCAAGAAATGGTTGAGAATGCAAAAAATTTTTCGCAATTCTGCTGCTCCAAACGCTTAACCAGAATGGCCTAGGGAAAAAATACACATACCGTTGTAATCGGGCGAGTTTCTACTTTCAGATACAATAGGAATTTTTGGGTTAGGTCAATCCGTTCGCGAGATATGGGAGTTTGAAGCCAAGAAATGGTTGAGGAGGCAAAAAATTTTTCGCAATTCTGCTGCTCCAAACGCTTAACCAGAATGGCCTCGGGAAAATATACACATACCGTTTTAATCGGGCGAGTCTCTACTTCCAGACGCTACAGGAATTTTTGGGTTAGGTCAATCCGTTCGCGAGATATGGGAGTTTGAAGCCAAGAAATGGTTGAGAAGACAACAAATCTTTCGCACTTCTGCTGCTCCAAACGCTTAACCAGAATGGCCTAGGGAAAAAATACACATACCGTTGTAATCGGGCGAGTTTCTACTTTCAGATGCAATAGGAATTTTTGGGTTAGGTCAATCCGTTCGCGAGATATGGGAGTTTGAAGCCAAGAAATGGTTGAGGAGGCAAAAAATTTTTCGCAATTCTGCTGCTCCAAACGCTTAACCAGAATGGCCTAGGGAAAATATACACATACCGTTTTAATCGGGCGAGTCTCTACTTCCAGACGCTACAGGAATTTTTGGGTTAGGTCAATCCGTTCGCGAGATATGGGAGTTTGAAGCCAAGAAATGGTTGAGAAAGCAAAAAATTTTTCGCAATTCTGCTGCTCCAAACGCTTAACCAGAATGGCCTAGGGAAAAAATACAAATACCGCTGTAGTCGGGCGAGGTTCTACTTTCAGATGCAATTGGAATTTTTGGGTTAGGTCAATCCGTTCGCGAGATATGGGAGTTTGAAGCCAAGAAATGGTTGAGAAGGCAAAAAATTTTTCGCAATTCTGCTGCTCCAAACGCTTAACCAGAATGGCCTAGGGAAAAAATACACATACCGTTGTAATCGGGCGAGTTTCTACTTTCAGATGCAATAGGAATTTTTGGGTTAGGTCATTCCGTTCGCGAGATATGGGAGTTTGAAGCCAAGAAATGGTTGAGAAGGCAAAAAATTTTTCGCAATTCTGCTGCTCCAAACGCTTAACCAGAATGGCCTAGGGAAAAAATACACATACCGTTGTAATCGGGCGAGTCTCTACTTCCAGGCGCTACAGGAATTTTTGGGTTAGGTCAATCCGTTCGCGAGATATGGGAGTTTGAAGCCAAGAAATGGTTGAGAAGGCAAAAAATTTTTCGCAATTCTGCTGCTCCAAACGCTTAACCAGAATGGCCTAGGGAAAAAATACACATACCGTTGTAATCGGGCGAGTTTCGACTTTCAGATGCAATAGGAATTTTTGGGTTAGGTCAATCCGTTCGCGAGGTATGGGAGTTTGAAGCCAAGAAATGGTTGAGAATGCAAAAAATTTTTCGCAATTCTGCTGCTCCAAACGCTTAACCAGAATGGCCTAGGGAAAAAATACACATACCGTTGTAATCGGGCGAGTTTCTACTTTCAGATGCAATTGGAATTTTTGGGTTAGGTCAATCCGTTCGCGAGATATGGGAGTTTGAAGCCAAGAAATGGTTGAGAAGGCAAAAAATTTTTCGCAATTCTGCTGCTCCAAACGCTTAACCAGAATGGCCTAGGGAAAAAATACACATACCGTTGTAATCGGGCGAGTTTCGACTTTCAGATGCAATAGGAATTTTTGGGTTAGGTCAATCCGTTCGCGAGGTATGGGAGTTTGAAGCCAAGAAATGGTTGAGAATGCAAAAAATTTTTCGCAATTCTGCTGCTCCAAACGCTTAACCAGAATGGCCTAGGGAAAAAATACACATACCGTTGTAATCGGGCGAGTTTCTACTTTCAGATGCAATTGGAATTTTTGGGTTAGGTCAATCCGTTCGCGAGATATGGGAGTTTGAAGCCAAGAAATGGTTGAGAAGGCAAAAAATTTTTCGCACTTCTGCTGCTCCAAACGCCTAACCAGAATGGCCTAGGGAAAAAATACACATACCGTTGTAATCGGGCAAGTTTCTACTTTCAGATGCAATAGGAATTTTTGGGTTAGGTCAATCCGTTCGCGAGATATGGGAGTTTGAAGCCAAGAAATGGTTGAGAATGCAAAAAATTTTTCGCAATTCTGCTGCTCCAAACGCTTAACCAGAATGGCCTAGGGAAAAAATACACATACCGTTGTAATCGGGCGAGTTTCTACTTTCAGATACAACAGGAATTTTTGGGTTAGGTCAATCCGTTCGCGAGATATGGGAGTTTGAAACCAAGAAATGGTTGAGAGGGCAAAAAATTTTTCGCACTTCTGCTGCTCCAAACGCCTAACCAGAATGGCCTAGGGAAAAAATACACATACCGTTGTAATTGGGCGAGTTTCTACTTTAAGATGCAATAGGAATTTTTGGGTTAGGTCAATCCGTTCGCGAGATATGGGAGTTTGAAGCCAAGAAATGGTTGAGAAGGCAAAAAATTTTTCGCAATTCTGCTGCTCCAAACGCTTAAACAGAATGGCCTAGGGAAAAAATACACATACCGTTGTAATCGGGCGAGTTTCGACTTTCAGATGCAATAGGAATTTTTGGGTTAGGTCAATCCGTTCGCGAGATATGGGAGTTTGAAGCCAAGAAATGGTTGAGAAGGCAAAAAATTTTTCGCAATTCTGCTGCTCCAAACGCTTAACCAGAATGGCCTAGGGAAAAAATACACATACCGTTGTAATCGGGCGAGTTTCGACTTTCAGATGCAATAGGAATTTTTGGGTTAGGTCAATCCGTTCGCGAGATATGGGAGTTTGAAGCCAAGAAATGGTTGAGAATGCGAAAAATTTTTCGCAATTCTGCTGCTCCAAACGCTTAACCAGAATGGCCTAGGGAAAAAATACACATACCGTTGTAATCGGGCGAGTTTCTACTTTCAGATGCAATAGGAATTTTTGGGTTAGGTCAATCCGTTCGCGAGATATGGGAGTTTGAAGCCAAGAAATGGTTGAGAAGGCAAAAAATTTTTCGCAATTCTGCTGCTCCAAACGCTTAACCAGAATGGCCTAGGGAAAAAATACACATACCGTTGTAATCGGGCGAGTCTTTACTTCCAGACGCTACAGGAATTTTTGGGTTAGGTCAATCCGTTCGCGAGATATGGGAGTTTGAAGCCAAGAAATGGTTGAGAAGGCAAAAAATTTTTCGCACTTCTGCTGCTCCAAACGCTTAACCAGAATGGCCTAGGGAAAAAATACACATACCGTTGTAATCGGGCGAGTTTCTACTTTCAGATGCAATAGGAATTTTTGGGTTAGGTCAATCCGTTCGCGAGATATGGGAGTTTGAAGCTAAGAAATGGTTGAGGAGGCAAAATATTTTTCGCAATTCTGCTGCTCCAAACGCTTAAACAGAATGGCCTAGGGAAAAAATACAGATACCGTTATAATCGGGCGAGTTTCTACTTTCAGATGCAACAGGAATTTTTGGGTTAGGTCAATCCGTTCGCGAGATATGGGAGTTTGAAGCTAAGAAATGGTTGAGAAGACAACAAATCTTTCGCACTTCTGCTGCTCCAAACGCTTAACCAGAATGGCCTAGGGAAAAAATACACATACCGTTGTAATCGGGCGAGTTTCTACTTTCAGATGCAATAGGAATTTTTGGGTTAGGTCAATCCGTTCGCGAGATATGGGAGTTTGAAGCCAAGAAATGGTTGAGAAGGCAAAAAATTTTTCGCAATTCTGCTGCCCCAAACGCTTAACCAGAATGGCCTAGGGAAAAAATACAGATACCGTTATAATCGGGCGAGTTTCTACTTTCAGATGCAACAGGAATTTTTGGGTTAGGTCAATCCGTTCGCGAGATATGGGAGTTTGAAGCCAAGAAATGGTTGAGAAGGCAAAAAATTTTTCGCACTTCTGCTGCTCCAAACGCTTAACCAGAATGGCCTAGGGAAAAAATACACATACCGTTGTAATCGGGCGAGTTTCTACTTTCAGATGCAATAGGAAATTTTGCGTTAGGTCAATCCGTTCGTGAGATATGGGAGTTTGAAGCTAAGAAATGGTTGAGGAGGCAAAATATTTTTCGCAATTCTGCTGCTCCAAACGCTTAAACAGAATGGCCTAGGGAAAAAATACAGATACCGTTATAATCGGGCGAGTTTCTACTTTCAGATGCAACAGGAATTTTTGGGTTAGGTCAATCCGTTCGCGAGATATGGGAGTTTGAAGCTAAGAAATGTTTGAGAAGACAACAAATCTTTCGCACTTCTGCTGCTCCAAACGCTTAACCAGAATGGCCTAGGGAAAAAATACACATACCGTTGTAATCTGGCGAGTTTCTACTTTCAGATGCAATAGGAATTTTTGGGTTAGGTCAATCCGTTCGCGAGATATGGGAGTTTGAAGCCAAGAAATGGTTGAGAAGGCAAAAAATTTTTCGCAATTCTGCTGCTCCAAACGCTTAACCAGAATGGCCTAGGGAAAAAATACACATACCGTTGTAATCGGGCGAGTCTCTACTTCCAGACGCTACAGGAATTTTTGGGTTAGGTCAATCCGTTCGCGAGATATGGGAGTTTGAAGCCAAGAAATGGTTGAGAAGGCAAAAAATTTTTCGCACTTCTGCTGCTCCAAACGCTTAACCAGAATGGCCTAGGGAAAAAATACACCTACCGTTGTAATCGGGCGAGTTTCTACTTTCAGATGCAATAGGAATTTTTGGGTTAGGTCAATCCGTTCGCGAGATATGGGAGTTTGAAGCTAAGAAATGGTTGAGGAGGCAAAATATTTTTCGCAATTCTGCTGCTCCAAACGCTTAAACAGAATGGCCTAGGGCAAAAATACAGATACCGTTATAATCGGGCGAGTTTCTACTTTCAGATGCAACAGGAATTTTTGGGTTAGGTCAATCCGTTCGCGAGATATGGGAGTTTGAAGCTAAGAAATGTTTGAGAAGACAACAAATCTTTCGCACTACTGCTGCTCCAAACGCTTAACCAGAATGGCCTAGGGAAAAAATACACATACCGTTGTAATCGGGCGAGTTTCTACGTTCAGATGCAATAGGAATTTTTGGGTTAGGTCAATCCGTTCGCGAGATATGGGAGTTTGAAGCCAAGAAATGGTTGAGAAGGCAAAAAATTTTTCGCAATTCTGCTGCTCCAAACGCTTAACCAGAATGGCCTAGGGAAAAAATACACATACCGTTGTAATCGGGCGAGTCTCTACTTCCAGACGCTACAGGAATTTTTGGGTTAGGTCAATCCGTTCGCGAGATATGGGAGTTTGAAGCCAAGAAGTGGTTGAGAAGGCAAAAAATTTTTCGCAATTCTGCTGCTCCAAACGCTTAACCAGAATGGCCTAGGGAAAAAATACACATACTGTTGTAATCTGGCGAGTTTCTACTTTCAGATGCAATAGGAATTTTTGGGTTAGGTCAATCCGTTCGCGAGATATGGGAGTTTGAAGCCAAGAAATGGTTGAGAAGGCAAAAAATTTTTCGCAATTCTGCTGCTCCAAACGCTTAACCAGAATGGCCTAGGGAAAAAATACACATACCGTTGTAATCGGGCGAGTCTCTACTTCCAGACGCTACAGGAATTTTTGGGTTAGGTCAATCGTTTCGCGAGATATGGGAGTTTGAAGCCAAGAAATGGTTGAGAAGGCAAAAAATTTTTCGCACTTCTGCTGCTCCAAACGCTTAACCAGAATGGCCTAGGGAAAAAATACACATACCGTTGTAATCGGGCGAGTTTCTACTTTCAGATGCAATAGGAATTTTTGGGTTAGGTCAATCCGTTCGCGAGATATGGGAGTTTGAAGCTAAGAAATGGTTGAGGAGGCAAAATATTTTTCGCAATTCTGCTGCTCCAAACGCTTAAACAGAATGGCCTAGGGCAAAAATACAGATACCGTTATAATCGGGCGAGTTTCTACTTTCAGATGCAACAGGAATTTTTGGGTTAGGTCAATCCGTTCGCGAGATATGGGAGTTTGAAGCTAAGAAATGTTTGAGAAGACAACAAATCTTTCGCACTTCTGCTGCTCCAAACGCTTAACCAGAATGGCCTAGGGAAAAAATACACATACCGTTGTAATCGGGCGGGTTTCTACTTTCAGATGCAATAGGAATTTTTGGGTTAGGTCAATCCGTTCGCGAGATATGGGAGTTTGAAGCCAAGAAATGGTTGAGAAGGCAAAAAATTTTTCGCAATTCTGCTGCTCCAAACGCTTAACCAGAATGGCCTAGGGAAAAAATACACATACCGTTGTAATCGGGCGAGTCTCTACTTCCAGACGCTACAGGAATTTTTGGGTTAGGTCAATCCGTTCGCGAGATATGGGAGTTTGAAGCCAAGAAGTGGTTGAGAAGGCAAAAAATTTTTCGCAATTCTGCTGCTCCAAACGCTTAACCAGAATGGCCTAGGGAAAAAACACACATACCGTTGTAATCGGGCGAGTCTCTACTTCCAGACGCTACAGGAATTTTTGGGTTAGGTCAATCCGTTCGCGAGATATGGGAGTTTGAAGCCAAGAAATGGTTGAGAAGGCAACAAATCTTTCGCACTTCTGCTGCTCCAAACGCTTAACCAGAATGGCCTAGGGAAAAAATACACATACCGTTGTAATCGGGCGAGTTTCTATTTTCAGATGCAATAGGAATTTTTGGGTTAGTTCAATCCGTTCGCGAGATATGGGAGTTTGAAGCCAAGAAATGGTTGAGAATGCAAAAAATTTTTCGCAATTCTGCTGCTCCAAACGCTTAACCAGAATGGCCTAGGGAAAAAATACACATACCGTTGTAATCGGGCGAGTTTCTACTTTCAGATACAACAGGAATTTTTGGGTTAGGTCAATCCGTTCGCGAGATATGGGAGTTTGAAACCAAGAAATGGTTGAGAGGGCAAAAAATTTTTCGCACTTCTGCTGCTCCAAACGCCTAACCAGAATGGCCTAGGGAAAAAATACACATACCGTTGTAATTGGGCGAGTTTCTACTTTAAGATGCAATAGGAATTTTTGGGTTAGGTCAATCCG
This sequence comes from Ptiloglossa arizonensis, assembly GCF_051014685.1. Taxonomy (NCBI): domain Eukaryota; kingdom Metazoa; phylum Arthropoda; class Insecta; order Hymenoptera; family Colletidae; genus Ptiloglossa; species Ptiloglossa arizonensis. The sequence goes on along the minus strand of NW_027478905.1, from coordinate 79,492 downwards.
TTCGCGAGATATGGGAGTTTGAAGCCAAGAAATGGTTGAGAAGGCAAAAAATTTTTCGCAATTCTGCTGCTCCAAACGCTTAACCAGAATGGCCTAGGGAAAAAATACACATACCGTTGTAATCGGGCGAGTCTCTACTTCCAGACGCTACAGGAATTTTTGGGTTAGGTCAATCGTTTCGCGAGATATGGGAGTTTGAAGCCAAGAAATGGTTGAGAAGGCAAAAAATTTTTCGCACTTCTGCTGCTCCAAACGCTTAACCAGAATGGCCTAGGGAAAAAATACACATACCGTTGTAATCGGGCGAGTTTCTACTTTCAGATGCAATAGGAATTTTTGGGTTAGGTCAATCCGTTCGCGAGATATGGGAGTTTGAAGCTAAGAAATGGTTGAGGAGGCAAAATATTTTTCGCAATTCTGCTGCTCCAAACGCTTAAACAGAATGGCCTAGGGCAAAAATACAGATACCGTTATAATCGGGCGAGTTTCTACTTTCAGATGCAACAGGAATTTTTGGGTTAGGTCAATCCGTTCGCGAGATATGGGAGTTTGAAGCTAAGAAATGTTTGAGAAGACAACAAATCTTTCGCACTTCTGCTGCTCCAAACGCTTAACCAGAATGGCCTAGGGAAAAAATACACATACCGTTGTAATCGGGCGGGTTTCTACTTTCAGATGCAATAGGAATTTTTGGGTTAGGTCAATCCGTTCGCGAGATATGGGAGTTTGAAGCCAAGAAATGGTTGAGAAGGCAAAAAATTTTTCGCAATTCTGCTGCTCCAAACGCTTAACCAGAATGGCCTAGGGAAAAAATACACATACCGTTGTAATCGGGCGAGTCTCTACTTCCAGACGCTACAGGAATTTTTGGGTTAGGTCAATCCGTTCGCGAGATATGGGAGTTTGAAGCCAAGAAGTGGTTGAGAAGGCAAAAAATTTTTCGCAATTCTGCTGCTCCAAACGCTTAACCAGAATGGCCTAGGGAAAAAACACACATACCGTTGTAATCGGGCGAGTCTCTACTTCCAGACGCTACAGGAATTTTTGGGTTAGGTCAATCCGTTCGCGAGATATGGGAGTTTGAAGCCAAGAAATGGTTGAGAAGGCAACAAATCTTTCGCACTTCTGCTGCTCCAAACGCTTAACCAGAATGGCCTAGGGAAAAAATACACATACCGTTGTAATCGGGCGAGTTTCTATTTTCAGATGCAATAGGAATTTTTGGGTTAGTTCAATCCGTTCGCGAGATATGGGAGTTTGAAGCCAAGAAATGGTTGAGAATGCAAAAAATTTTTCGCAATTCTGCTGCTCCAAACGCTTAACCAGAATGGCCTAGGGAAAAAATACACATACCGTTGTAATCGGGCGAGTTTCTACTTTCAGATACAACAGGAATTTTTGGGTTAGGTCAATCCGTTCGCGAGATATGGGAGTTTGAAACCAAGAAATGGTTGAGAGGGCAAAAAATTTTTCGCACTTCTGCTGCTCCAAACGCCTAACCAGAATGGCCTAGGGAAAAAATACACATACCGTTGTAATTGGGCGAGTTTCTACTTTAAGATGCAATAGGAATTTTTGGGTTAGGTCAATCCGTTCGCGAGATATGGGAGTTTGAAGCCAAGAAATGGTTGAGAAGGCAAAAAATTTTTCGCAATTCTGCTGCTCCAAACGCTTAAACAGAATGGCCTAGGGAAAAAATACACATACCGTTGTAATCGGGCGAGTTTCGACTTTCAGATGCAATAGGAATTTTTGGGTTAGGTCAATCCGTTCGCGAGATATGGGAGTTTGAAGCCAAGAAATGGTTGAGAAGGCAAAAAATTTTTCGCAATTCTGCTGCTCCAAACGCTTAACCAGAATGGCCTAGGGAAAAAATACACATACCGTTGTAATCGGGCGAGTTTCGACTTTCAGATGCAATAGGAATTTTTGGGTTAGGTCAATCCGTTCGCGAGATATGGGAGTTTGAAGCCAAGAAATGGTTGAGAATGCGAAAAATTTTTCGCAATTCTGCTGCTCCAAACGCTTAACCAGAATGGCCTAGGGAAAAAATACACATACCGTTGTAATCGGGCGAGTTTCTACTTTCAGATGCAATAGGAATTTTTGGGTTAGGTCAATCCGTTCGCGAGATATGGGAGTTTGAAGCCAAGAAATGGTTGAGAAGGCAACAAATCTTTCGCACTTCTGCTGCTCCAAACGCTTAACCAGAATGGCCTAGGGAAAAAATACACATACCGTTGTAATCGGGCGAGTCTTTACTTCCAGACGCTACAGGAATTTTTGGGTTAGGTCAATCCGTTCGCGAGATATGGGAGTTTGAAGCCAAGAAATGGTTGAGAAGGCAAAAAATTTTTCGCACTTCTGCTGCTCCAAACGCTTAACCAGAATGGCCTAGGGAAAAAATACACATACCGTTGTAATCGGGCGAGTTTCTACTTTCAGATGCAATAGGAATTTTTGGGTTAGGTCAATCCGTTCGCGAGATATGGGAGTTTGAAGCTAAGAAATGGTTGAGGAGGCAAAATATTTTTCGCAATTCTGCTGCTCCAAACGCTTAAACAGAATGGCCTAGGGAAAAAATACAGATACCGTTATAATCGGGCGAGTTTCTACTTTCAGATGCAACAGGAATTTTTGGGTTAGGTCAATCCGTTCGCGAGATATGGGAGTTTGAAGCTAAGAAATGGTTGAGAAGACAACAAATCTTTCGCACTTCTGCTGCTCCAAACGCTTAACCAGAATGGCCTAGGGAAAAAATACACATACCGTTGTAATCGGGCGAGTTTCTACTTTCAGATGCAATAGGAATTTTTGGGTTAGGTCAATCCGTTCGCGAGATATGGGAGTTTGAAGCCAAGAAATGGTTGAGAAGGCAAAAAATTTTTCGCAATTCTGCTGCCCCAAACGCTTAACCAGAATGGCCTAGGGAAAAAATACAGATACCGTTATAATCGGGCGAGTTTCTACTTTCAGATGCAACAGGAATTTTTGGGTTAGGTCAATCCGTTCGCGAGATATGGGAGTTTGAAGCTAAGAAATGTTTGAGAAGACAACAAATCTTTCGCACTTCTGCTGCTCCAAACGCTTAACCAGAATGGCCTAGGGAAAAAATACACATACCGTTGTAATCTGGCGAGTTTCTACTTTCAGATGCAATAGGAATTTTTGGGTTAGGTCAATCCGTTCGCGAGATATGGGAGTTTGAAGCCAAGAAATGGTTGAGGAGGCAAAAAATTTTTCGCAATTCTGCTGCTCCAAACGCTTAACCAGAATGGCCTAGGGAAAAAATACACATACCGTTGTAATCGGGCGAGTCTCTACTTCCAGACGCTACAGGAATTTTTGGGTTAGGTCAATCCGTTCGCGAGATATGGGAGTTTGAAGCCAAGAAATGGTTGAGAAGGCAAAAAATTTTTCGCACTTCTGCTGCTCCAAACGCTTAACCAGAATGGCCTAGGGAAAAAATACACATACCGTTGTAATCGGGCGAGTTTCTACTTTCAGATGCAATAGGAATTTTTGGGTTAGGTCAATCCGTTCGCGAGATATGGGAGTTTGAAGCTAAGAAATGGTTGAGGAGGCAAAATATTTTTCGCAATTCTGCTGCTCCAAACGCTTAAACAGAATGGCCTAGGGCAAAAATACAGATACCGTTATAATCGGGCGAGTTTCTACTTTCAGATGCAACAGGAATTTTTGGGTTAGGTCAATCCGTTCGCGAGATATGGGAGTTTGAAGCTAAGAAATGTTTGAGAAGACAACAAATCTTTCGCACTACTGCTGCTCCAAACGCTTAACCAGAATGGCCTAGGGAAAAAATACACATACCGTTGTAATCGGGCGAGTTTCTACGTTCAGATGCAATAGGAATTTTTGGGTTAGGTCAATCCGTTCGCGAGATATGGGAGTTTGAAGCCAAGAAATGGTTGAGAAGGCAAAAAATTTTTCGCAATTCTGCTGCTCCAAACGCTTAACCAGAATGGCCTAGGGAAAAAATACACATACCGTTGTAATCGGGCGAGTCTCTACTTCCAGACGCTACAGGAATTTTTGGGTTAGGTCAATCCGTTCGCGAGATATGGGAGTTTGAAGCCAAGAAGTGGTTGAGAAGGCAAAAAATTTTTCGCAATTCTGCTGCTCCAAACGCTTAACCAGAATGGCCTAGGGAAAAAATACACATACTGTTGTAATCTGGCGAGTTTCTACTTTCAGATGCAATAGGAATTTTTGGGTTAGGTCAATCCGTTCGCGAGATATGGGAGTTTGAAGCCAAGAAATGGTTGAGAAGGCAAAAAATTTTTCGCAATTCTGCTGCTCCAAACGCTTAACCAGAATGGCCTAGGGAAAAAATACACATACCGTTGTAATCGGGCGAGTCTCTACTTCCAGACGCTACAGGAATTTTTGGGTTAGGTCAATCCGTTCGCGAGATATGGGAGTTTGAAGCCAAGAAATGGTTGAGAAGGCAAAAAATTTTTCGCACTTCTGCTGCTCCAAACGCTTAACCAGAATGGCCTAGGGAAAAAATACACATACCGTTGTAATCGGGCGAGTTTCTACTTTAAGATGCAATAGGAATTTTTGGGTTAGGTCAATCCGTTCGCGAGATATGGGAGTTTGAAGCCAAGAAATGGTTGAGAAGGCAAAAAATTTTTCGCAATTCTGCTGCTCCAAACGCTTAAACAGAATGGCCTAGGGAAAAAATACACATACCGTTGTAATCGGGCGAGTTTCGACTTTCAGATGCAATAGGAATTTTTGGGTTAGGTCAATCCGTTCGCGAGATATGGGAGTTTGAAGCCAAGAAATGGTTGAGAAGGCAAAAAATTTTTCGCAATTCTGCTGCTCCAAACGCTTAACCAGAATGGCCTAGGGAAAAAATACACATACCGTTGTAATCGGGCGAGTTTCGACTTTCAGATGCAATAGGAATTTTTGGGTTAGGTCAATCCGTTCGCGAGATATGGGAGTTTGAAGCCAAGAAATGGTTGAGAATGCGAAAAATTTTTCGCAATTCTGCTGCTCCAAACGCTTAACCAGAATGGCCTAGGGAAAAAATACACATACCGTTGTAATCGGGCGAGTTTCTACTTTCAGATGCAATAGGAATTTTTGGGTTAGGTCAATCCGTTCGCGAGATATGGGAGTTTGAAGCCAAGAAATGGTTGAGAAGGCAACAAATCTTTCGCACTTCTGCTGCTCCAAACGCTTAACCAGAATGGCCTAGGGAAAAAATACACATACCGTTGTAATCGGGCGAGTCTTTACTTCCAGACGCTACAGGAATTTTTGGGTTAGGTCAATCCGTTCGCGAGATATGGGAGTTTGAAGCCAAGAAATGGTTGAGAAGGCAAAAAATTTTTCGCACTTCTGCTGCTCCAAACGCTTAACCAGAATGGCCTAGGGAAAAAATACACATACCGTTGTAATCGGGCGAGTTTCTACTTTCAGATGCAATAGGAATTTTTGGGTTAGGTCAATCCGTTCGCGAGATATGGGAGTTTGAAGCTAAGAAATGGTTGAGGAGGCAAAATATTTTTCGCAATTCTGCTGCTCCAAACGCTTAAACAGAATGGCCTAGGGAAAAAATACAGATACCGTTATAATCGGGCGAGTTTCTACTTTCAGATGCAACAGGAATTTTTGGGTTAGGTCAATCCGTTCGCGAGATATGGGAGTTTGAAGCTAAGAAATGGTTGAGAAGACAACAAATCTTTCGCACTTCTGCTGCTCCAAACGCTTAACCAGAATGGCCTAGGGAAAAAATACACATACCGTTGTAATCGGGCGAGTTTCTACTTTCAGATGCAATAGGAATTTTTGGGTTAGGTCAATCCGTTCGCGAGATATGGGAGTTTGAAGCCAAGAAATGGTTGAGAAGGCAAAAAATTTTTCGCAATTCTGCTGCCCCAAACGCTTAACCAGAATGGCCTAGGGAAAAAATACAGATACCGTTATAATCGGGCGAGTTTCTACTTTCAGATGCAACAGGAATTTTTGGGTTAGGTCAATCCGTTCGCGAGATATGGGAGTTTGAAGCTAAGAAATGTTTGAGAAGACAACAAATCTTTCGCACTTCTGCTGCTCCAAACGCTTAACCAGAATGGCCTAGGGAAAAAATACACATACCGTTGTAATCTGGCGAGTTTCTACTTTCAGATGCAATAGGAATTTTTGGGTTAGGTCAATCCGTTCGCGAGATATGGGAGTTTGAAGCCAAGAAATGGTTGAGGAGGCAAAAAATTTTTCGCAATTCTGCTGCTCCAAACGCTTAACCAGAATGGCCTAGGGAAAAAATACACATACCGTTGTAATCGGGCGAGTCTCTACTTCCAGACGCTACAGGAATTTTTGGGTTAGGTCAATCCGTTCGCGAGATATGGGAGTTTGAAGCCAAGAAATGGTTGAGAAGGCAAAAAATTTTTCGCACTTCTGCTGCTCCAAACGCTTAACCAGAATGGCCTAGGGAAAAAATACACATACCGTTGTAATCGGGCGAGTTTCTACTTTCAGATGCAATAGGAATTTTTGGGTTAGGTCAATCCGTTCGCGAGATATGGGAGTTTGAAGCTAAGAAATGGTTGAGGAGGCAAAATATTTTTCGCAATTCTGCTGCTCCAAACGCTTAAACAGAATGGCCTAGGGCAAAAATACAGATACCGTTATAATCGGGCGAGTTTCTACTTTCAGATGCAACAGGAATTTTTGGGTTAGGTCAATCCGTTCGCGAGATATGGGAGTTTGAAGCTAAGAAATGTTTGAGAAGACAACAAATCTTTCGCACTACTGCTGCTCCAAACGCTTAACCAGAATGGCCTAGGGAAAAAATACACATACCGTTGTAATCGGGCGAGTTTCTACGTTCAGATGCAATAGGAATTTTTGGGTTAGGTCAATCCGTTCGCGAGATATGGGAGTTTGAAGCCAAGAAATGGTTGAGAAGGCAAAAAATTTTTCGCAATTCTGCTGCTCCAAACGCTTAACCAGAATGGCCTAGGGAAAAAATACACATACCGTTGTAATCGGGCGAGTCTCTACTTCCAGACGCTACAGGAATTTTTGGGTTAGGTCAATCCGTTCGCGAGATATGGGAGTTTGAAGCCAAGAAGTGGTTGAGAAGGCAAAAAATTTTTCGCAATTCTGCTGCTCCAAACGCTTAACCAGAATGGCCTAGGGAAAAAATACACATACTGTTGTAATCTGGCGAGTTTCTACTTTCAGATGCAATAGGAATTTTTGGGTTAGGTCAATCCGTTCGCGAGATATGGGAGTTTGAAGCCAAGAAATGGTTGAGAAGGCAAAAAATTTTTCGCAATTCTGCTGCTCCAAACGCTTAACCAGAATGGCCTAGGGAAAAAATACACATACCGTTGTAATCGGGCGAGTCTCTACTTCCAGACGCTACAGGAATTTTTGGGTTAGGTCAATCCGTTCGCGAGATATGGGAGTTTGAAGCCAAGAAATGGTTGAGAAGGCAAAAAATTTTTCGCACTTCTGCTGCTCCAAACGCTTAACCAGAATGGCCTAGGGAAAAAATACACATACCGTTGTAATCGGGCGAGTTTCTACTTTCAGATGCAATAGGAATTTTTGGGTTAGGTCAATCCGTTCGCGAGATATGGGAGTTTGAAGCTAAGAAATGGTTGAGGAGGCAAAATATTTTTCGCAATTCTGCTGCTCCAAACGCTTAAACAGAATGGCCTAGGGCAAAAATACAGATACCGTTATAATCGGGCGAGTTTCTACTTTCAGATGCAACAGGAATTTTTGGGTTAGGTCAATCCGTTCGCGAGATATGGGAGTTTGAAGCTAAGAAATGTTTGAGAAGACAACAAATCTTTCGCACTTCTGCTGCTCCAAACGCTTAACCAGAATGGCCTAGGGAAAAAATACACATACCGTTGTAATCGGGCGGGTTTCTACTTTCAGATGCAATAGGAATTTTTGGGTTAGGTCAATCCGTTCGCGAGATATGGGAGTTTGAAGCCAAGAAATGGTTGAGAAGGCAAAAAATTTTTCGCAATTCTGCTGCTCCAAACGCTTAACCAGAATGGCCTAGGGAAAAAATACACATACCGTTGTAATCGGGCGAGTCTCTACTTCCAGACGCTACAGGAATTTTTGGGTTAGGTCAATCCGTTCGCGAGATATGGGAGTTTGAAGCCAAGAAGTGGTTGAGAAGGCAAAAAATTTTTCGCAATTCTGCTGCTCCAAACGCTTAACCAGAATGGCCTAGGGAAAAAACACACATACCGTTGTAATCGGGCGAGTCTCTACTTCCAGACGCTACAGGAATTTTTGGGTTAGGTCAATCCGTTCGCGAGATATGGGAGTTTGAAGCCAAGAAATGATTGAGAAGGCAAAAAATTTTTCGCAATTCTGCTGCTCCAAACGCTTAACCAGAATGGCCTAGGGAAAAAATAAACATACCGTTGTAATCGGGCGAATTTCTACTTTCAGATGCAATAGGAATTTTTGGGTTAGGTCAATCCGTTCGCGAGATACGGGGGTTTGAAGCCAAGAAATGGTTGAGAAGGCAAAAAATTTTTCGCATTTCTGCTGATCCAAACGCTTAACCAGAATGGTCTAGGGAAACAATACACATACCGTTGTAATCGGGCGAGTTTCTACTTTCAGATGCAATAGGAATTTTTGGGTTAGGTCAACCCGTTCGCGAGATATGGGAGTTTGAAGCCAAGAAATGGTTGAGAAGGCAAAAAATTTTTCGCAATTCTGCTGCTCCAAACGCTTAAACAGAATGGCCTAGGGAAAAAATACAGGTACCGTTGTAATCGGGCGAGTTTCTACTTTCAGATGCAACAGGAATTTTTGGGTTAGGTCAATCTGTTCGCGAGATATGGGAGTTTGAAGCCAAGAAATGCTTGAGAAGGCAAAAAATTTTTCGCTTTTCTGCTGCGCCAAACGCTTAACCAGAATGTCCTAGGGAAAAAATACACATACCGTTGTAATCGGGCGAGTTTCTACTTTCAGATGCAATAGGAATTTTTGGGTTAGGTCAATCTGTTCGCGAGATATGGGAGTTTGAAGCCAAGAAATGGTTGAGAAGGCAAAAAATTTTTCGCACTTCTGCTGCACCAAACGCTAACCAGAATGGCCTAGGGAAAAAATACACATACCGTTGTAATCGGGCGAGTTTCTTCTTTCAGATGCAATAGGAATTTTTGGGTTAGGTCAATCCGTTCGCGAGATATGGGAGTTTGAAGCCAAGAAATGGTTGAGAAGGCAAAAAATTTTTCGCAATTCTGCTGCTCCAAACGCTTAACCAGAATGGCCTAGGGAAAAAATACACATACCGTTGTAATCGGGCGAGTTTCTACTTTCAGATGCAATAGGAATTTTTGGGTTAGGTCAATCCGTTCGCGAGATATGGGAGTTTGAAGCCAAGAAATGGTTGAGAAGGCAAAAAATTTTTCGCACTTCTGCTGCACCAAACGCTTAACCAGAATGGCCTAGGGAAAAAATACACATACCGTTGTAATCGGGCGAGTTTCTACTTTCAGATGCAATAGGAATTTTTGGGTTAGGTCAATCCGTTCGCGAGATATGGGAGGTTGAAGCCAAGAAATGGTTGAGAAGGCAAAAAATTTTTCGCAATTCTGCTGCTCCAAACGCTTAACCAGAATGGCCTAGGGAAAAAATACACATACCGTTGTAATCGGGCGAGTTTCTACTTTCAGATGCAATAGGAATTTTTGGGTTAGGTCAATCCGTTCGCGAGATATGGGAGTTTGAAGCCAAGAAATGGTTGAGAAGGCAAAAAATTTTTCGCAATTCTGCTGCTCCAAACGCTTAAACAGAATGGCGTAGGGAAAAAATACAGATACCGTTGTAATCGGGCGAGTTTCTACTTCCAGATGCTACAGGAATTTTTGGGTTAGGTCAATCCGTTCGCGAGATATGGGAGTTTGAAACTAAGAAATGGTTGAGAAGACAACAAATCTTTCGCAATTCTGCTGCTCCAAACGCTTAACCAGAATGGCCTAGGGAAAAAATACACATACCGTTGTAATCGGGCGAGTTTCGACTTTCAGATGCAATAGGAATTTTTGGGTTAGGTCTACCCATTCGCGAGATATGGGAGTTTGAGGCCAAGAAATGGTTGAGAAGGCAACAAATTTTTCGCAATTCTGCTGCTCCAAACGCTTAACCAGAATGGCCTAGGGAAAAAATACACATACCGTTGTAATCGGGCGAGTTTCTACTTTCAGATGCAATAGGAATTTTTGGGTTAGGTCAATCTGTTCGCGAGATATGGGAGTTTGAAGCCAAGAAATGGTTGAGAAGGCAAAAAATTTTTCGCAATTCTGCTGCTCCAAACGCTTAAACAGAATGGCCTAGGGAAAAAATACAGGTACCGTTGTAATCGGGCGAGTTTCTACTTTCAGATGCAATAGGAATTTTTGGGTTAGGTCAATCCGTTCGCGAGATATGGGAGTTTGAAGCCAAGAAATGGTTGAGGAGGCAAAAAATTTTTCGCACTTCTGCTGCACCAAACGCTAACCAGAATGGCCTAGGGAAAAAATACACATACCGTTGTAATCGGGCGAGTTTCTACTTTCAGATGCAAAAGGAATTTTTGGATTAGGTCAATCCGTTCGCGAGATATGGGAGTTTGAAGCCAAGAAATGGTTGAGAAGGCAAAAAATTTTTCGCAATTCTGCTGCTCCAAACGCTTAACCAGAATGGCCTAGGGAAAAAATACACATACCGTTGTAATCGGGCGAGTTTCTACTTTCAGATGCAATAGGAATTTTTGGGTTATGTCAATCCGTTCGCGAGATATGGGAGTTTGAAGCCAAGAAATGGTTGAGGAGGCAAAAAATTTTTCGCAATTCTGCTGCTCCAAACGCTTAAACAGAATGGCCTAGGGAAAAAATACAGATACCGTTGTAATCGGGCGAGTTTCTACTTTCAGATGCTACAGGAATTTTTGGGTTAGGTCAATCCGTTCGCGAGATATGGGAGTTTGAAACTAAGAAATGGTTGAGAAGACAACAAATCTTTCGCACTTCTGCTGCTCCAAACGCTTAACCAGAATGGCCTAGGGAAAAAATACACATACCGTTGTAATCGGGCGAGTTTCGACTTTCAGATGCAATAGGAATTTTTGGGTTAGGTCTATCCATTCGCGAGATATGGGAGTTTGAGGCCAAGAAATGGTTGAGAAGGCAACAAATTTTTCGCAATTCTGCTGCTCCAAACGCTTAAACAGAATGGCCTAGGGAAAAAATACACATACCGTTGTAATCGGGCGAGTCTCTACTTCCAGACGCTACAGGAATTTTTGGGTTAGGTCAATCCGTTCGCGAGATATGGGAGTTTGAAGCCAAGAAATGATTGAGAAGGCAAAAAATTTTTCACAATTTTGCTGCTCCAAACGCTTAACCAGAATGGCCTAGGGAAAAAATAAACATACCGTTGTAATCGGGCGAATTTCTACTTTCAGATGCAATAGGAATTTTTGGGTTAGGTCAATCCGTTCGCGAGATACGCGGGTTTGAAGCCAAGAAATGGTTGAGAAGGCAAAAAATTTTTCGCATTTCTGCTGATCCAAACGCTTAACCAGAATGTCCTAGGGAAAAAATACACATACCGTTGTAATCGGGCGAGTCTCTACTTCCAGACGCTACAGGAATTTTTGGGTTAGGTCAATCCGTTCGCGAGATATGGGAGTTTGAAGCCAAGAAATGGTTGAGAAGGCAAAAAATTTTTCGCACTTCTGCTGCACCAAACGCTAACCAGAATGGCCTAGGGAAAAAATACACATACCGTTGTTATCGGGCGAGTTTCTACTTTCAGATGCAATAGGAATTTTTGGGTTAGGTCAATCCGTTCGCGAGATATGGGAGTTTGAAGCCAAGAAATGGTTGAGAAGGCAAAAAATTTTTCGCAATTCTGCTGCTCCAAACGCTTAACCAGAATGGCCTAGGGAAAAAATACACATACCGTTGTAATCGGGCGAGTTTCTACTTTCAGATGCAATAGGAATTTTTGGGTTAGGTCAATCCGTTCGCGAGATATGGGAGTTTGAAGCCAAGAAATGGTTGAGAAGGCAAAAAATTTTTCGCAATTCTGCTGCTCCAAACGCTTAAACAGAATGGCCTAGGGAAAAAATACAGATACCGTTGTAATCGGGCGAGTTTCTACTTTCAGATGCAATAGGAATTTTTGGGTTAGGTCAATCCGTTCGCGAGATATGGGAGTTTGAAGCCAAGAAATGGTTGAGAAGGCAAAAAATTTTTCGCAATTCTGCTGCTCCAAACGCTTAACCAGAATGGCCTAGGGAAAAAATACACATACCGTTGTAATCGGGCGAGTTTCTACTTTCAGATGCAATAGGAATTTTTGGGTTAGGTCAATCCGTTCGCGAGATATGGGAGTTTGAAGCCAAGAAATGGTTGAGAAGGCAAAAAATTTTTCGCAATTCTGCTGCTCCAAACGCTTAAACAGAATGGCCTAGGGAAAAAATACAGATACCGTTGTAATCGGGCGAGTTTCTACTTTCAGATGCTACAGGAATTTTTGGGTTAGGTCAATCCGTTCGCGAGATATGGGAGTTTGAAACTAAGAAATGGTTGAGAAGACAACAAATCTTTCGCACTTCTGCTGCTCCAAACGCTTAACCAGAATGGCCTAGGGAAAAAATACACATACCGTTGTAATCGGGCGAGTTTCTACTTTCAGATGCAATAGGAATTTTTGGGTTAGGTCAATCCGTTCGCGAGATATGGGAGTTTGAAGCCAAGAAATGGTTGAGGAGGCAAAAAATTTTTCGCAATTCTGCTGCTCCAAACGCTTAACCAGAATGGCCTAGGGAAAATATACACATACCGTTTTAATCGGGCGAGTCTCTACTTCCAGACGCTACAGGAATTTTTGGGTTAGGTCAATCCGTTCGCGAGATATGGGAGTTTGAAGCCAAGAAATGGTTGAGAAAGCAAAAAATTTTTCGCAATTCTGCTGCTCCAAACGCTTAACCAGAATGGCCTAGGGAAAAAATACAAATACCGCTGTAGTCGGGCGAGGTTCTACTTTCAGATGCAATTGGAATTTTTGGGTTAGGTCAATCCGTTCGCGAGATATGGGAGTTTGAAGCCAAGAAATGGTTGAGAAGGCAAAAAATTTCTCGCAATTCTGCTGCTCCAAACGCTTAACCAGAATGGCCTAGGGAAAAAATACACATACCGTTGTAATCGGGCGAGTTTCTACTTTCAGATGCAATAGGAATTTTTGGGTTAGGTCATTCCGTTCGCGAGATATGGGAGTTTGAAGCCAAGAAATGGTTGAGAAGGCAAAAAATTTTTCGCAATTCTGCTGCTCCAAACGCTTAACCAGAATGGCCTAGGGAAAAAATACACATACCGTTGTAATCGGGCGAGTCTCTACTTCCAGGCGCTACAGGAATTTTTGGGTTAGGTCAATCCGTTCGCGAGATATGGGAGTTTGAAGCCAAGAAATGGTTGAGAAGGCAAAAAATTTTTCGCAATTCTGCTGCTCCAAACGCTTAACCAGAATGGCCTAGGGAAAAAATACACATACCGTTGTAATCGGGCGAGTTTCGACTTTCAGATGCAATAGGAATTTTTGGGTTAGGTCAATCCGTTCGCGAGGTATGGGAGTTTGAAGCCAAGAAATGGTTGAGAATGCAAAAAATTTTTCGCAATTCTGCTGCTCCAAACGCTTAACCAGAATGGCCTAGGGAAAAAATACACATACCGTTGTAATCGGGCGAGTTTCTACTTTCAGATGCAATTGGAATTTTTGGGTTAGGTCAATCCGTTCGCGAGATATGGGAGTTTGAAGCCAAGAAATGGTTGAGAAGGCAAAAAATTTTTCGCACTTCTGCTGCTCCAAACGCCTAACCAGAATGGCCTAGGGAAAAAATACACATACCGTTGTAATCGGGCAAGTTTCTACTTTCAGATGCAATAGGAATTTTTGGGTTAGGTCAATCCGTTCGCGAGATATGGGAGTTTGAAGCCAAGAAATGGTTGAGAAGGCAAAAAATTTTTCGCAATTCTGCTGCTCCAAACGCTTAAACAGAATGGCCTAGGGAAAAAATACACATACCGTTGTAATCGGGCGAGTTTCTACTTTCAGATGCAATAGGAATTTTTGGGTTAGGTCAATCCGTTCGCGAGATATGGGAGTTTGAAGCCAAGAAATGGTTGAGAAGGCAACAAATCTTTCGCACTTCTGCTGCTCCAAACGCTTAACCAGAATGGCCTAGGGAAAAAATACACATACCGTTGTAATCGGGCGAGTTTCTACTTTCAGATGCAATAGGAATTTTTGGGTTAGGTCAATCCGTTCGCGAGATATGGGAGTTTGAAGCTAAGAAATGGTTGAGGAGGCAAAATATTTTTCGCAATTCTGCTGCTCCAAACGCTTAAACAGAATGGCCTAGGGCAAAAATACAGATACCGTTATAATCGGGCGAGTTTCTACTTTCAGATGCAACAGGAATTTTTGGGTTAGGTCAATCCGTTCGCGAGATATGGGAGTTTGAAGCTAAGAAATGTTTGAGAAGACAACAAATCTTTCGCACTACTGCTGCTCCAAACGCTTAACCAGAATGGCCTAGGGAAAAAATACACATACCGTTGTAATCGGGCGAGTTTCTACGTTCAGATGCAATAGGAATTTTTGGGTTAGGTCAATCCGTTCGCGAGATATGGGAGTTTGAAGCCAAGAAATGGTTGAGAAGGCAAAAAATTTTTCGCAATTCTGCTGCTCCAAACGCTTAACCAGAATGGCCTAGGGAAAAAATACACATACCGTTGTAATCGGGCGAGTCTCTACTTCCAGACGCTACAGGAATTTTTGGGTTAGGTCAATCCGTTCGCGAGATATGGGAGTTTGAAGCCAAGAAGTGGTTGAGAAGGCAAAAAATTTTTCGCAATTCTGCTGCTCCAAACGCTTAACCAGAATGGCCTAGGGAAAAAATACACATACTGTTGTAATCTGGCGAGTTTCTACTTTCAGATGCAATAGGAATTTTTGGGTTAAGTCAATCCGTTCGCGAGATATGGGAGTTTGAAGCCAAGAAATGGTTGAGAAGGCAAAAAATTTTTCGCAATTCTGCTGCTCCAAACGCTTAACCAGAATGGCCTAGGGAAAAAATACACATACCGTTGTAATCGGGCGAGTCTCTACTTCCAGACGCTACAGGAATTTTTGGGTTAGGTCAATCCGTTCGCGAGATATGGGAGTTTGAAGCCAAGAAATGGTTGAGAAGGCAAAAAATTTTTCGCACTTCTGCTGCTCCAAACGCTTAACCAGAATGGCCTAGGGAAAAAATACACATACCGTTGTAATCGGGCGAGTTTCTACTTTCAGATGCAATAGGAATTTTTGGGTTAGGTCAATCCGTTCGCGAGATATGGGAGTTTGAAGCTAAGAAATGGTTGAGGAGGCAAAATATTTTTCGCAATTCTGCTGCTCCAAACGCTTAAACAGAATGGCCTAGGGCAAAAATACAGATACCGTTATAATCGGGCGAGTTTCTACTTTCAGATGCAACAGGAATTTTTGGGTTAGGTCAATCCGTTCGCGAGATATGGGAGTTTGAAGCTAAGAAATGTTTGAGAAGACAACAAATCTTTCGCACTTCTGCTGCTCCAAACGCTTAACCAGAATGGCCTAGGGAAAAAATACACATACCGTTGTAATCGGGCGGGTTTCTACTTTCAGATGCAATAGGAATTTTTGGGTTAGGTCAATCCGTTCGCGAGATATGGGAGTTTGAAGCCAAGAAATGGTTGAGAAGGCAAAAAATTTTTCGCAATTCTGCTGCTCCAAACGCTTAACCAGAATGGCCTAGGGAAAAAATACACATACCGTTGTAATCGGGCGAGTCTCTACTTCCAGACGCTACAGGAATTTTTGGGTTAGGTCAATCCGTTCGCGAGATATGGGAGTTTGAAGCCAAGAAGTGGTTGAGAAGGCAAAAAATTTTTCGCAATTCTGCTGCTCCAAACGCTTAACCAGAATGGCCTAGGGAAAAAACACACATACCGTTGTAATCGGGCGAGTCTCTACTTCCAGACGCTACAGGAATTTTTGGGTTAGGTCAATCCGTTCGCGAGATATGGGAGTTTGAAGCCAAGAAATGATTGAGAAGGCAAAAAATTTTTCGCAATTCTGCTGCTCCAAACGCTTAACCAGAATGGCCTAGGGAAAAAATAAACATACCGTTGTAATCGGGCGAATTTCTACTTTCAGATGCAATAGGAATTTTTGGGTTAGGTCAATCCGTTCGCGAGATACGGGGGTTTGAAGCCAAGAAATGGTTGAGAAGGCAAAAAATTTTTCGCATTTCTGCTGATCCAAACGCTTAACCAGAATGGTCTAGGGAAACAATACACATACCGTTGTAATCGGGCGAGTTTCTACTTTCAGATGCAATAGGAATTTTTGGGTTAGGTCAACCCGTTCGCGAGATATGGGAGTTTGAAGCCAAGAAATGGTTGAGAAGGCAAAAAATTTTTCGCAATTCTGCTGCTCCAAACGCTTAAACAGAATGGCCTAGGGAAAAAATACAGGTACCGTTGTAATCGGGCGAGTTTCTACTTTCAGATGCAACAGGAATTTTTGGGTTAGGTCAATCTGTTCGCGAGATATGGGAGTTTGAAGCCAAGAAATGCTTGAGAAGGCAAAAAATTTTTCGCTTTTCTGCTGCGCCAAACGCTTAACCAGAATGTCCTAGGGAAAAAATACACATACCGTTGTAATCGGGCGAGTTTCTACTTTCAGATGCAATAGGAATTTTTGGGTTAGGTCAATCTGTTCGCGAGATATGGGAGTTTGAAGCCAAGAAATGGTTGAGAAGGCAAAAAATTTTTCGCACTTCTGCTGCACCAAACGCTAACCAGAATGGCCTAGGGAAAAAATACACATACCGTTCTAATCGGGCGAGTTTCTACTTTCAGATGCAATAGGAATTTTTGGGTTAGGTCAATCCGTTCGCGAGATATGGGAGTTTGAAGCCAAGAAATGGTTGAGAAGGCAAAAAATTTTTCGCAATTCTGCTGCTCCAAACGCTTAACCAGAATGGCCTAGGGAAAAAATACACATACCGTTGTAATCGGGCGAGTTTCTACTTTCAGATGCAATAGGAATTTTTGGGTTAGGTCAATCCGTTCGCGAGATATGGGAGTTTGAAGCCAAGAAATGGTTGAGAAGGCAAAAAATTTTTCGCACTTCTGCTGCACCAAACGCTTAACCAGAATGGCCTAGGGAAAAAATACACATACCGTTGTAATCGGGCGAGTTTCTACTTTCAGATGCAATAGGAATTTTTGGGTTAGGTCAATCCGTTCGCGAGATATGGGAGGTTGAAGCCAAGAAATGGTTGAGAAGGCAAAAAATTTTTCGCAATTCTGCTGCTCCAAACGCTTAACCAGAATGGCCTAGGGAAAAAATACACATACCGTTGTAATCGGGCGAGTTTCTACTTTCAGATGCAATAGGAATTTTTGGGTTAGGTCAATCTGTTCGCGAGATATGGGAGTTTGAAGCCAAGAAATGGTTGAGAAGGCAAAAAATTTTTCGCAATTCTGCTGCTCCAAACGCTTAAACAGAATGGCCTAGGGAAAAAATACAGGTACCGTTGTAATCGGGCGAGTTTCTACTTTCAGATGCAACAGGAATTTTTGGGTTAGGTCAATCTGTTCGCGAGATATGGGAGTTTGAAGCCAAGAAATGCTTGAGAAGGCAAAAAATTTTTCGCTTTTCTGCTGCGCCAAACGCTTAACCAGAATGTCCTAGGGAAAAAATACACATACCGTTGTAATCGGGCGAGTTTCTACTTTCAGATGCAATAGGAATTTTTGGGTTAGGTCAATCCGTTCGCGAGATATGGGAGTTTGAAGCCAAGAAATGGTTGAGGAGGCAAAAAATTTTTCGCACTTCTGCTGCACCAAACGCTAACCAGAATGGCCTAGGGAAAAAATACACATACCGTTGTAATCGGGCGAGTTTCTACTTTCAGATGCAATAGGAATTTTTGGGTTAGGTCAATCTGTTCGCGAGATATGGGAGTTTGAAGCCAAGAAATGGTTGAGAAGGCAAAAAATTTTTCGCAATTCTGCTGCTCCAAACGCTTAACCAGAATGGCCTAGGGAAAAAATACACATACCGTTGTAATCGGGCGAGTTTCTACTTTCAGATGCAATAGGAATTTTTGGGTTATGTCAATCCGTTCGCGAGATATGGGAGTTTGAAGCCAAGAAATGGTTGAGGAGGCAAAAAATTTTTCGCAATTCTGCTGCTCCAAACGCTTAAACAGAATGGCCTAGGGAAAAAATACAGATACCGTTGTAATCGGGCGAGTTTCTACTTTCAGATGCTACAGGAATTTTTGGGTTAGGTCAATCCGTTCGCGAGATATGGGAGTTTGAAACTAAGAAATGGTTGAGAAGACAACAAATCTTTCGCACTTCTGCTGCTCCAAACGCTTAACCAGAATGGCCTAGGGAAAAAATACACATACCGTTGTAATCGGGCGAGTTTCGACTTTCAGATGCAATAGGAATTTTTGGGTTAGGTCTATCCATTCGCGAGATATGGGAGTTTGAGGCCAAGAAATGGTTGAGAAGGCAACAAATTTTTCGCAATTCTGCTGCTCCAAACGCTTAAACAGAATGGCCTAGGGAAAAAATACACATACCGTTGTAATCGGGCGAGTCTCTACTTCCAGACGCTACAGGAATTTTTGGGTTAGGTCAATCCGTTCGCGAGATATGGGAGTTTGAAGCCAAGAAATGATTGAGAAGGCAAAAAATTTTTCACAATTTTGCTGCTCCAAACGCTTAACCAGAATGGCCTAGGGAAAAAATAAACATACCGTTGTAATCGGGCGAATTTCTACTTTCAGATGCAATAGGAATTTTTGGGTTAGGTCAATCCGTTCGCGAGATACGCGGGTTTGAAGCCAAGAAATGGTTGAGAAGGCAAAAAATTTTTCGCACTTCTGCTGATCCAAACGCTTAACCAGAATGTCCTAGGGAAAAAATACACATACCGTTGTAATCGGGCGAGTCTCTACTTCCAGACGCTACAGGAATTTTTGGGTTAGGTCAATCCGTTCGCGAGATATGGGAGTTTGAAGCCAAGAAATGGTTGAGAAGGCAAAAAATTTTTCGCACTTCTGCTGCACCAAACGCTAACCAGAATGGCCTAGGGAAAAAATACACATACCGTTGTTATCGGGCGAGTTTCTACTTTCAGATGCAATAGGAATTTTTGGGTTAGGTCAATCCGTTCGCGAGATATGGGAGTTTGAAGCCAAGAAATGGTTGAGAAGGCAAAAAATTTTTCGCAATTCTGCTGCTCCAAACGCTTAAACAGAATGGCCTAGGGAAAAAATACAGATACCGTTGTAATCGGGCGAGTTTCTACTTTCAGATGCTACAGGAATTTTTGGGTTAGGTCAATCCGTTCGCGAGATATGGGAGTTTGAAACTAAGAAATGGTTGAGAAGACAACAAATCTTTCGCACTTCTGCTGCTCCAAACGCTTAACCAGAATGGCCTAGGGAAAAAATACACATACCGTTGTAATCGGGCGAGTTTCGACTTTCAGATGCAATAGGAATTTTTGGGTTAGGTCTATCCATTCGCGAGATATGGGAGTTTGAGGCCAAGAAATGGTTGAGAAGGCAACAAATTTTTCGCAATTCTGCTGCTCCAAACGCTTAAACAGAATGGCCTAGGGAAAAAATAAACATACCGTTGTAATCGGGCGAATTTCTACTTTCAGATGCAATAGGAATTTTTGGGTTAGGTCAACCCGTTCGCGAGATATGGGTGTTTGAAGCCAAGAAATGGTTGAGAAGGCAAAAAATTTTTCGCAATTCTGCTGCTCCAAACGCTTAAACAGAATGGCCTAGGGAAAAAATACAGGTACCGTTGTGATCGGGCGAGTTTCTACTTTCAGATGCAACAGGAATTTTTGGGTTAGGTCAATCTGTTCGCGAGATATGGGAGTTTGAAGCCAAGAAATGCTTGAGAAGGCAAAAAATTTTTCGCTTTTCTGCTGCGCCAAACGCTTAACCAGAATGTCCTAGGGAAAAAATACACATACCGTTGTAATCGGGCGAGTTTCTACTTTCAGATGCAATAGGAATTTTTGGGTTAGGTCAATCCGTTCGCGAGATATGGGAGTTTGAAGCCAAGAAATGGTTGAGAAGGCAAAAAATTTTTCGCACTTCTGCTGCACCAAACGCTTAACCAGAATGGCCTAGGGAAAAAATACACATACCGTTGTAATCGGGCGAGTTTCTACTTTCAGATGCAATAGGAATTTTTGGGTTAGGTCAATCCGTTCGCGAGATATGGGAGGTTGAAGCCAAGAAATGGTTGAGAAGGCAAAAAATTTTTCGCAATTCTGCTGCTCCAAACGCTTAACCAGAATGGCCTAGGGAAAAAATACACATACCGTTGTAATCGGGCGAGTTTCTACTTTCAGATGCAATAGGAATTTTTGGGTTAGGTCAATCCGTTCGCGAGATATGGGAGTTTGAAGCCAAGAAATGGTTGAGCAGGCAAAAAATTTTTCGCAATTCTGCTGCTCCAAACGCTTAACCAGAATGTCCTAGGGAAAAAATACACATACCGTTGTAATCGGGCGAGTTTCTACTTTCAGATGCAATAGGAATTTTTGGGTTAGGTCAATCCGTTCGCGAGATATGGGAGTTTGAAGCCAAGAAATGGTTGAGAAGGCAAAAAATTTTTCGCACTTCTGCTGCACCAAACGCTTAACCAGAATGGCCTAGGGAAAAAATACACATACCGTTGTAATCGGGCGAGTTTCTACTTTCAGATGCAATAGGAATTTTTGGGTTAGGACAATCCGTTCGCGAGATATGGGAGGTTGAAGCCAAGAAATGGTTGAGAAGGCAAAAAATTTTTCGCAATTCTGCTGCTCCAAACGCTTAACCAGAATGGCCTAGGGAAAAAATACACATACCGTTGTAATCGGGCGAGTTTCTACTTTCAGATGCAATAGGAATTTTTGGGTTAGGTCAATCCGTTCGCGAGATATGGGAGTTTGAAGCCAAGAAATGGTTGAGCAGGCAAAAAATTTTTCGCAATTCTGCTGCTCCAAACGCTTAAACAGAATGGCCTAGGGAAAAAATACAGATACCGTTGTAATCGGGCGAGTTTCTACTTCCAGATGTTACAGGAATTTTTGGGTTAGGTCAATCCGTTCGCGAGATATGGGAGTTTGAAACTAAGAAATGGTTGAGAAGACAACAAATCTTTCGCACTTCTGCTGCTCCAAACGCTTAACCAGAATGGCCTAGGGAAAAAATACACATACCGTTGTAATCGGGCGAGTTTCGACTTTCAGATGCAATAGGAATTTTTGGGTTAGGTCTATCCATTCGCGAGATATGGGAGTTTGAGGCCAAGAAATGGTTGAGAAGGCAACAAATTTTTCGCAATTCTGCTGCTCCAAACGCTTAAACGGAATGGCCTAGGGAAAAAATACACATACCGTTGTAATCGGGCGAGTCTCTACTTCCAGACGCTACAGGAATTTTTGGGTTAGGTCAACCCGTTCGCGAGATATGGGAGTTTGAAGCCAAGAAATGGTTGAGAAGGCAAAAAATTTTTCGCACTTCTGCTGCACCAAACGCTTAACCAGAATGGCCTAGGGAAAAAATACACATACCGTTGTAATCGGGCGAGTTTCTACTTTCAGATGCAATAGGAATTTTTGGGTTAGGTCAATCCGTTCGCGAGATATGGGAGGTTGAAGCCAAGAAATGGTTGAGAAGGCAAAAAATTTTTCGCAATTCTGCTGCTCCAAACGCTTAACCAGAATGGCCTAGGGAAAAAATACACATACCGTTGTAATCGGGCGAGTTTCTACTTTCAGATGCAATAGGAATTTTTGGGTTAGGTCAATCCGTTCGCGAGATATGGGAGTTTGAAGCCAAGAAATGGTTGAGAAGGCAAAAAATTTTTCGCACTTCTGCTGCACCAAACGCTTAACCAGAATGGCCTAGGGAAAAAATACACATACCGTTGTAATCGGGCGAGTTTCTACTTTCAGATGCAATAGGAATTTTTGGGTTAGGTCAATCCGTTCGCGAGATATGGGAGGTTGAAGCCAAGAAATGGTTGAGAAGGCAAAAAATTTTTCGCAATTCTGCTGCTCCAAACGCTTAACCAGAATGGCCTAGGGAAAAAATACACATACCGTTGTAATCGGGCGAGTTTCTACTTTCAGATGCAATAGGAATTTTTGGGTTAGGTCAATCCGTTCGCGAGATATGGGAGTTTGAAGCCAAGAAATGGTTGAGAAGGCAAAAAATTTTTCGCAATTCTGCTGCTCCAAACGCTTAAACAGAATGGCGTAGGGAAAAAATACAGATACCGTTGTAATCGGGCGAGTTTCTACTTCCAGATGCTACAGGAATTTTTGGGTTAGGTCAATCCGTTCGCGAGATATGGGAGTTTGAAACTAAGAAATGGTTGAGAAGACAACAAATCTTTCGCAATTCTGCTGCTCCAAACGCTTAACCAGAATGGCCTAGGGAAAAAATACACATACCGTTGTAATCGGGCGAGTTTCGACTTTCAGATGCAATAGGAATTTTTGGGTTAGGTCTACCCATTCGCGAGATATGGGAGTTTGAGGCCAAGAAATGGTTGAGAAGGCAACAAATTTTTCGCAATTCTGCTGCTCCAAACGCTTAACCAGAATGGCCTAGGGAAAAAATACACATACCGTTGTAATCGGGCGAGTTTCTACTTTCAGATGCAATAGGAATTTTTGGGTTAGGTCAATCTGTTCGCGAGATATGGGAGTTTGAAGCCAAGAAATGGTTGAGAAGGCAAAAAATTTTTCGCAATTCTGCTGCTCCAAACGCTTAAACAGAATGGCCTAGGGAAAAAATACAGGTACCGTTGTAATCGGGCGAGTTTCTACTTTCAGATGCAATAGGAATTTTTGGGTTAGGTCAATCCGTTCGCGAGATATGGGAGTTTGAAGCCAAGAAATGGTTGAGGAGGCAAAAAATTTTTCGCACTTCTGCTGCACCAAACGCTAACCAGAATGGCCTAGGGAAAAAATACACATACCGTTGTAATCGGGCGAGTTTCTACTTTCAGATGCAAAAGGAATTTTTGGATTAGGTCAATCCGTTCGCGAGATATGGGAGTTTGAAGCCAAGAAATGGTTGAGAAGGCAAAAAATTTTTCGCAATTCTGCTGCTCCAAACGCTTAACCAGAATGGCCTAGGGAAAAAATACACATACCGTTGTAATCGGGCGAGTTTCTACTTTCAGATGCAATAGGAATTTTTGGGTTATGTCAATCCGTTCGCGAGATATGGGAGTTTGAAGCCAAGAAATGGTTGAGGAGGCAAAAAATTTTTCGCAATTCTGCTGCTCCAAACGCTTAAACAGAATGGCCTAGGGAAAAAATACAGATACCGTTGTAATCGGGCGAGTTTCTACTTTCAGATGCTACAGGAATTTTTGGGTTAGGTCAATCCGTTCGCGAGATATGGGAGTTTGAAACTAAGAAATGGTTGAGAAGACAACAAATCTTTCGCACTTCTGCTGCTCCAAACGCTTAACCAGAATGGCCTAGGGAAAAAATACACATACCGTTGTAATCGGGCGAGTTTCGACTTTCAGATGCAATAGGAATTTTTGGGTTAGGTCTATCCATTCGCGAGATATGGGAGTTTGAGGCCAAGAAATGGTTGAGAAGGCAACAAATTTTTCGCAATTCTGCTGCTCCAAACGCTTAAACAGAATGGCCTAGGGAAAAAATACACATACCGTTGTAATCGGGCGAGTCTCTACTTCCAGACGCTACAGGAATTTTTGGGTTAGGTCAATCCGTTCGCGAGATATGGGAGTTTGAAGCCAAGAAATGATTGAGAAGGCAAAAAATTTTTCACAATTTTGCTGCTCCAAACGCTTAACCAGAATGGCCTAGGGAAAAAATAAACATACCGTTGTAATCGGGCGAATTTCTACTTTCAGATGCAATAGGAATTTTTGGGTTAGGTCAATCCGTTCGCGAGATACGCGGGTTTGAAGCCAAGAAATGGTTGAGAAGGCAAAAAATTTTTCGCATTTCTGCTGATCCAAACGCTTAACCAGAATGTCCTAGGGAAAAAATACACATACCGTTGTAATCGGGCGAGTCTCTACTTCCAGACGCTACAGGAATTTTTGGGTTAGGTCAATCCGTTCGCGAGATATGGGAGTTTGAAGCCAAGAAATGGTTGAGAAGGCAAAAAATTTTTCGCACTTCTGCTGCACCAAACGCTAACCAGAATGGCCTAGGGAAAAAATACACATACCGTTGTTATCGGGCGAGTTTCTACTTTCAGATGCAATAGGAATTTTTGGGTTAGGTCAATCCGTTCGCGAGATATGGGAGTTTGAAGCCAAGAAATGGTTGAGAAGGCAAAAAATTTTTCGCAATTCTGCTGCTCCAAACGCTTAACCAGAATGGCCTAGGGAAAAAATACACATACCGTTGTAATCGGGCGAGTTTCTACTTTCAGATGCAATAGGAATTTTTGGGTTAGGTCAATCCGTTCGCGAGATATGGGAGTTTGAAGCCAAGAAATGGTTGAGAAGGCAAAAAATTTTTCGCAATTCTGCTGCTCCAAACGCTTAAACAGAATGGCCTAGGGAAAAAATACAGATACCGTTGTAATCGGGCGAGTTTCTACTTTCAGATGCTACAGGAATTTTTGGGTTAGGTCAATCCGTTCGCGAGATATGGGAGTTTGAAACTAAGAAATGGTTGAGAAGACAACAAATCTTTCGCACTTCTGCTGCTCCAAACGCTTAACCAGAATGGCCTAGGGAAAAAATACACATACCGTTGTAATCGGGCGAGTTTCTACTTTCAGATGCAATAGGAATTTTTGGGTTAGGTCAATCCGTTCGCGAGATATGGGAGTTTGAAGCCAAGAAATGGTTGAGGAGGCAAAAAATTTTTCGCAATTCTGCTGCTCCAAACGCTTAACCAGAATGGCCTAGGGAAAATATACACATACCGTTTTAATCGGGCGAGTCTCTACTTCCAGACGCTACAGGAATTTTTGGGTTAGGTCAATCCGTTCGCGAGATATGGGAGTTTGAAGCCAAGAAATGGTTGAGAAAGCAAAAAATTTTTCGCAATTCTGCTGCTCCAAACGCTTAACCAGAATGGCCTAGGGAAAAAATACAAATACCGCTGTAGTCGGGCGAGGTTCTACTTTCAGATGCAATTGGAATTTTTGGGTTAGGTCAATCCGTTCGCGAGATATGGGAGTTTGAAGCCAAGAAATGGTTGAGAAGGCAAAAAATTTTTCGCAATTCTGCTGCTCCAAACGCTTAACCAGAATGGCCTAGGGAAAAAATACACATACCGTTGTAATCGGGCGAGTTTCTACTTTCAGATGCAATAGGAATTTTTGGGTTAGGTCATTCCGTTCGCGAGATATGGGAGTTTGAAGCCAAGAAATGGTTGAGAAGGCAAAAAATTTTTCGCAATTCTGCTGCTCCAAACGCTTAACCAGAATGGCCTAGGGAAAAAATACACATACCGTTGTAATCGGGCGAGTCTCTACTTCCAGGCGCTACAGGAATTTTTGGGTTAGGTCAATCCGTTCGCGAGATATGGGAGTTTGAAGCCAAGAAATGGTTGAGAAGGCAAAAAATTTTTCGCAATTCTGCTGCTCCAAACGCTTAACCAGAATGGCCTAGGGAAAAAATACACATACCGTTGTAATCGGGCGAGTTTCGACTTTCAGATGCAATAGGAATTTTTGGGTTAGGTCAATCCGTTCGCGAGGTATGGGAGTTTGAAGCCAAGAAATGGTTGAGAATGCAAAAAATTTTTCGCAATTCTGCTGCTCCAAACGCTTAACCAGAATGGCCTAGGGAAAAAATACACATACCGTTGTAATCGGGCGAGTTTCTACTTTCAGATGCAATTGGAATTTTTGGGTTAGGTCAATCCGTTCGCGAGATATGGGAGTTTGAAGCCAAGAAATGGTTGAGAAGGCAAAAAATTTTTCGCACTTCTGCTGCTCCAAACGCCTAACCAGAATGGCCTAGGGAAAAAATACACATACCGTTGTAATCGGGCAAGTTTCTACTTTCAGATGCAATAGGAATTTTTGGGTTAGGTCAATCCGTTCGCGAGATATGGGAGTTTGAAGCCAAGAAATGGTTGAGAAGGCAAAAAATTTTTCGCAATTCTGCTGCTCCAAACGCTTAAACAGAATGGCCTAGGGAAAAAATACACATACCGTTGTAATCGGGCGAGTTTCTACTTTCAGATGCAATAGGAATTTTTGGGTTAGGTCAATCCGTTCGCGAGATATGGGAGTTTGAAGCCAAGAAATGGTTGAGAAGGCAACAAATCTTTCGCACTTCTGCTGCTCCAAACGCTTAACCAGAATGGCCTAGGGAAAAAATACACATACCGTTGTAATCGGGCGAGTTTCTACTTTCAGATGCAATAGGAATTTTTGGGTTAGGTCAATCCGTTCGCGAGATATGGGAGTTTGAAGCTAAGAAATGGTTGAGGAGGCAAAATATTTTTCGCAATTCTGCTGCTCCAAACGCTTAAACAGAATGGCCTAGGGCAAAAATACAGATACCGTTATAATCGGGCGAGTTTCTACTTTCAGATGCAACAGGAATTTTTGGGTTAGGTCAATCCGTTCGCGAGATATGGGAGTTTGAAGCTAAGAAATGTTTGAGAAGACAACAAATCTTTCGCACTACTGCTGCTCCAAACGCTTAACCAGAATGGCCTAGGGAAAAAATACACATACCGTTGTAATCGGGCGAGTTTCTACGTTCAGATGCAATAGGAATTTTTGGGTTAGGTCAATCCGTTCGCGAGATATGGGAGTTTGAAGCCAAGAAATGGTTGAGAAGGCAAAAAATTTTTCGCAATTCTGCTGCTCCAAACGCTTAACCAGAATGGCCTAGGGAAAAAATACACATACCGTTGTAATCGGGCGAGTCTCTACTTCCAGACGCTACAGGAATTTTTGGGTTAGGTCAATCCGTTCGCGAGATATGGGAGTTTGAAGCCAAGAAGTGGTTGAGAAGGCAAAAAATTTTTCGCAATTCTGCTGCTCCAAACGCTTAACCAGAATGGCCTAGGGAAAAAATACACATACTGTTGTAATCTGGCGAGTTTCTACTTTCAGATGCAATAGGAATTTTTGGGTTAAGTCAATCCGTTCGCGAGATATGGGAGTTTGAAGCCAAGAAATGGTTGAGAAGGCAAAAAATTTTTCGCAATTCTGCTGCTCCAAACGCTTAACCAGAATGGCCTAGGGAAAAAATACACATACCGTTGTAATCGGGCGAGTCTCTACTTCCAGACGCTACAGGAATTTTTGGGTTAGGTCAATCCGTTCGCGAGATATGGGAGTTTGAAGCCAAGAAATGGTTGAGAAGGCAAAAAATTTTTCGCACTTCTGCTGCTCCAAACGCTTAACCAGAATGGCCTAGGGAAAAAATACACATACCGTTGTAATCGGGCGAGTTTCTACTTTCAGATGCAATAGGAATTTTTGGGTTAGGTCAATCCGTTCGCGAGATATGGGAGTTTGAAGCTAAGAAATGGTTGAGGAGGCAAAATATTTTTCGCAATTCTGCTGCTCCAAACGCTTAAACAGAATGGCCTAGGGCAAAAATACAGATACCGTTATAATCGGGCGAGTTTCTACTTTCAGATGCAACAGGAATTTTTGGGTTAGGTCAATCCGTTCGCGAGATATGGGAGTTTGAAGCTAAGAAATGTTTGAGAAGACAACAAATCTTTCGCACTTCTGCTGCTCCAAACGCTTAACCAGAATGGCCTAGGGAAAAAATACACATACCGTTGTAATCGGGCGGGTTTCTACTTTCAGATGCAATAGGAATTTTTGGGTTAGGTCAATCCGTTCGCGAGATATGGGAGTTTGAAGCCAAGAAATGGTTGAGAAGGCAAAAAATTTTTCGCAATTCTGCTGCTCCAAACGCTTAACCAGAATGGCCTAGGGAAAAAATACACATACCGTTGTAATCGGGCGAGTCTCTACTTCCAGACGCTACAGGAATTTTTGGGTTAGGTCAATCCGTTCGCGAGATATGGGAGTTTGAAGCCAAGAAGTGGTTGAGAAGGCAAAAAATTTTTCGCAATTCTGCTGCTCCAAACGCTTAACCAGAATGGCCTAGGGAAAAAACACACATACCGTTGTAATCGGGCGAGTCTCTACTTCCAGACGCTACAGGAATTTTTGGGTTAGGTCAATCCGTTCGCGAGATATGGGAGTTTGAAGCCAAGAAATGATTGAGAAGGCAAAAAATTTTTCGCAATTCTGCTGCTCCAAACGCTTAACCAGAATGGCCTAGGGAAAAAATAAACATACCGTTGTAATCGGGCGAATTTCTACTTTCAGATGCAATAGGAATTTTTGGGTTAGGTCAATCCGTTCGCGAGATACGGGGGTTTGAAGCCAAGAAATGGTTGAGAAGGCAAAAAATTTTTCGCATTTCTGCTGATCCAAACGCTTAACCAGAATGGTCTAGGGAAACAATACACATACCGTTGTAATCGGGCGAGTTTCTACTTTCAGATGCAATAGGAATTTTTGGGTTAGGTCAACCCGTTCGCGAGATATGGGAGTTTGAAGCCAAGAAATGGTTGAGAAGGCAAAAAATTTTTCGCAATTCTGCTGCTCCAAACGCTTAAACAGAATGGCCTAGGGAAAAAATACAGGTACCGTTGTAATCGGGCGAGTTTCTACTTTCAGATGCAACAGGAATTTTTGGGTTAGGTCAATCTGTTCGCGAGATATGGGAGTTTGAAGCCAAGAAATGCTTGAGAAGGCAAAAAATTTTTCGCTTTTCTGCTGCGCCAAACGCTTAACCAGAATGTCCTAGGGAAAAAATACACATACCGTTGTAATCGGGCGAGTTTCTACTTTCAGATGCAATAGGAATTTTTGGGTTAGGTCAATCTGTTCGCGAGATATGGGAGTTTGAAGCCAAGAAATGGTTGAGAAGGCAAAAAATTTTTCGCACTTCTGCTGCACCAAACGCTAACCAGAATGGCCTAGGGAAAAAATACACATACCGTTCTAATCGGGCGAGTTTCTACTTTCAGATGCAATAGGAATTTTTGGGTTAGGTCAATCCGTTCGCGAGATATGGGAGTTTGAAGCCAAGAAATGATTGAGAAGGCAAAAAATTTTTCGCAATTCTGCTGCTCCAAACGCTTAACCAGAATGGCCTAGGGAAAAAATAAACATACCGTTGTAATCGGGCGAATTTCTACTTTCAGATGCAATAGGAATTTTTGGGTTAGGTCAATCCGTTCGCGAGATACGGGGGTTTGAAGCCAAGAAATGGTTGAGAAGGCAAAAAATTTTTCGCATTTCTGCTGATCCAAACGCTTAACCAGAATGGTCTAGGGAAACAATACACATACCGTTGTAATCGGGCGAGTTTCTACTTTCAGATGCAATAGGAATTTTTGGGTTAGGTCAACCCGTTCGCGAGATATGGGAGTTTGAAGCCAAGAAATGGTTGAGAAGGCAAAAAATTTTTCGCAATTCTGCTGCTCCAAACGCTTAAACAGAATGGCCTAGGGAAAAAATACAGGTACCGTTGTAATCGGGCGAGTTTCTACTTTCAGATGCAACAGGAATTTTTGGGTTAGGTCAATCTGTTCGCGAGATATGGGAGTTTGAAGCCAAGAAATGCTTGAGAAGGCAAAAAATTTTTCGCTTTTCTGCTGCGCCAAACGCTTAACCAGAATGTCCTAGGGAAAAAATACACATACCGTTGTAATCGGGCGAGTTTCTACTTTCAGATGCAATAGGAATTTTTGGGTTAGGTCAATCTGTTCGCGAGATATGGGAGTTTGAAGCCAAGAAATGGTTGAGAAGGCAAAAAATTTTTCGCACTTCTGCTGCACCAAACGCTAACCAGAATGGCCTAGGGAAAAAATACACATACCGTTCTAATCGGGCGAGTTTCTACTTTCAGATGCAATAGGAATTTTTGGGTTAGGTCAATCCGTTCGCGAGATATGGGAGTTTGAAGCCAAGAAATGGTTGAGAAGGCAAAAAATTTTTCGCAATTCTGCTGCTCCAAACGCTTAACCAGAATGGCCTAGGGAAAAAATACACATACCGTTGTAATCGGGCGAGTTTCTACTTTCAGATGCAATAGGAATTTTTGGGTTAGGTCAATCCGTTCGCGAGATATGGGAGTTTGAAGCCAAGAAATGGTTGAGAAGGCAAAAAATTTTTCGCACTTCTGCTGCACCAAACGCTTAACCAGAATGGCCTAGGGAAAAAATACACATACCGTTGTAATCGGGCGAGTTTCTACTTTCAGATGCAATAGGAATTTTTGGGTTAGGTCAATCCGTTCGCGAGATATGGGAGGTTGAAGCCAAGAAATGGTTGAGAAGGCAAAAAATTTTTCGCAATTCTGCTGCTCCAAACGCTTAACCAGAATGGCCTAGGGAAAAAATACACATACCGTTGTAATCGGGCGAGTTTCTACTTTCAGATGCAATAGGAATTTTTGGGTTAGGTCAATCTGTTCGCGAGATATGGGAGTTTGAAGCCAAGAAATGGTTGAGAAGGCAAAAAATTTTTCGCAATTCTGCTGCTCCAAACGCTTAAACAGAATGGCCTAGGGAAAAAATACAGGTACCGTTGTAATCGGGCGAGTTTCTACTTTCAGATGCAACAGGAATTTTTGGGTTAGGTCAATCTGTTCGCGAGATATGGGAGTTTGAAGCCAAGAAATGCTTGAGAAGGCAAAAAATTTTTCGCTTTTCTGCTGCGCCAAACGCTTAACCAGAATGTCCTAGGGAAAAAATACACATACCGTTGTAATCGGGCGAGTTTCTACTTTCAGATGCAATAGGAATTTTTGGGTTAGGTCAATCCGTTCGCGAGATATGGGAGTTTGAAGCCAAGAAATGGTTGAGGAGGCAAAAAATTTTTCGCACTTCTGCTGCACCAAACGCTAACCAGAATGGCCTAGGGAAAAAATACACATACCGTTGTAATCGGGCGAGTTTCTACTTTCAGATGCAATAGGAATTTTTGGGTTAGGTCAATCTGTTCGCGAGATATGGGAGTTTGAAGCCAAGAAATGGTTGAGAAGGCAAAAAATTTTTCGCAATTCTGCTGCTCCAAACGCTTAACCAGAATGGCCTAGGGAAAAAATACACATACCGTTGTAATCGGGCGAGTTTCTACTTTCAGATGCAATAGGAATTTTTGGGTTATGTCAATCCGTTCGCGAGATATGGGAGTTTGAAGCCAAGAAATGGTTGAGGAGGCAAAAAATTTTTCGCAATTCTGCTGCTCCAAACGCTTAAACAGAATGGCCTAGGGAAAAAATACAGATACCGTTGTAATCGGGCGAGTTTCTACTTTCAGATGCTACAGGAATTTTTGGGTTAGGTCAATCCGTTCGCGAGATATGGGAGTTTGAAACTAAGAAATGGTTGAGAAGACAACAAATCTTTCGCACTTCTGCTGCTCCAAACGCTTAACCAGAATGGCCTAGGGAAAAAATACACATACCGTTGTAATCGGGCGAGTTTCGACTTTCAGATGCAATAGGAATTTTTGGGTTAGGTCTATCCATTCGCGAGATATGGGAGTTTGAGGCCAAGAAATGGTTGAGAAGGCAACAAATTTTTCGCAATTCTGCTGCTCCAAACGCTTAAACAGAATGGCCTAGGGAAAAAATACACATACCGTTGTAATCGGGCGAGTCTCTACTTCCAGACGCTACAGGAATTTTTGGGTTAGGTCAATCCGTTCGCGAGATATGGGAGTTTGAAGCCAAGAAATGATTGAGAAGGCAAAAAATTTTTCACAATTTTGCTGCTCCAAACGCTTAACCAGAATGGCCTAGGGAAAAAATAAACATACCGTTGTAATCGGGCGAATTTCTACTTTCAGATGCAATAGGAATTTTTGGGTTAGGTCAATCCGTTCGCGAGATACGCGGGTTTGAAGCCAAGAAATGGTTGAGAAGGCAAAAAATTTTTCGCATTTCTGCTGATCCAAACGCTTAACCAGAATGTCCTAGGGAAAAAATACACATACCGTTGTAATCGGGCGAGTCTCTACTTCCAGACGCTACAGGAATTTTTGGGTTAGGTCAATCCGTTCGCGAGATATGGGAGTTTGAAGCCAAGAAATGGTTGAGAAGGCAAAAAATTTTTCGCACTTCTGCTGCACCAAACGCTAACCAGAATGGCCTAGGGAAAAAATACACATACCGTTGTTATCGGGCGAGTTTCTACTTTCAGATGCAATAGGAATTTTTGGGTTAGGTCAATCCGTTCGCGAGATATGGGAGTTTGAAGCCAAGAAATGGTTGAGAAGGCAAAAAATTTTTCGCAATTCTGCTGCTCCAAACGCTTAAAGAGAATGGCCTAGGGAAAAAATACAGATACCGTTGTAATCGGGCGAGTTTCTACTTTCAGATGCTACAGGAATTTTTGGGTTAGGTCAATCCGTTCGCGAGATATGGGAGTTTGAAACTAAGAAATGGTTGAGAAGACAACAAATCTTTCGCACTTCTGCTGCTCCAAACGCTTAACCAGAATGGCCTAGGGAAAAAATACACATACCGTTGTAATCGGGCGAGTTTCGACTTTCAGATGCAATAGGAATTTTTGGGTTAGGTCTATCCATTCGCGAGATATGGGAGTTTGAGGCCAAGAAATGGTTGAGAAGGCAACAAATTTTTCGCAATTCTGCTGCTCCAAACGCTTAAACAGAATGGCCTAGGGAAAAAATAAACATACCGTTGTAATCGGGCGAATTTCTACTTTCAGATGCAATAGGAATTTTTGGGTTAGGTCAATCCGTTCGCGAGATACGGGGGTTTGAAGCCAAGAAATGGTTGAGAAGGCAAAAAATTTTTCGCATTTCTGCTGATCCAAACGCTTAACCAGAATGGTCTAGGGAAACAATACACATACCGTTGTAATCGGGCGAGTTTCTACTTTCAGATGCAATAGGAATTTTTGGGTTAGGTCAACCCGTTCGCGAGATATGGGTGTTTGAAGCCAAGAAATGGTTGAGAAGGCAAAAAATTTTTCGCAATTCTGCTGCTCCAAACGCTTAAACAGAATGGCCTAGGGAAAAAATACAGGTACCGTTGTGATCGGGCGAGTTTCTACTTTCAGATGCAACAGGAATTTTTGGGTTAGGTCAATCTGTTCGCGAGATATGGGAGTTTGAAGCCAAGAAATGCTTGAGAAGGCAAAAAATTTTTCGCAATTCTGCTGCTCCAAACGCTTAACCAGAATGGCCTAGGGAAAAAATACACATACCGTTGTAATCGGGCGAGTTTCTACTTTCAGATGCAATAGGAATTTTTGGGTTAGGTCAATCCGTTCGCGAGATATGGGAGGTTGAAGCCAAGAAATGGTTGAGAAGACAACAAATCTTTCGCACTTCTGCTGCTCCAAACGCTTAACCAGAATGGCCTAGGGAAAAAATACACATACCGTTGTAATCGGGCGAGTTTCGACTTTCAGATGCAATAGGAATTTTTGGGTTAGGTCTATCCATTCGCGAGATATGGGAGTTTGAGGCCAAGAAATGGTTGAGAAGGCAACAAATTTTTCGCAATTCTGCTGCTCCAAACGCTTAAGCGGAATGGCCTAGGGAAAAAATACACATACCGTTGTAATCGGGCGAGTCTCTACTTCCAGACGCTACAGGAATTTTTGGGTTAGGTCAACCCGTTCGCGAGATATGGGAGTTTGAAGCCAAGAAATGTTTGAGAAGGCAAAAAATTTTTCGCAATTCTGCTGCTCCAAACGCTTAAACAGAATGGCCTAGGGAAAAAATACAGGTACCGTTGTAATCGGGCGAGTTTCTACTTTCAGATGCAACAGGAATTTTTGGGTTAGGTCAATCTGTTCGCGAGATATGGGAGTTTGAAGCCAAGAAATGCTTGAGAAGGCAAAAAATTTTTCGCCTTTCTGCTGCGCCAAACGCTTAACCAGAATGTCCTAGGGAAAAAATACACATACCGTTGTAATCGGGCGAGTTTCTACTTTCAGATGCAATAGGAATTTTTGGGTTAGGTCAATCCGTTCGCGAGATATGGGAGTTTGAAGCCAAGAAATGGTTGAGAAGGCAAAAAATTTTTCGCACTTCTGCTGCACCAAACGCTAACCAGAATGGCCTAGGGAAAAAATACACATACCGTTGTAATCGGGCGAGTTTCTACTTTCAGATGCAATAGGAATTTTTGGGTTAGGTCAATCCGTTCGCGAGATATGGGAGTTTGAAGCCAAGAAATGGTTGAGAAGGCAAAAAATTTTTCGCAATTCTGCTGCTCCAAACGCTTAACCAGAATGGCCTAGGGAAAAAATACACATACCGATGTAATCGGGCGAGTTTCTACTTTCAGATGCAATAGGAAT
Source organism: Ptiloglossa arizonensis (assembly GCF_051014685.1). Taxonomy (NCBI): domain Eukaryota; kingdom Metazoa; phylum Arthropoda; class Insecta; order Hymenoptera; family Colletidae; genus Ptiloglossa; species Ptiloglossa arizonensis. The sequence continues at coordinate 45,010 of NW_027478905.1, read as the reverse complement.
TTTTGGGTTAGGTCAATCCGTTCGCGAGATATGGGAGTTTGAAGCCAAGAAATGGTTGAGAAGGCAAAAAATTTTTCGCAATTCTGCTGCTCCAAACGCTTAAAGAGAATGGCCTAGGGAAAAAATACAGATACCGTTGTAATCGGGCGAGTTTCTACTTTCAGATGCTACAGGAATTTTTGGGTTAGGTCAATCCGTTCGCGAGATATGGGAGTTTGAAACTAAGAAATGGTTGAGAAGACAACAAATCTTTCGCACTTCTGCTGCTCCAAACGCTTAACCAGAATGGCCTAGGGAAAAAATACACATACCGTTGTAATCGGGCGAGTTTCGACTTTCAGATGCAATAGGAATTTTTGGGTTAGGTCTATCCATTCGCGAGATATGGGAGTTTGAGGCCAAGAAATGGTTGAGAAGGCAACAAATTTTTCGCAATTCTGCTGCTCCAAACGCTTAAACAGAATGGCCTAGGGAAAAAATAAACATACCGTTGTAATCGGGCGAATTTCTACTTTCAGATGCAATAGGAATTTTTGGGTTAGGTCAATCCGTTCGCGAGATACGGGGGTTTGAAGCCAAGAAATGGTTGAGAAGGCAAAAAATTTTTCGCATTTCTGCTGATCCAAACGCTTAACCAGAATGGTCTAGGGAAACAATACACATACCGTTGTAATCGGGCGAGTTTCTACTTTCAGATGCAATAGGAATTTTTGGGTTAGGTCAACCCGTTCGCGAGATATGGGTGTTTGAAGCCAAGAAATGGTTGAGAAGGCAAAAAATTTTTCGCAATTCTGCTGCTCCAAACGCTTAAACAGAATGGCCTAGGGAAAAAATACAGGTACCGTTGTGATCGGGCGAGTTTCTACTTTCAGATGCAACAGGAATTTTTGGGTTAGGTCAATCTGTTCGCGAGATATGGGAGTTTGAAGCCAAGAAATGCTTGAGAAGGCAAAAAATTTTTCGCTTTTCTGCTGCGCCAAACGCTTAACCAGAATGTCCTAGGGAAAAAATACACATACCGTTGTAATCGGGCGAGTTTCTACTTTCAGATGCAATAGGAATTTTTGGGTTAGGTCAATCCGTTCGCGAGATATGGGAGTTTGAAGCCAAGAAATGGTTGAGGAGGCAAAAAATTTTTCGCAATTCTGCTGCTCCAAACGCTTAACCAGAATGGCCTAGGGAAAATATACACATACCGTTTTAATCGGGCGAGTCTCTACTTCCAGACGCTACAGGAATTTTTGGGTTAGGTCAATCCGTTCGCGAGATATGGGAGTTTGAAGCCAAGAAATGGTTGAGAAAGCAAAAAATTTTTCGCAATTCTGCTGCTCCAAACGCTTAACCAGAATGGCCTAGGGAAAAAATACACATACCGTTGTAATCGGGCGAGTTTCTACTTTCAGATGCAATAGGAATTTTTGGGTTAGGTCAATCCGTTCGCGAGATATGGGAGGTTGAAGCCAAGAAATGGTTGAGAAGGCAAAAAATTTTTCGCAATTCTGCTGCTCCAAACGCTTAACCAGAATGGCCTAGGGAAAAAATACACATACCGTTGTAATCGGGCGAGTTTCTACTTTCAGATGCAATAGGAATTTTTGGGTTAGGTCAATCCGTTCGAGAGATATGGGAGTTTGAAGCCAAGAAATGATTGAGACGGCAAAAAATTTTTCGCAATTCTGCTGCTCCAAACGCTTAACCAGAATGGCCTAGGGAAAAAATACACATACCGTTGTAATCGGGCGAGTTTCTACTTTCAGATGCAATAGGAATTTTTGGGTTAGGTCAATCCGTTCGCGAGATATGGGAGTTTGAAGCCAAGAAATGGTTGAGAAGGCAACAAATTTTTCGCAATTCTGCTGCTCCAAACGCTTAAACAGAATGGCCTAGGGAAAAAATACAGATACCGTTGTAATCGGGCGAGTTTCTACTTCCAGATGCTACAGGAATTTTTGGGTTAGGTCAATCCGTTCGCGAGATATGGGAGTTTGAAACTAAGAAATGGTTGAGAAGACAACAAATCTTTCGCACTTCTGCTGCTCCAAACGCTTAACCAGAATGGCCTAGGGAAAAAATACACATACCGTTGTAATCGGGCGAGTTTCGACTTTCAGATGCAATAGGAATTTTTGGGTTAGGTCTATCCATTCGCGAGATATGGGAGTTTGAGGCCAAGAAATGGTTGAGAAGGCAACAAATTTTTCGCAATTCTGCTGCTCCAAACGCTTAACCAGAATGGCCTAGGGAAAAAATACAGATACCGTTGTAATCGGGCGAGTTTCTACTTTCAGATGCTACAGGAATTTTTGGGTTAGGTCAATCCGTTCGCGAGATATGGGAGTTTGAAACTAAGAAATGGTTGAGAAGACAACAAATCTTTCGCACTTCTGCTGCTCCAAACGCTTAACCAGAATGGCCTAGGGAAAAAATACACATACCGTTGTAATCGGGCGAGTTTCGACTTTCAGATGCAATAGGAATTTTTGGGTTAGGTCTATCCATTCGCGAGATATGGGAGTTTGAGGCCAAGAAATGGTTGAGAAGGCAACAAATTTTTCGCAATTCTGCTGCTCCAAACGCTTAAACAGAATGGCCTAGGGAAAAAATAAACATACCGTTGTAATCGGGCGAATTTCTACTTTCAGATGCAATAGGAATTTTTGGGTTAGGTCAATCCGTTCGCGAGATACGGGGGTTTGAAGCCAAGAAATGGTTGAGAAGGCAAAAAATTTTTCGCATTTCTGCTGATCCAAACGCTTAACCAGAATGGTCTAGGGAAACAATACACATACCGTTGTAATCGGGCGAGTTTCTACTTTCAGATGCAATAGGAATTTTTGGGTTAGGTCAACCCGTTCGCGAGATATGGGTGTTTGAAGCCAAGAAATGGTTGAGAAGGCAAAAAATTTTTCGCAATTCTGCTGCTCCAAACGCTTAAACAGAATGGCCTAGGGAAAAAATACAGGTACCGTTGTGATCGGGCGAGTTTCTACTTTCAGATGCAACAGGAATTTTTGGGTTAGGTCAATCTGTTCGCGAGATATGGGAGTTTGAAGCCAAGAAATGCTTGAGAAGGCAAAAAATTTTTCGCTTTTCTGCTGCGCCAAACGCTTAACCAGAATGTCCTAGGGAAAAAATACACATACCGTTGTAATCGGGCGAGTTTCTACTTTCAGATGCAATAGGAATTTTTGGGTTAGGTCAATCCGTTCGCGAGATATGGGAGTTTGAAGCCAAGAAATGGTTGAGAAGGCAAAAAATTTTTGGCACTTCTGCTGCACCAAACGCTTAACCAGAATGGCCTAGGGAAAAAATACACATACCGTTGTAATCGGGCGAGTTTCTACTTTCAGATGCAATAGGAATTTTTGGGTTAGGTCAATCCGTTCGCGAGATATGGGAGGTTGAAGCCAAGAAATGGTTGAGAAGGCAAAAAATTTTTCGCAATTCTGCTGCTCCAAACGCTTAACCAGAATGGCCTAGGGAAAAAATACACATACCGTTGTAATCGGGCGAGTTTCTACTTTCAGATGCAATAGGAATTTTTGGGTTAGGTCAATCCGTTCGCGAGATATGGGAGTTTGAAGCCAAGAAATGGTTGAGCAGGCAAAAAATTTTTCGCAATTCTGCTGCTCCAAACGCTTAACCAGAATGTCCTAGGGAAAAAATACACATACCGTTGTAATCGGGCGAGTTTCTACTTTCAGATGCAATAGGAATTTTTGGGTTAGGTCAATCCGTTCGCGAGATATGGGAGTTTGAAGCCAAGAAATGGTTGAGAAGGCAAAAAATTTTTCGCACTTCTGCTGCACCAAACGCTTAACCAGAATGGCCTAGGGAAAAAATACACATACCGTTGTAATCGGGCGAGTTTCTACTTTCAGATGCAATAGGAATTTTTGGGTTAGGTCAATCCGTTCGCGAGATATGGGAGGTTGAAGCCAAGAAATGGTTGAGAAGGCAAAAAATTTTTCGCAATTCTGCTGCTCCAAACGCTTAAACAGAATGGCCTAGGGAAAAAATACAGATACCGTTGTAATCGGGCGAGTTTCTACTTCCAGATGTTACAGGAATTTTTGGGTTAGGTCAATCCGTTCGCGAGATATGGGAGTTTGAAACTAAGAAATGGTTGAGAAGACAACAAATCTTTCGCACTTCTGCTGCTCCAAACGCTTAACCAGAATGGCCTAGGGAAAAAATACACATACCGTTGTAATCGGGCGAGTTTCGACTTTCAGATGCAATAGGAATTTTTGGGTTAGGTCTATCCATTCGCGAGATATGGGAGTTTGAGGCCAAGAAATGGTTGAGAAGGCAACAAATTTTTCGCAATTCTGCTGCTCCAAACGCTTAAACGGAATGGCCTAGGGAAAAAATACACATACCGTTGTAATCGGGCGAGTCTCTACTTCCAGACGCTACAGGAATTTTTGGGTTAGGTCAACCCGTTCGCGAGATATGGGAGTTTGAAGCCAAGAAATGGTTGAGAAGGCAAAAAATTTTTCGCAATTCTGCTGCTCCAAACGCTTAAACAGAATGGCCTAGGGAAAAAATACAGGTACCGTTGTAATCGGGCGAGTTTCTACTTTCAGATGCAACAGGAATTTTTGGGTTAGGTCAATCTGTTCGCGAGATATGGGAGTTTGAAGCCAAGAAATGCTTGAGAAGGCAAAAAATTTTTCGCTTTTCTGCTGCGCCAAACGCTTAACCAGAATGTCCTAGGGAAAAAATACACATACCGTTGTAATCGGGCGAGTTTCTACTTTCAGATGCAATAGGAATTTTTGGGTTAGGTCAATCCGTTCGCGAGATATGGGACTTTGAAGCTAAGAAATGGTTGAGAAGACAACAAATTTTTCGCACTTTTGCTGCTCCAAACGCTTAACCAGAATGGCCTAGGGAAAAAATACACATACCGATGTAATCGGGCGAGTTTCTACTTTCAGATGCAATAGGAATTTTTGGGTTAGGTCAATCCGTTCGCGAGATATGGGAGTTTGAAGCCAAGAAATGGTTGGGAAGGCAAAAAATTTTTCGCAATTCTGCTGCTCCAAACGCTTAAAGAGAATGGCCTAGGGAAAAAATACAGATACCGTTGTAATCGGGCGAGTTTCTACTTTCAGATGCTACAGGAATTTTTGGGTTAGGTCAATCCGTTCGCGAGATATGGGAGTTTGAAACTAAGAAATGGTTGAGAAGACAACAAATCTTTCGCACTTCTGCTGCTCCAAACGCTTAACCAGAATGGCCTAGGGAAAAAATACACATACCGTTGTAATCGGGCGAGTTTCGACTTTCAGATGCAATAGGAATTTTTGGGTTAGGTCTATCCATTCGCGAGATATGGGAGTTTGAGGCCAAGAAATGGTTGAGAAGGCAACAAATTTTTCGCAATTCTGCTGCTCCAAACGCTTAAACAGAATGGCCTAGGGAAAAAATAAACATACCGTTGTAATCGGGCGAATTTCTACTTTCAGATGCAATAGGAATTTTTGGGTTAGGTCAATCCGTTCGCGAGATACGGGGGTTTGAAGCCAAGAAATGGTTGAGAAGGCAAAAAATTTTTCGCATTTCTGCTGATCCAAACGCTTAACCAGAATGGTCTAGGGAAACAATACACATACCGCTGTAATCGGGCGAGTTTCTACTTTCAGATGCAATAGGAATTTTTGGGTTAGGTCAACCCGTTCGCGAGATATGGGTGTTTGAAGCCAAGAAATGGTTGAGAAGGCAAAAAATTTTTCGCAATTCTGCTGCTCCAAACGCTTAAACAGAATGGCCTAGGGAAAAAATACAGGTACCGTTGTGATCGGGCGAGTTTCTACTTTCAGATGCAACAGGAATTTTTGGGTTAGGTCAATCTGTTCGCGAGATATGGGAGTTTGAAGCCAAGAAATGCTTGAGAAGGCAAAAAATTTTTCGCTTTTCTGCTGCGCCAAACGCTTAACCAGAATGTCCTAGGGAAAAAATACACATACCGTTGTAATCGGGCGAGTTTCTACTTTCAGATGCAATAGGAATTTTTGGGTTAGGTCAATCCGTTCGCGAGATATGGGAGTTTGAAGCCAAGAAATGGTTGAGGAGGCAAAAAATTTTTCGCAATTCTGCTGCTCCAAACGCTTAACCAGAATGGCCTAGGGAAAATATACACATACCGTTTTAATCGGGCGAGTCTCTACTTCCAGACGCTACAGGAATTTTTGGGTTAGGTCAATCCGTTCGCGAGATATGGGAGTTTGAAGCCAAGAAATGGTTGAGAAAGCAAAAAATTTTTCGCAATTCTGCTGCTCCAAACGCTTAACCAGAATGGCCTAGGGAAAAAATACACATACCGTTGTAATCGGGCGAGTTTCGACTTTCAGATGCAATAGGAATTTTTGGGTTAGGTCAATCCGTTCGAGAGATATGGGAGTTTGAAGCCAAGAAATGATTGAGACGGCAAAAAATTTTTCGCAATTCTCCTGCTCCAAACGCTTAACCAGAATGGCCTAGGGAAAATATACACATACCGTTTTAATCGGGCGAGTCTCTACTTCCAGACGCTACAGGAATTTTTGGGTTAGGTCAATCCGTTCGCGAGATATGGGAGTTTGAAGCCAAGAAATGGTTGAGAAAGCAAAAAATTTTTCGCAATTCTGCTGCTCCAAACGCTTAACCAGAATGGCCTAGGGAAAAAATACACATACCGTTGTAATCGGGCGAGTTTCTACTTTCAGATGCAATAGGAATTTTTGGGTTAGGTCAATCCGTTCGCGAGATATGGGAGGTTGAAGCCAAGAAATGGTTGAGAAGGCAAAAAATTTTTCGCAATTCTGCTGCTCCAAACGCTTAACCAGAATGGCCTAGGGAAAAAATACACATACCGTTGTAATCGGGCGAGTTTCTACTTTCAGATGCAATAGGAATTTTTGGGTTAGGTCAATCCGTTCGAGAGATATGGGAGTTTGAAGCCAAGAAATGATTGAGACGGCAAAAAATTTTTCGCAATTCTGCTGCTCCAAACGCTTAACCAGAATGGCCTAGGGAAAAAATACACATACCGTTGTAATCGGGCGAGTTTCTACTTTCAGATGCAATAGGAATTTTTGGGTTAGGTCAATCCGTTCGCGAGATATGGGAGTTTGAAGCCAAGAAATGGTTGAGAAGGCAACAAATTTTTCGCAATTCTGCTGCTCCAAACGCTTAAACAGAATGGCCTAGGGAAAAAATACAGATACCGTTGTAATCGGGCGAGTTTCTACTTCCAGATGCTACAGGAATTTTTGGGTTAGGTCAATCCGTTCGCGAGATATGGGAGTTTGAAACTAAGAAATGGTTGAGAAGACAACAAATCTTTCGCACTTCTGCTGCTCCAAACGCTTAACCAGAATGGCCTAGGGAAAAAATACACATACCGTTGTAATCGGGCGAGTTTCGACTTTCAGATGCAATAGGAATTTTTGGGTTAGGTCTATCCATTCGCGAGATATGGGAGTTTGAGGCCAAGAAATGGTTGAGAAGGCAACAAATTTTTCGCAATTCTGCTGCTCCAAACGCTTAACCAGAATGGCCTAGGGAAAAAATACAGATACCGTTGTAATCGGGCGAGTTTCTACTTTCAGATGCTACAGGAATTTTTGGGTTAGGTCAATCCGTTCGCGAGATATGGGAGTTTGAAACTAAGAAATGGTTGAGAAGACAACAAATCTTTCGCACTTCTGCTGCTCCAAACGCTTAACCAGAATGGCCTAGGGAAAAAATACACATACCGTTGTAATCGGGCGAGTTTCGACTTTCAGATGCAATAGGAATTTTTGGGTTAGGTCTATCCATTCGCGAGATATGGGAGTTTGAGGCCAAGAAATGGTTGAGAAGGCAACAAATTTTTCGCAATTCTGCTGCTCCAAACGCTTAAACAGAATGGCCTAGGGAAAAAATAAACATACCGTTGTAATCGGGCGAATTTCTACTTTCAGATGCAATAGGAATTTTTGGGTTAGGTCAATCCGTTCGCGAGATACGGGGGTTTGAAGCCAAGAAATGGTTGAGAAGGCAAAAAATTTTTCGCATTTCTGCTGATCCAAACGCTTAACCAGAATGGTCTAGGGAAACAATACACATACCGTTGTAATCGGGCGAGTTTCTACTTTCAGATGCAATAGGAATTTTTGGGTTAGGTCAACCCGTTCGCGAGATATGGGTGTTTGAAGCCAAGAAATGGTTGAGAAGGCAAAAAATTTTTCGCAATTCTGCTGCTCCAAACGCTTAAACAGAATGGCCTAGGGAAAAAATACAGGTACCGTTGTGATCGGGCGAGTTTCTACTTTCAGATGCAACAGGAATTTTTGGGTTAGGTCAATCTGTTCGCGAGATATGGGAGTTTGAAGCCAAGAAATGCTTGAGAAGGCAAAAAATTTTTCGCTTTTCTGCTGCGCCAAACGCTTAACCAGAATGTCCTAGGGAAAAAATACACATACCGTTGTAATCGGGCGAGTTTCTACTTTCAGATGCAATAGGAATTTTTGGGTTAGGTCAATCCGTTCGCGAGATATGGGAGTTTGAAGCCAAGAAATGGTTGAGAAGGCAAAAAATTTTTGGCACTTCTGCTGCACCAAACGCTTAACCAGAATGGCCTAGGGAAAAAATACACATACCGTTGTAATCGGGCGAGTTTCTACTTTCAGATGCAATAGGAATTTTTGGGTTAGGTCAATCCGTTCGCGAGATATGGGAGGTTGAAGCCAAGAAATGGTTGAGAAGGCAAAAAATTTTTCGCAATTCTGCTGCTCCAAACGCTTAACCAGAATGGCCTAGGGAAAAAATACACATACCGTTGTAATCGGGCGAGTTTCTACTTTCAGATGCAATAGGAATTTTTGGGTTAGGTCAATCCGTTCGCGAGATATGGGAGTTTGAAGCCAAGAAATGGTTGAGCAGGCAAAAAATTTTTCGCAATTCTGCTGCTCCAAACGCTTAACCAGAATGTCCTAGGGAAAAAATACACATACCGTTGTAATCGGGCGAGTTTCTACTTTCAGATGCAATAGGAATTTTTGGGTTAGGTCAATCCGTTCGCGAGATATGGGAGTTTGAAGCCAAGAAATGGTTGAGAAGGCAAAAAATTTTTCGCACTTCTGCTGCACCAAACGCTTAACCAGAATGGCCTAGGGAAAAAATACACATACCGTTGTAATCGGGCGAGTTTCTACTTTCAGATGCAATAGGAATTTTTGGGTTAGGTCAATCCGTTCGCGAGATATGGGAGGTTGAAGCCAAGAAATGGTTGAGAAGGCAAAAAATTTTTCGCAATTCTGCTGCTCCAAACGCTTAAACAGAATGGCCTAGGGAAAAAATACAGATACCGTTGTAATCGGGCGAGTTTCTACTTCCAGATGTTACAGGAATTTTTGGGTTAGGTCAATCCGTTCGCGAGATATGGGAGTTTGAAACTAAGAAATGGTTGAGAAGACAACAAATCTTTCGCACTTCTGCTGCTCCAAACGCTTAACCAGAATGGCCTAGGGAAAAAATACACATACCGTTGTAATCGGGCGAGTTTCGACTTTCAGATGCAATAGGAATTTTTGGGTTAGGTCTATCCATTCGCGAGATATGGGAGTTTGAGGCCAAGAAATGGTTGAGAAGGCAACAAATTTTTCGCAATTCTGCTGCTCCAAACGCTTAAACGGAATGGCCTAGGGAAAAAATACACATACCGTTGTAATCGGGCGAGTCTCTACTTCCAGACGCTACAGGAATTTTTGGGTTAGGTCAACCCGTTCGCGAGATATGGGAGTTTGAAGCCAAGAAATGGTTGAGAAGGCAAAAAATTTTTCGCAATTCTGCTGCTCCAAACGCTTAAACAGAATGGCCTAGGGAAAAAATACAGGTACCGTTGTAATCGGGCGAGTTTCTACTTTCAGATGCAACAGGAATTTTTGGGTTAGGTCAATCTGTTCGCGAGATATGGGAGTTTGAAGCCAAGAAATGCTTGAGAAGGCAAAAAATTTTTCGCTTTTCTGCTGCGCCAAACGCTTAACCAGAATGTCCTAGGGAAAAAATACACATACCGTTGTAATCGGGCGAGTTTCTACTTTCAGATGCAATAGGAATTTTTGGGTTAGGTCAATCCGTTCGCGAGATATGGGACTTTGAAGCTAAGAAATGGTTGAGAAGACAACAAATTTTTCGCACTTTTGCTGCTCCAAACGCTTAACCAGAATGGCCTAGGGAAAAAATACACATACCGATGTAATCGGGCGAGTTTCTACTTTCAGATGCAATAGGAATTTTTGGGTTAGGTCAATCCGTTCGCGAGATATGGGAGTTTGAAGCCAAGAAATGGTTGGGAAGGCAAAAAATTTTTCGCAATTCTGCTGCTCCAAACGCTTAAAGAGAATGGCCTAGGGAAAAAATACAGATACCGTTGTAATCGGGCGAGTTTCTACTTTCAGATGCTACAGGAATTTTTGGGTTAGGTCAATCCGTTCGCGAGATATGGGAGTTTGAAACTAAGAAATGGTTGAGAAGACAACAAATCTTTCGCACTTCTGCTGCTCCAAACGCTTAACCAGAATGGCCTAGGGAAAAAATACACATACCGTTGTAATCGGGCGAGTTTCGACTTTCAGATGCAATAGGAATTTTTGGGTTAGGTCTATCCATTCGCGAGATATGGGAGTTTGAGGCCAAGAAATGGTTGAGAAGGCAACAAATTTTTCGCAATTCTGCTGCTCCAAACGCTTAAACAGAATGGCCTAGGGAAAAAATAAACATACCGTTGTAATCGGGCGAATTTCTACTTTCAGATGCAATAGGAATTTTTGGGTTAGGTCAATCCGTTCGCGAGATACGGGGGTTTGAAGCCAAGAAATGGTTGAGAAGGCAAAAAATTTTTCGCATTTCTGCTGATCCAAACGCTTAACCAGAATGGTCTAGGGAAACAATACACATACCGCTGTAATCGGGCGAGTTTCTACTTTCAGATGCAATAGGAATTTTTGGGTTAGGTCAACCCGTTCGCGAGATATGGGTGTTTGAAGCCAAGAAATGGTTGAGAAGGCAAAAAATTTTTCGCAATTCTGCTGCTCCAAACGCTTAAACAGAATGGCCTAGGGAAAAAATACAGGTACCGTTGTGATCGGGCGAGTTTCTACTTTCAGATGCAACAGGAATTTTTGGGTTAGGTCAATCTGTTCGCGAGATATGGGAGTTTGAAGCCAAGAAATGCTTGAGAAGGCAAAAAATTTTTCGCTTTTCTGCTGCGCCAAACGCTTAACCAGAATGTCCTAGGGAAAAAATACACATACCGTTGTAATCGGGCGAGTTTCTACTTTCAGATGCAATAGGAATTTTTGGGTTAGGTCAATCCGTTCGCGAGATATGGGAGTTTGAAGCCAAGAAATGGTTGAGGAGGCAAAAAATTTTTCGCAATTCTGCTGCTCCAAACGCTTAACCAGAATGGCCTAGGGAAAATATACACATACCGTTTTAATCGGGCGAGTCTCTACTTCCAGACGCTACAGGAATTTTTGGGTTAGGTCAATCCGTTCGCGAGATATGGGAGTTTGAAGCCAAGAAATGGTTGAGAAAGCAAAAAATTTTTCGCAATTCTGCTGCTCCAAACGCTTAACCAGAATGGCCTAGGGAAAAAATACACATACCGTTGTAATCGGGCGAGTTTCGACTTTCAGATGCAATAGGAATTTTTGGGTTAGGTCTATCCATTCGCGAGATATGGGAGTTTGAGGCCAAGAAATGGTTGAGAAGGCAACAAATTTTTCGCAATTCTGCTGCTCCAAACGCTTAACCAGAATGGCCTAGGGAAAAAATACACATACCGTTGTAATCGGGCGAGTTTCTACTTTCAGATGCAATAGGAATTTTTGGGTTAGGTCAATCCGTTCGAGAGATATGGGAGTTTGAAGCCAAGAAATGATTGAGACGGCAAAAAATTTTTCGCAATTCTCCTGCTCCAAACGCTTAACCAGAATGGCCTAGGGAAAAAATACACATACCGTTGTAATCGGGCGAGTCTCTACTTCCAGACGCTACAGGAATTTTTGGGTTAGGTCAATCCGTTCGCGAGATATGGGAGTTTGAAGCCAAGAAATGGTTGAGAAGGCAAAAAATTTTTCGCAATTCTGCTGCTCCAAACGCTTAACCAGAATGGCCTAGGGAAAAAATACACATACCGCTGTAATCGGGCGAGGTTCTACTTTCAGATGCAATTGGAATTTTTGGGTTAGGTCAATCCGTTCGCGAGATATGGGAGTTTGAAGCCAAGAAATGGTTGAGAAGGCAAAAAATCTTTCGCACTTCTGCTGCTCCAAACGCTTAACCAGAATGGCCTAGGGAAAAAATACACATACCGCTGTAATCGGGCGAGTCTCTACTTCCAGACGCTACAGGAATTTTTGGGTTAGGTCAATCCGTTCGCGAGATATGGGAGTTTGAAGCCAAGAAATGGTTGAGAAGGCAAAAAATTTTTCGCAATTCTGCTGCTCCAAACGCTTAACCAGAATGGCCTAGGGAAAAAATACACATACCGCTGTAATCGGGCGAGGTTCAACTTTCAGATGCAATAGGAATTTTTGGGTTAGGTCAATCCGTTCGCGAGATATGGGAGTTTGAAGCCAAGAAATGGTTGAGAAGGCAAAAATTTTTTCGCATTTCTGCTGTTCCAAACGCTTAACCAGAATTATCTAGGGCAACAATACACATACCGTTGTAATCGGGCGAGTTTCTACTTTCAGATGCAATAGGAATTTTTGGGTTAGGTCAACCCGTTCGCGAGATATGGGAGTTTGAAGCCAAGAAATGGTTGAGAAGGCAAAAAATTTTTCGCAATTCTGCTGCTCCAAACGCTTAAACAGAATGGCCTAGGGAAAAAATGCACATACCGTTGTAATCGGGCGAGTTTCTACTTTCAGATGCATCAGGAATTTTTGGGTTAGGTCAATCCGTTCGCGAGATATGGGAGTTTGAAGCCAAGAAATGGTTGAGAAGGCAAAAAATTTTCCGCATTTCTGCTGCTCCAAACGCTTAACCAGAGTGGCCTAGGGAAAAAATACACATACCGTTGTAATCGGGCGAGTTTCTACTTTCAGATGGAACAGGAATTTTTGGGTTAGGTCAATCCGTTCGCGAGATATGGGAGTTTGAAACCAAGAAATGGTTGAGAAGGCAAAAAATTTTTCGCACTTCTGCTGCACCAAACGCTAACCAGAATGGCCTAGGGAAAAAATACACATACCGTTGTAATCGGGCGTGTTTCTACTTTCAGATGCAATAGGAATTTTTGGGTTAGGTCAATCCGTTCGCGAGATATGGGAGTTTGAAGCCAAGAAATGGTTGAGAAGGCAAAAAATTTTTCGCACTTCTGCTGCACCAAACTCTAACCAGAATGGCCTAGGGAAAAAATACACATACCGTTGTAATCGGGCGAGTTTCTACTTTCAGATGCAATAGGAATTTTTGGGTTAGGTCAATCCGTTCGCGAGATATGGGAGTTTGAAGCCAAGAAATGCTTGAGAAGGCAAAAAAATTCTCGCTTTTCTGCTGCGCCAAACGCTTAACCAGAATGGCCTAGGGAAAAAATACACATACCGTTGTAATCGGGCGAGTTTCTACTTTCAGATGCAATAGGAATTTTTGGGTTAGGTCAATCCGTTCGCGAGATATGGGAGTTTGAAGCCAAGAAATGGTTGAGAAGGCAAAAAATTTTTCGCAATTCTGCTGCTCCAAACGCTTAAACAGAATGGCCTAGGGAAAAAATACAGATACCGTTGTAATCGGGCAAGTTTCTACTTTCAGATGCTACAGGAATTTTTGGGTTAGGTCAATCCGTTCGCGAGATATGGGAGTTTGAAACTAAGAAATGGTTGAGAAGACAACAAATCTTTCGCACTTCTGCTGCTCCAAACGCTTAACCAGAATGGCCTAGGGAAAAAATACACATACCGTTGTAATCGGGCGAGTTTCGACTTTCAGATGCAATAGGAGTTTTTGGGTTAGGTCTATCCATTCGCGAGATATGGGAGTTTGAGGCCAAGAAATGGTTGAGAAGGCAACAAATTTTTCGCAATTCTGCTGCACCAAACGCTTAACCAGAATGGCCTAGGGAAAAAATACACATACCGTTGTAATCGGGCGAGTTTCTACTTTCAGATGCAATAGGAATTTTTGGGTTAGGTCAATCCGTTCGCGAGATATGGGAGTTTGAAGCCAAGAAATGATTGAGACGGCAAAAAATTTTTCGCAATTCTGCTGCTCCAAACGCTTAACCAGAATGGCCTAGGGAAAAAATACACATATCGTTGTAATCGGGCGAGTCTCTACTTCCAGACGCTACAGGAATTTTTGGGTTAGGTCAATCCGTTCGCGAGATATGGGAGTTTGAAGCCAAGAAATGGTTGAGAAGGCAAAAAATTTTTCGCAATTCTGCTGCTCCAAACGCTTAACCAGAATGGCCTAGGGAAAAAATACAGATACCGTTGTAATCGGGCAAGTTTCTACTTTCAGATGCTACAGGAATTTTTGGGTTAGGTCAATCCGTTCGCGAGATATGGGAGTTTGAAACTAAGAAATGGTTGAGAAGACAACAAATCTTTCGCACTTCTGCTGCTCCAAACGCTTAACCAGAATGGCCTAGGGAAAAAATACACATACCGTTGTAATCGGGCGAGTTTCGACTTTCAGATGCAATAGGAGTTTTTGGGTTAGGTCTATCCATTCGCGAGATATGGGAGTTTGAGGCCAAGAAATGGTTGAGAAGGCAACAAATTTTTCGCAATTCTGCTGCACCAAACGCTTAACCAGAATGGCCTAGGGAAAAAATACACATACCGTTGTAATCGGGCGAGTTTCTACTTTCAGATGCAATAGGAATTTTTGGGTTAGGTCAATCCGTTCGCGAGATATGGGAGTTTGAAGCCAAGAAATGATTGAGACGGCAAAAAATTTTTCGCAATTCTGCTGCTCCAAACGCTTAACCAGAATGGCCTAGGGAAAAAATACACATATCGTTGTAATCGGGCGAGTCTCTACTTCCAGACGCTACAGGAATTTTTGGGTTAGGTCAATCCGTTCGCGAGATATGGGAGTTTGAAGCCAAGAAATGGTTGAGAAGGCAAAAAATTTTTCGCAATTCTGCTGCTCCAAACGCTTAACCAGAATGGCCTAGGGAAAAAATACACATACCGCTGTAATCGGGCGAGGTTCTACTTTCAGATGCAATTGGAATTTTTGGGTTAGGTCAATCCGTTCGCGAGATATGGGAGTTTGAAGCCAAGAAATGGTTGAGAAGGCAAAAAATCTTTCGCACTTCTGCTGCTCCAAACGCTTAAACAGAATGCCCTAGGGGAAAAATAAACATACCGTTGTAATCGGGCGAGTTTCTACTTTCAGATGCAATAGGAATTTTTGGGTTAGGTCAATCCGTTCGCGAGATATGGGAGTTTGAAGCCAAGAAATGGTTGAGAAGGAAAAAATTTTTTCGCATTTCTGCTGTTCCAAACGCTTAACCAGAATGATCTAGGGAAACAATACACATACCGTTGTAATCGGGCGAGTTTCTACTTTCAGATGCAATAGGAATTTTTGGGTTATGTCAACCCGTTCGCGAGATATGGGAGTTTGAAGCCAAGAAATGGTTGAGAAGGCAAAAAATTTTTCGCAATTCTGCTGCTCCAAACGCTTAAACAGAATGGCCTAGGGAAAAAATGCACATACCGTTGTAATCGGGCGAGTTTCTACTTTCAGATGCAACAGGAATTTTTGGGTTAGGTCAATCCGTTCGCGAGATATGGGAGTTTGAAGCCAAGAAATGGTTGAGAAGGCAAAAAATTTTTCGCATTTCTGCTGCTCCAAACGCTTAACCAGAGTGGCCTAGGGAAAAAATACACGTACCGTTGTAATCGGGCGAGTTTCTACTTTCAGATGCAACAGGAATTTTTGAGTTAGGTCAATCCGTTCGCGAGATATGGGAGTTTGAAGCCAAGAAATGGTTGAGAAGGCAAACAATTTTTCACAATTCTGCTGCTCCAAACGCTTAACCAGAATGGCCTAGGGAAAAAATACACATACCGTTGTAATCGGGCGAGTTTCTACTTTCAGATGCAATAGGAATTTTTGGGTTAGGTCAATCCGTTCGCGAGATATGGGAGTTTGAAGCCAAGAAATGGTTGAGAAGGCAAAAAATTTTTCGCATTTCTGCTGATCCAAACGCTTAACCAGAATGGTCTAGGGAAACAATACACATACCGTTGTAATCGGGCGAGTTTCTACTTTCAGATGCAATAGGAATTTTTGGGTTAGGTCAACCCGTTCGCGAGATATGGGAGTTTGAAGCCAAGAAATGGTTGAGAAGACAACAAACCTTTCGCACTTCTGCTGCTCCAAACGCTTAACCAGAATGGCCTAGGGAAAAAATACACATACCGTTGTAATCGGGCGAGTTTCGACTTTCAGATGCAATAGGAATTTTTGGGTTAGGTCAGTCCGTTCGCGAGATATGGGAGATTGAAGCCAAGATATGGTTGAGGAGGCAACAAATTTTTCGCAATTCCGCTGCTCCAAACGCTTAACCAGAATGGCCTAGGGAAAAAATACACATACCGTTGTAATCGGGCGAGTTTCTACTTTCAGATGCAATAGGAATTTTTGGGTTAAGTCAATCCGTTCGCGAGATATGGGAGTTTGAAGCCAAGAAATGGTTGAGAAGGCAAAAAATTTTTCGCAATTCTGCTGCTCCAAACGCTTAACCAGAATGGCCTAGGGAAAAAATACACTTACCGTTGTAATCGGGCGAGTCTCTACTTCCAGACGCTACAGGAATTTTTGGGTTAGGTCAACCCGTTCGCGAGATATGGGAGTTTGAAGCCAAGAAATGGTTGAGAAGACAACAAACCTTTCGCACTTCTGCTGCTCCAAACGCTTAACCAGAATGGCCTAGGGAAAAAATACACATACCGTTGTAATCGGGCGAGTTTCGACTTTCAGATGCAATAGGAATTTTTGGGTTAGGTCAATCCGTTCGCGAGATATGGGAGATTGAAGCCAAGAAATGGTTGAGAAGGCAACAAATTTTTCGCAATTCCGCTGCTCCAAACGCTTAACCAGAATGGCCTAGGGAAAAAATACACATACCGTTGTAATCGGGCGAGTTTCGACTTTCAGATGCAATAGGAATTTTTGGGTTAGGTCAATCCGTTCGCGAGATATGGGAGTTTGAAGCCAAGAAATGGTTGAGAAGGCAACAAATTTTTCGCAATTCTGCTGCTCCAAACGCTTAACCAGAATGGCCTAGGGAAAAAATACACATACCGTTGTAATCGGGCGAGTTTCGACTTTCAGATGCAACAGGAATTTTTGGGTTAGGTCAATCCGTTCGCGAGATATGGGAGTTTGAAACCAAGAAATGGTTGAGAAGGCAAAAAATTTTTCGCACTTCTGCTGCTCCAAACGCTTAGCCAGAATGGCCTAGGGAAAAAATACACATACCGTTGTAATCGGGCGAGTCTCTACTTCCAGACGCTACAGGAATTTTTGGGTTAGGTCAATCCGGTCGCGAGATATGGGAGTTTGAAGCCAAGAAATGGTTGAGAAGGCAACATATTTTTCGCAATTCTGCTGCTCCAAAAGCTTAACCAGAATGGCCTAGGGAAAAAATACACATACCGTTGTAATCGGGCGACATTCTACTTTCAGATGCAATAGGAATTTTTGGGTTAGGTCAATCCGTTCGCGAGATATGGGAGTTTGAAGCCAAGAAATGGTTGAGAAGGCAAAAAATTTTTCGCATTTCTGCTGATCCAAACGCTTAACCAGAATGGTCTAGGGAAACAATACACATACCGTTGTAATCGGGCGAGTCTCTACTTCCAGATGCTACAGGAATTTTTGGGTTAGGCCAATCCGTTCGCGAGATATGGGAGTTTGAAGCCAAGAAATGGTTGAGAAGGCAAAAAATTTTTCGCAATTCTGCTGCTCCAAACGCTTAAACAGAATGGCCTAGGGAAAAAATACACATACCGTTGTAATCGGGCGAGTCTCTACTTCCAGACGCTACAGGAATTTTTGGGTTAGGTCAATCCGTTCGCGAGATATGGGAGTTTGAAGCCAAGAAATGGTTGAGAAGGCAAAAAATTTTTCGCAATTCTGCTGATCCAAACGCTTAACCAGAATGGTCTAGGGAAAAAATACACATACCGTTGTAATCGGGCGAGTTTCTACTTTCAAATGCAATAGGAATTTTTGGGTTAGGTCAACCCGTTCGCGAGATATGGGAGTTTGAAGCCAAGAAATGGTTGAGAAGGCAAAAAATTTTTCGCAATTCTGCTGCTCCAAACGCTTAACCAGAATGGCCTAGGGAAAAAATACACATGCCGTTGTAATCGGGCGAGTTTCTACTTTCAGATGCAACAGGAATTTTTGGGTTAGGTCAATCCGTTCGCGAGATATGGGAGTTTGAAACCAAGAAATGGTTGAGAAGGCAAAAAATTTTTCGCACTTCTGCTGCTCCAAACGCTTAGCCAGAATGGCCTAGGGAAAAAATACACATACCGTTGTAATCGGGCGAGTCTCTACTTCCAGACGCTACAGGAATTTTTGGGTTAGGTCAATCCGTTCGCGAGATATGGGAGTTTGAAGCCAAGAAATGGTTGAGAAGGCAAAAAATTTTTCGCAATTCTGCTGATCCAAACGCTTAACCAGAATGGTCTAGGGAAAAAATACACATACCGTTGTAATCGGGCGAGTTTCTACTTTCAAATGCAATAGGAATTTTTGGGTTAGGTCAACCCGTTCGCGAGATATGGGAGTTTGAAGCCAAGAAATGGTTGAGAAGGCAAAAAATTTTTCGCAATTCTGCTGCTCCAAACGCTTAAACAGAATGGCCTAGGGAAAAAATACAGATACCGTTGTAATCGGGCGAGTTTCTACTTTCAGATGCAACAGGAATTTTTGGGTTAGGTCAATCCGTTCGCGAGATATGGGAGTTTGAAGCTAAGAAATGGTTGAGAAGACAACAAATCTTTCGCACTTCTGCTGCTCCAAACGCTTAACCAGAATGGCCTAGGGAAAAAATACACATACCGTTGTAATCGGGCGAGTTTCGACTTTCAGATGCAATAGGAATTTTTGGGTTAGGTCAATCCGTTCGCGAGATATGGGAGTTTGAAGCCAAGAAATGGTTGAGAAGGCAACAAATTTTTCGCAATTCTGCTGCTCCAAACGCTTAACCAGAATGGCCTAGGGAAAAAATACACATACCGTTGTAATCGGGCGAGTTTCGACTTTCAGATGCAATAGGAATTTTTGGGTTAGGTCAATCCGTTCGCGAGATATGGGAGTTTGAAGCCAAGAAATGGTTGAGAAGGCAACAAATTTTTCGCAATTCTGCTGCTCCAAACGCTTAACCAGAATGGCCTAGGGAAAAAATACACATACCGTTGTAATCGGGCGAGTTTCGACTTTCAGATGCAATAGGAATTTTTGGGTTAGGTCAATCCGTTCGCGAGATATTGGAGTTTGAAGCCAAGAAATGGTTGAGAAGGCAAAAAATTTTTCGCAATTCTGCTGCTCCAAACGCTTAACCAGAATGGCCTAGGGAAAAAATACACATACCGTTGTAATCGGGGGAGTCTCTACTTCCAGACGCTACAGGAATTTTTGCGTCAGGTCAATCCGTTCGCGAGATATGGGAGTTTGAAGTCAAGAAATGGTTGAGAAGGCAAAAAATTTTTCGCAATTCTGCTGCTCCAAACGCTTAACCAGAATGGCCTAGGGGAAAAATACACATACCGTTGTAATCGGGCGAGTTTCTACTTTCAAATGCAATAGGAATTTTTGGGTTAGGTCAACCCGTTCGCGAGATATGGGAGTTTGAAGCCAAGAAATGGTTGAGAAGGCAAAAAATTTTTCGCAATTCTGCTGCTCCAAACGCTTAACCAGAATGGCCTAGGGAAAAAATACACATGCCGTTGTAATCGGGCGAGTTTCTACTTTCAGATGCAACAGGAATTTTTGGGTTAGGTCAATCCGTTCGCGAGATATGGGAGTTTGAAACCAAGAAATGGTTGAGAAGGCAAAAAATTTTTCGCACTTCTGCTGCTCCAAACGCTTAGCCAGAATGGCCTAGGGAAAAAATACACATACCGTTGTAATCGGGCGAGTCTCTACTTCCAGACGCTACAGGAATTTTTGGGTTAGGTCAATCCGTTCGCGAGATATGGGAGTTTGAAGCCAAGAAATGGTTGAGAAGGCAAAAAATTTTTCGCAATTCTGCTGATCCAAACGCTTAACCAGAATGGTCTAGGGAAAAAATACACATACCGTTGTAATCGGGCGAGTTTCTACTTTCAAATGCAATAGGAATTTTTGGGTTAGGTCAACCCGTTCGCGAGATATGGGAGTTTGAAGCCAAGAAATGGTTGAGAAGACAACAAATCTTTCGCACTTCTGCTGCTCCAAACGCTTAACCAGAATGGCCTAGGGAAAAAACACACATACCGTTGTAATCGGGCGAGTTTCGACTTTCAGATGCAATAGGAATTTTTGGGTTAGGTCAATCCGTTCGCGAGATATGGGAGTTTGAAGCCAAGAAATGGTTGAGAAGGCAACAAATTTTTCGCAATTCTGCTGCTCCAAACGCTTAACCAGAATGGCCTAGGGAAAAAATACACATACCGTTGTAATCGGGCGAGTTTCGACTTTCAGATGCAATAGGAATTTTTGGGTTAGGTCAATCCGTTCGCGAGATATTGGAGTTTGAAGCCAAGAAATGGTTGAGAAGGCAACAAATTTTTCGCAATTCTGCTGCTCCAAACGCTTAACCAGAATGGCCTAGGGAAAAAATACACATACCGTTGTAATCGGGCGAGTCTCTACTTCCAGACGCTACAGGAATTTTTGGGTTAGGTCAATCCGTTCGCGAGATATGGGAGTTTGAAGCCAAGAAATGGTTGAGAAGGCAAAAAATTTTTCGCAATTCTGCTGCTCCAAACGCTTAACCAGAATGGCCTAGGGAAAAAATACACATACCGCTGTAATCGGGCGAGGTTCTACTTTCAGATGCAATTGGAATTTTTGGGTTAGGTCAATCCGTTCGCGAGATATG
The DNA here is from genome assembly GCF_051014685.1 of Ptiloglossa arizonensis. NCBI lineage: Eukaryota > Metazoa > Arthropoda > Insecta > Hymenoptera > Colletidae > Ptiloglossa > Ptiloglossa arizonensis. The sequence goes on along the minus strand of NW_027478905.1, from coordinate 23,916 downwards.
GGAGTTTGAAGCCAAGAAATGGTTGAGAAGGCAAAAAATTTTTCGCAATTCTGCTGCTCCAAACGCTTAACCAGAATGGCCTAGGGAAAAAATACACATACCGTTGTAATCGGGGGAGTCTCTACTTCCAGACGCTACAGGAATTTTTGCGTCAGGTCAATCCGTTCGCGAGATATGGGAGTTTGAAGTCAAGAAATGGTTGAGAAGGCAAAAAATTTTTCGCAATTCTGCTGCTCCAAACGCTTAACCAGAATGGCCTAGGGGAAAAATACACATACCGTTGTAATCGGGCGAGTTTCTACTTTCAGATGCAATAGGAATTTTTGGGTTAGGTCAATCCGTTCTCGAGATATGGGAGTTTGAAGCCAAGAAATGGTTGAGAAGGGAAAAAATTTTTCGCACTTCTGCTGATCCAAACGCTTAACCAGAATGGTCTAGGGAAACAATACACATACCGTTGTAATCGGGCGAGTTTCTACTTTCAGATGCAATAGGAATTTTTGGGTTAGGTCAACCCGTTCGCGAGATATCGGAGATTGAAGCCAAGAAATGGTTGAGAAGGCAAAAAATTTTTCGCAATTCTGCTGCTCCAAACGCTTAAACAGAATGGCCTAGGGAAAAAATACACATACCGTTGTAATCGGGCGAGTCTCTACTTCCAGACGCTACAGGAATTTTTGGGTTAGGTCAATCCGTTCGCGAGATATGGGAGTTTGAAGCCAAGAAATGGTTGAGAAGGCAAAAAATTTTTCGCAATTCTGCTGCTCCAAACGCTTAACCAGAATGGCCTAGGGAAAAAATACACATACCGCTGTAATCGGGCGAGGTTCTACTTTCAGATGCAATTGGAATTTTTGGGTTAGGTCAATCCGTTCGCGAGATATGGGAGTTTGAAGCCAAGAAATGGTTGAGGAGGCAAAAAATTTTTCGCATTTCTGCTGCTCCAAACGCTTAACCAGAATAGCCTAGGGAAAAAATACACATGCCGTTGTAATCGGGCGAGTTTCTACTTTCAGATGCAATAGGAATTTTTGGGTTAGGTCAATCCGTTCGCGAGATATGGGAGTTTGAAGCCAAGAAATAGATGAGAAGGCAAAACATTTTTCGCAATTCTGCTGCTCCAAACGCTTAACCAGAATGGCCTAGGGAAAGAATACACATACCGTTGTAATCGGGCGAGTTTCTACTTTCAGATGCAACAGGAATTTTTGGGTTAGGTCAATCCGTTCGCGAGATATGGGAGTTTGAAGCTAAGAAATGGTTGAGAAGACAACAAATCTTTCGCACTTCTGCTGCTCCAAACGCTTAACCAGAATGGCCTAGGGAAAAAATACACATACCGTTGTAATCGGGCGAGTTTCGACTTTCAGATGCAATAGGAATTTTTGGGTTAGGTCAATCCGTTCGCGAGATATGGGAGTTTGAAGCCAAGAAATGGTTGAGAAGGCAAAAAATTTTTCGCAATTCTGCTGCTCCAAACGCTTAACCAGAATGGCCTAGGGAAAAAATACACATACCGCTGTAATTGGGCGAGGTTCCACTTTCAGATGCAATTGGAATTTTTGGGTTAGGTCAATCCGTTCGCGAGATATGGGAGTTTGAAAGCAAGAAATGGTTGAGAAGGCAAAAAATTTTTCGCAATTCTGCTGCTCCAAACGCTTAACCAGAATGGCCTAGGGAAAAATACACATACCGTTGTAATCGGGCGAGGTTCTACTTTCAGATGCAATAGGAATTTTTGGGTTAGGTCAATCCGTTCGCGAGATATGGGAGTTTGAAGCCAAGAAATGGTTGAGAAGGCAAAAAATTTTTCGCAATTCTGCTGCTCCAAACGCTTAACCAGAATGGCCTAGGGAAAAAATAAACATACCGTTGTAATCGGGCGAGTTTCTACTTTCAGATGCAATAGGAATTTTTGGGTTAGGTCAATCCGTTCGCGAGATACGGTAGTTTGAAGCCAAGAAATGGTTGAGAAGGCAAAAAATTTTTCGCATTTCTGCTGATCCAAACGCTTAACCAGAATGGTCTTGGGAAACAATACACATACCGTTGTAATCGGGCGAGTTTCTACTTTCAGATGCAATAGGAATTTTTGGGTAAGGTCAACCCGTTCGCGAGATATGGGAGTTTGAAGCCAAGAAATGGTTGAGAAGGCAAAAAATTTTTCGCAATTCTGCTGCTCCAAACGCTTAAACAGAATGGCCTAGGGAAAAAATACAGATACCGTTGTAATCGGGCGAGTTTCTACTTTCAGATGCAACAGGAATTTTTGGGTTAGGTCAATCCGTTCGCGAGATATGGGAGTTTGAAGCCAAGAAATGGTTGAGAAGGCAAAAAATTTTTCGCATTTCTGCTGCTCCAAACGCTTAACCAGAATGGCCTAGGGAAAAAATACACATACCGTTGTAATCGGGCGAGTTTCTACTTTCAGATGCAATAGGAATTTTTGGGTTAGGTCAATCCGTTCGCGAGATATGGGAGTTTGAAGCCAAGAAATGGTTGAGAAGGCAAAAAATTTTTCGCAATTCTGCTGCTCCAAACGCTTAACCAGAATGGCCTAGGGAAAAAATACACATACCGTTGTAATCGGGCGAGTTTCTACTTTCAGATGCAACAGGAATTTTTGGGTTAGGTCAATCCGTTCGCGAGATATGAAAGTTTGAAGCTAAGAAATGGTTGAGAAGACAACAAATCTTTCGCACTTCTGCTGCTCCAAACGCTTAACCAGAATGGCCTAGGGAAAAAATACACATACCGTTGTAATCGGGCGAGTTTCGACTTTCAGATGCAATAAGAATTTTTGGGTTAGGTCAATCCGTTCGCGAGATATGGGAGTTTGAAGCCAAGAAATGGTTGAGAAGGCAAAAAATTTTTCGCAATTCTGCTGCTCCAAACGCTTAAACAGAATGGCCTAGGGAAAAAATACACAAACCGTTGTAATCGGGCGAGTTTCGACTTTCAGATGCAATAGGAATTTTTGGGTTAGGTCAATCCGTTCGCGAGATATGGGAGTTTGAAGCCAAGAAATGGTTGAGAAGGCAACATATTTTTCGCAATTCTGCTGCTCCAAACGCTTAACCAGAATGGCCTAGGGAAAAAATACACATACCGTTGTAATCGGGCGAGTTTCGACTTTCAGATGCAATAGGAATTTTTGGGTTAGGTCAATCCGGTCGCGAGATATGGGAGTTTGAAGCCAAGAAATGGTTGAGAAGGCAACATATTTTTCGCAATTCTGCTGCTCCAAACGCTTAACCAGAATGGCCTGGGGAAAAAATACACATACCGTTGTAATCGGGCGACATTCTACTTTCAGATGCAATAGGAATTTTTGGGTTAGGTCAATCCGTTCGCGAGATATGGGAGATTGAAGCCAAGAAATGGTTGAGAAGGCAACAAATTTTTCGCAATTCTGCTGCTCCAAACGCTTAACCAGAATGGCCTAGGGAAAAAATACACATACCTTTGTAATCGGGCGAGTTTCTACTTTCAGATGCAACAGGAATTTTTGGGTTAGGTCAATCCGTTCGCGAGATATGGGAGTTTGAAGCCAAGAAATGGTTGAGAAGGCAAAAAATTTTTCGCATTTCTGCTGCTCCAAACGCTTAACCAGAATGGCCTAGGGAAAAAATACACATACCGTTGTAATTGGGCGAGTTTCTACTTTCAGATTCAATAGGAATTTTTGGGTTAGGTCAATCCGTTCGCGAGATATGGGAGTTTGAAGCCAAGAAATGGTTGAGAAGGCAAACAATTTTTCGCAATTCTGCTGCTCCAAACGCTTAACCAGAATGGCCTAGGGAAAAAATACACATACCGTTGTAATCGGGCGAGTTTCTACTTTCAGATGGAATAGGAATTTTTGGGTTAGGTCAATCCGTTCGCGAGATATGGGAGTTTGAAGCCAAGAAATGGTTGAGAAGGCAAAAAATTTTTCGCAATTCTGCTGCTCCAAACGCTTAAACAGAGTGGCCAAGGGAAAAAATACACATACCGCTGTAATCGGGCGAGGTTCTACTTTCAGATGCAATTGGAATTTTTGGGTTAGGTCAATCCGTTCGCGACATATGGGAGTTTGAAGCCAAGAAATTGTTGAGAAGGCAAAAAATTTTTGGCAATTCTGCTGCTCCAAACGCTTAACCAGAATGGCCTAAGGAAAAAATACACATACCGTTGTAATCGGGCGAGTTTCTACTTTCAGATGCAATAGGAATTTTTGGGTTAGGTCAATCCGTTCGCGAGATATGGGAGTTTGAAGCCAAGAAATGGTTGAGAATGCAAAAAATTTTTCCCAATTCCGCTGCTCCAAACGCTTAACCAGAATGGCCTAGGGAAAAAATGCACATACCGTTGTAATCGGGCGAATTTCTACTTTCAGATACAACAGGAATTTTTGGGTTAGGTCAATCCGTTCGCGAGATATGGGAGTTTGAAGCCAAGAAATGGTTGAGAAGGCAAAAAATTTTTCGCAATTCTGCTGCTCCAAACGCCTAACCAGAATGGCCTAGGGAAAAAATACACATACGGTTGTAATCGGGCGAGTTTCTACTTTCAGATGCAATAGGAATTTTTGGGTTAGGTCAATCCGTTCGCGAGATATGGGAGTTTGAAGCCAAGAAATGGTTGAGAAGGCAAAAAATTTTTCGCAATTCTGCTGCTCCAAACGCTTAAACAGAATGGCCTAGGGAAAAAATACACATGCCTTTGTAATCGGGCGAGTTTCGACTTTCAGATGCAATAGGAATTTTTGGGTTAGGTCAATCCGTTCGCGAGATATGGGAGTTTGAAGCCAAGAAATGTTTGAGAAGGCAACATATTTTTCGCAATTTTGCTGCTCCAAACGCTTAACCAGAACGGCCTAGGGAAAAAATTCACATACCGTTTTAATCGGGCGAGTTTCGACTTTCAGATGCAATAGGAATTTTTGGGTTAGGTCAATCCGTTCGCGAGATATGGGAGTTTGAAGCCAAGAAATGGTTGAGAAGGCAACGTATTTTTCGCAATTCTGCTGCTCCAAACGCTTAACCAGAATGGCCTAGGGAAAAAATACACATACCGTTGTAATCGGGCGAGATTCTACTTTCAGATGCAATAGGAATTTTTGGGTTAGGTCAATCCGTTCGCGAGATGTGGCAGTTTGAAGCCAAGAAATGGTTGAGAAGGCAAAAAATTTTTCGCAATTCTGCTGCTCCAAACGCTTAACCAGAATGGCCTAGGGAAAAAATACACATACCGTTGTAATCGGGCGAGTTTCTACTTTCAGATGCAATAGGAATTTTTGGGTTAGGTCAATCCGTTCGCGAGATATGGGAGTTTGAAGCCAAGAAATGGTTGAGAATGCAAAAAATTTTTCGCAATTCTGCTGCTCCAAACGCTTAACCAGAATGGCCTAGGGAAAAAATACACATACCGTTGTAATCGGGCGAGTTTCTACTTTCAGATGCAACAGGAATTTTTGGGTTAGGTCAATCCGTTCGCGAGATATGGGATTTTGGAGCCAAGAAATGGTTGAGAAGGCAAACAATTTTTCGCAATTCTGCTGCTCCAAACGCTTAACCAGAATGGCCTAAGGAAAAAATACACATACCGTTGTAATCGGGCGAGTTTCTACTTTCAGATGCAATAGGAATTTTTGGCTTAGGTCAATCCGTTCGCGAGATATGGGAGTTTGAAGCTAAGAAATGGTTGAGGAGGCAAAATATTTTTCGCAATTCTGCTGCTCCAAACGCTTAAACAGAATGGCCTAGGGAAAAAATACAGATACCGTTATAATCGGGCGAGTTTCTACTTTCAGATGCAACAGGAATTTTTGGGTTAGGTCAATCCGTTCGCGAGATATGGGAGTTTGAAGCTAAGAAATGGTTGAGAAGACAACAAATCTTTCGCACTTCTGCTGCTCCAAACGCTTAACCAGAATGGCCTAGGGAAAAAATACACATACCGTTGTAATCGGGCGAGTTTCTACTTTCAGATGCAATAGGAATTTTTTGGTTAGGTCAATCCGTTCGCGAGATATGCGAGTTTTAAGCCAAGAAATGGTTGAGAAGGCAAAAAATTTTTCGCAATTCTGCTGCTCCAAACGCTTAAACAGTATGGCCTAGGGAAAAAATACACATACCGTTGTAATCGGGCGAGTTTCTACTTTCAGATGCAACAGGAATTTTTGGGTTAGGTCAACCCGTTCGCGAGATATGGGAGTTTGAAGCCAAGAAATGGTTGAGAAGGCAAAAAATTTTTCGCAATTCTGCTGCTCCAAACGCTTAAACAGAATGGCCTAGGGAAAAAATACAGATACCGTTGTAATCGGGCGAGTTTCTACTTTCAGATGCAACAGGAATTTTTGGGTTAGGTCAATCCGTTCGCGAGATATGGGAGTTTGAAGCCAAGAAATGGTTGAGAAGGCAAAAAATTTTTCGCATTTCTGCTGCTCCAAACGCTTAACCAGAATGGCCTAGGGAAAAAATACACATACCGTTGTAATCGGGCGAGTTTCTACTTTCAGATGCAATAGGAATTTTTGGGTTAGGTCAATCCGTTCGCGAGATATGGGAGTTTGAAGCCAAGAAATGGTTGAGAAGGCAAAAAATTTTTCGCAATTCTGCTGCTCCAAACGCTTAACCAGAATGGCCTAGGGAAAAAATACACATACCGTTGTAATCGGGCGAGTTTCTACTTTCAGATGCAACAGGTATTTTTGGGTTAGGTCAATCCGTTCGCGAGATATGAAAGTTTGAAGCTAAGAAATGGTTGAGAAGACAACAAATCTTTCGCACTTCTGCTGCTCCAAACGCTTAACCAGAATGGCCTAGGGAAAAAATACACATACCGTTGTAATCGGGCGAGTTTCGACTTTCAGATGCAATAAGAATTTTTGGGTTAGGTCAATCCGTTCGCGAGATATGGGAGTTTGAAGCCAAGAAATGGTTGAGAAGGCAAAAAATTTTTCGCAATTCTGCTGCTCCAAACGCTTAAACAGAATGGCCTAGGGAAAAAATACACAAACCGTTGTAATCGGGCGAGTTTCGACTTTCAGATGCAATAGGAATTTTTGGGTTAGGTCAATCCGTTCGCGAGATATGGGAGTTTGAAGCCAAGAAATGGTTGAGAAGGCAACATATTTTTCGCAATTCTGCTGCTCCAAACGCTTAACCAGAATGGCCTAGGGAAAAAATACACATACCGTTGTAATCGGGCGAGTTTCGACTTTCAGATGCAATAGGAATTTTTGGGTTAGGTCAATCCGGTCGCGAGATATGGGAGTTTGAAGCCAAGAAATGGTTGAGAAGGCAACATATTTTTCGCAATTCTGCTGCTCCAAACGCTTAACCAGAATGGCCTGGGGAAAAAATACACATACCGTTGTAATCGGGCGACATTCTACTTTCAGATGCAATAGGAATTTTTGGGTTAGGTCAATCCGTTCGCGAGATATGGGAGATTGAAGCCAAGAAATGGTTGAGAAGGCAACAAATTTTTCGCAATTCTGCTGCTCCAAACGCTTAACCAGAATGGCCTAGGGAAAAAATACACATACCTTTGTAATCGGGCGAGTTTCTACTTTCAGATGCAACAGGAATTTTTGGGTTAGGTCAATCCGTTCGCGAGATATGGGAGTTTGAAGCCAAGAAATGGTTGAGAAGGCAAAAAATTTTTCGCATTTCTGCTGCTCCAAACGCTTAACCAGAATGGCCTAGGGAAAAAATACACATACCGTTGTAATTGGGCGAGTTTCTACTTTCAGATGCAATAGGAATTTTTGGGTTAGGTCAATCCGTTCGCGAGATATGGGAGTTTGAAGCCAAGAAATGGTTGAGAAGGCAAACAATTTTTCGCAATTCTGCTGCTCCAAACGCTTAACCAGAATGGCCTAGGGAAAAAATACACATACCGTTGTAATCGGGCGAGTTTCTACTTTCAGATGGAATAGGAATTTTTGGGTTAGGTCAATCCGTTCGCGAGATATGGGAGTTTGAAGCCAAGAAATGGTTGAGAAGGCAAAAAATTTTTCGCAATTCTGCTGCTCCAAACGCTTAAACAGAGTGGCCAAGGGAAAAAATACACATACCGCTGTAATCGGGCGAGGTTCTACTTTCAGATGCAATTGGAATTTTTGGGTTAGGTCAATCCGTTCGCGACATATGGGAGTTTGAAGCCAAGAAATTGTTGAGAAGGCAAAAAATTTTTGGCAATTCTGCTGCTCCAAACGCTTAACCAGAATGGCCTAAGGAAAAAATACACATACCGTTGTAATCCGGCGAATTTCTACTTTCAGATGCAACAGGAATTTTTGGGTTAGGTCAATCCGTTCGCGAGATATGGGAGTTTGAAGCCAAGAAATGGTTGAGAAGGCAAAAAATTTTTCGCATTTCTGCTGCTCCAAACGCTTAACCAGAATGGCCTAGGGAAAAAATACACATACCGTTGTAATCGGGCGAGTTTCTACTTTCAGATGCAACAGGAATTTTTGGGTTAGGTCAATCCGTTCGCGAGATATGGGAGTTTGAAGCCAAGAAATGGTTGAGAAGGCAAACAATTTTTCGCAATTCTGCTGCTCCAAACGCTTAACCAGAATGGCCTAGGGAAAAAATACACATACCGTTGTAATCGGGCGAGTTTCTACTTTCAGATGCAATAGGAATTTTTGGGTTAGGTCAATCCGTTCGCGAGATATGGGAGTTTGAAGACAAGAAATGGTTGAGAAGGCAAAAAATTTTTCGCAATTCTGCTGCTCCAAACGCTTAAACAGTATGGCCTAGGGAAAAAATACACATACCGTTGTAATCGGGCGAGTTTCGACTTTCAGATGCAATAGGAATTTTTGGGTTAGGTCAATACGTTCGCGAGGTATGGGAGTTTGAAGCCAAGAAATGGTTGAGAAGGCAACATATTTTTCGCAATTCTGCTGCTCCAAACGCCTAACCAGAATGGCCTAGGGAAAAAATACACATACGGTTGTAATCGGGCGAGTTTCTACTTTCAGATGCAATAGGAATTTTTGGGTTAGGTCAATCCGTTCGCGAGATATGGGAGTTTGAAGCCAAGAAATGGTTGAGAAGGCAAAAAATTTTTCGCAATTCTGCTGCTCCAAACGCTTAAACAGAATGGCCTAGGGAAAAAATACACATGCCTTTGTAATCGGGCGAGTTTCGACTTTCAGATGCAATAGGAATTTTTGGGTTAGGTCAATCCGTTCGCGAGATATGGGAGTTTGAAGCCAAGAAATGTTTGAGAAGGCAACATATTTTTCGCAATTTTGCTGCTCCAAACGCTTAACCAGAACGGCCTAGGGAAAAAATTCACATACCGTTTTAATCGGGCGAGTTTCGACTTTCAGATGCAATAGGAATTTTTGGGTTAGGTCAATCCGTTCGCGAGATATGGGAGTTTGAAGCCAAGAAATGGTTGAGAAGGCAACGTATTTTTCGCAATTCTGCTGCTCCAAACGCTTAACCAGAATGGCCTAGGGAAAAAATACACATACCGTTGTAATCGGGCGAGTTTCTACTTTCAGATGCAACAGGAATTTTTGGGTTAGGTCAATCCGTTCGCGAGATATGGGATTTTGGAGCCAAGAAATGGTTGAGAAGGCAAACAATTTTTCGCAATTCTGCTGCTCCAAACGCTTAACCAGAATGGCCTAAGGAAAAAATACACATACCGTTGTAATCGGGCGAGTTTCTACTTTCAGATGCAATAGGAATTTTTGGCTTAGGTCAATCCGTTCGCGAGATATGGGAGTTTGAAGCTAAGAAATGGTTGAGGAGGCAAAATATTTTTCGCAATTCTGCTGCTCCAAACGCTTAAACAGAATGGCCTAGGGAAAAAATACAGATACCGTTATAATCGGGCGAGTTTCTACTTTCAGATGCAACAGGAATTTTTGGGTCAGGTCAATCCGTTCGCGAGATATGGGAGTTTGAAGCTAAGAAATGGTTGAGAAGACAACAAATCTTTCGCACTTCTGCTGCTCCAAACGCTTAACCAGAATGGCCTAGGGAAAAAATACACATACCGTTGTAATCGGGCGAGTTTCTACTTTCAGATGCAATAGGAATTTTTTGGTTAGGTCAATCCGTTCGCGAGATATGCGAGTTTTAAGCCAAGAAATGGTTGAGAAGGCAAAAAATTTTTCGCAATTCTGCTGCTCCAAACGCTTAACCAGAATGGCCTAGGGAAAAAATGCACATACCGTTGTAATCGGGCGAGTCTCTACTTCCAGGCGCTACAGGAATTTTTGGGTTAGGTCAATCCGTTCGCGAGATATGGGAGTTTGAAGCCAAGAAATGGTTGAGAAGGCAAAAAATTTTTCGCATTTCTGCTGCTCCAAACGCTTAACCAGAATGGCCTAGGGAAAAAATACACATACCGTTGTAATCGGGCGAGTTTCTACTTTCAGATGCAACAGGAATTTTTGGGTTAGGTCAATCCGTTCGCGAGATATGGGAGTTTGAAGCCAAGAAATGGTTGAGAAGGCAAACAATTTTTCGCAATTCTGCTGCTCCAAACGCTTAACCAGAATGGCCTAGGGAAAAAATACACATACCATTGTAATCGGGCGAGTTTCTACTTTCAGATGCAATAGGAATTTTTGGGTTAGGTCAATCCGTTCGCGAGATATGGGAGTTTGAAGCCAAGAAATGGTTGAGAAGGCAAAAAATTTTTCGCAATTCTGCTGCTCCAAACGCTTAAACAGTATGGCCTAGGGAAAAAATACACATACCGTTGTAATCGGGCGAGTTTCGACTTTCAGATGCAATAGGAATTTTTGGGTTAGGTCAATCCGTTCGCGACGTATGGGAGTTTGAAGCCAAGAAATGGTTGAGAAGGCAACATATTTTTCGCAATTCTGCTGCTCCAAACGCCTAACCAGAATGGCCTAGGGAAAAAATACACATACCGTTGTAATCGGGCGAGTTTCTACTTTCAGATGCAATAGGAATTTTTGGGTTAGGTCAATCCGTTCGCGAGATATGGGAGTTTGAAGCCAAGAAATGGTAGAGAAGGCAAAAAATTTTTCGCAATTCTGCTGCTCCAAACGCTTAAACAGAATGGCCCAGGGAAAAAATTCACATACCGTTTTAATCGGGCGAGTTTCGACTTTCAGATGCAATAGGAATTTTTGGGTTAGGTCAATCCGTTCGCGAGATATGGGAGTTTGAAGCCAAGAAATGGTTGAGAAGGCAACATATTTTTCGCAATTCTGCTGCTCCAAACGCTTAACCAGAATGGCCTAGGGAAAAAATACACATACCGTTGTAATCGGGCGAGATTCTACTTTCAGATGCAATAGGAATTTTTGGGTTAGGTCAATCCGTTCGCGAGATGTGGCAATTTGAAGCCAAGAAATGGTTGAGAAGGCAAAAAATTTTTCGCAATTCTGCTGCTCCAAACGCTTAACCAGAATGGCCTAGGGAAAAAATACACATACCGTTGTAATCGGGCGAGTCTCTACTTCCAGATGCAATAGGAATTTTTGGGTTAGGTCAATCCGTTCGCGAGATATGGGAGTTTGAAGCCAAGAAATGGTTGAGAATGCAAAAAATTTTTCGCAATTCTGCTGCTCCAAACGCTTAACCAGAATGGCCTAGGGAAAAAATACACATACCGTTGTAATCGGGCGAGTTTCTACTTTCAGATGCAACAGGAATTTTTGGGTTAGGTCAATCCGTTCGCGAGATATGGGATTTTGGAGCCAAGAAATGGTTGAGAAGGCAAAAAATTTTTCGCACTTCTGCTGCTCCAAACGCTTAACCAGAATGGCCTAGGGAAAAAATACACATACCGTTGTAATCGGGCGAGTTTCTACTTTCAGATGCAATAGGAATTTTTTGGTTAGGTCAATCCGTTCGCGAGATATGCGAGTTTGAAGCCAAGAAATGGTTGAGAAGGCAAAAAATTTTTCGCAATTCTGCTGCTCCAAACGCTTAACCAGAATGGCCTAGGGAAAAAATACACATACCGTTGTAATCGGGCGAGTCTCTACTTCCAGACGCTACAGGAATTTTTGGGTTAGGTCAATCCGTTCGCGAGATATGGGAGTTTGAAGCCAAGAAATGGTTGAGAAGGCAAAAAATTTTTCGCAATTCTGCTGCTCCAAACGCTTAACCAGAATGGCCTAGGGAAAAAATACAAATACCGCTGTAATCGGGCGAGGTTCTACTTTCAGATGCAAATGGAATTTTTGGGTTAGGACAATCCGTTCGCGAGATATGGGAGTTTGAAGCCAAGAAATGGTTGAGAAGGCAAAAAATTTTTCGCAATTCTGCTGCTCCAAACGCTTAACCAGAATGGCCTAGGGAAAAAATACACATACCGTTGTAATCGGGCGAGTTTCTACTTTCAGATGCAATAGGAATTTTTGGGTTAGGTCAATCCGTTCGCGAGATATGGGAGTTTGATGCCAAGAAATGGTTGAGAAGGCAAAAAATTTTTCGCAATTCTGCTGCTCCAAACGCTTAACCAGAATGGCCTAGGGAAAAAATACACATACCGTTGTAATCGGGCGAGTCTCTACTTCCAGGCGCTACAGGAATTTTTGGGTTAGGTCAATCCGTTCGCGAGATATGGGAGTTTGAAGCCAAGAAATGGTTGAGATGCCAAAAAATTTTTCGCAATTCTGCTGCTCCAAAGGCTTAACCAGAATGGCCTAGGGAAAAAATACACATACCGTTGTAATCGGGCGAGTCTCTACTTCCAGATGCAATAGGAATTTTTGGGTTAGGTCAATCCGTTCGCGAGATATGGGAGTTTGAAGCCAAGAAATGGTTGAGAATGCAAAAAATTTTTCGCAATTCTGCTGCTCCAAACGCTTAACCAGAATGGCCTAGGGAAAAAATACACATACCGTTGTAATCGGGCGCGTTTCTACTTTCAGATGCAACAGGAATTTTTGGGTTAGGTCAATCCGTTCGCGAGATATGGGAGTTTGAAGCCAAGAAATGGTTGAGAAGGCAAAAAATTTTTCGCACTTCTGCTGCTCCAAACGCTTAACCAGAATGGCCTAGGGAAAAAATACACATACCGTTGTAATCGGGCGAGTTTCTACTTTCAGATGCAATAGGAATTTTTGGGTTAGGTCAATCCGTTCGCGAGATATGGGAGTTTGAATCTAAGAAATGGTTGAGAAGGCAAAAAATTTTTCGCAATTCTGATGCTCCAAACGCTTAAACAGAATGGCCTAGGGAAAAAATACAGATACCGTTATAATCGGGCGAGTTTCTACTTTCAGATGCAACAGGAGTTTTTGGGTTAGGTCAATCCGTTCGCGAGATATGGGAGTTTGAAGCTAAGAAATGGTTGAGAAGACAACAAATCTTTCGCACTTCTGCTGCTCCAAACGCTTAACCAGAATGGCGTAGGGAAAAAATACACATACCGTTGTAATCGGGCGAGTTTCTACTTTCAGATGCAATAGGAATTTTTGGGTTAGGTCAATCCGTTCGCGAGATATGGGAGTTTGAAGCCAAGAAATGGTTGAGAAGGCAAAAAATTTTTCGCAATTCTGCTGCTCCAAACGCTTAACCAGAATGGCCTAGGGAAAAAATAAACATACCGTTGTAATCGGGCGAATTTCTACTTTCAGATGCAATAGGAATTTTTGGGTTAAGTCAATCCGTTCGCGAGATACGGGGGTTTGAAGCCAAGAAATGGTTGAGAAGGCAAAAAATTTTTCGCAATTCTGCTGATCCAAACGCTTAACCAGAATGGTCTAGGGAAACAATACACATACGGTTGTAATCGGGCGAGTTTCTACTTTCAGATGCAATAGGAATTTTTGGGTTAGGTCAACCCGTTCGCGAGATATGGGAGTTTGAAGCCAAGAAATGGTTGAGAAGGCAAAAAATTTTTGGCAATTCTGCTGCTCCAAACGCTTAAGCAGAATGGCCTAGGGAAAAAATACACATACCGTTGTAATCGGGCGAGTTTCGACTTTCAGATGCAATAGGAATGTTTGGGTTAGGTCAATCCGTTCGCGAGATATGGGAGTTTGAAGCCAAGAAATGGTTGAGAAGGCAACATATTTTTCGCAATTCTGCTGCTCCAAACGCTTAACCAGAATGGCCTAGGGAAAAAATACACATACCGTTGTAATCGGGCGAGTTTCTACTTTCAGATGCAATAGGAATTTTTGGGATAGGTCAATCCGTTCGCGAGATATGGGAGTTTGAAGCCAAGAAATGGTTGAGAAGGCAAAAAATTTTTCGCAATTCTGCTGCTCCAAACGCTTAAACAGAATGGCCAAGGGAAAAAATACACATACCGCTGTAATCGGGCGAGGTTCTACTTTCAGATGCAATTGGAATTTTTGGGTTAGGTCAATCCGTTCGCGACATATGGGAGTTTGAAGCCAAGAAATGGTTGAGAAGGCAAAAAATTTTTCGCAATTCTGCTGCTCCAAACGCTTAACCAGAATGGCCTAGGGAAAGAATACACATACCGTTGTAATCGGGCGAGTTTCTACTTTCAGATGCAACAGGAATTTTTGGGTTAGGTCAATCCGTTCGCGAGATATGGGAGTTTGAAGCTAAGAAATGGTTGAGAAGACAACAAATCTTTCGCACTTCTGCTGCTCCAAACGCTTAACCAGAATGGCCTAGGGAAAAAATACACATACCGTTGTAATCGGGCGAGTTTCGACTTTCAGATGCAATAGGAATTTTTGGGTTAGGTCAATCCGTTCGCGAGATATGGGAGTTTGAAGCCAAGAAATGGTTGAGAAGGCAAAAAATTTTTCGCAATTCTGCTGCTCCAAACGCTTAACCAGAATGGCCTAGGGAAAAAATACACATACCGCTGTAATTGGGCGAGGTTCCACTTTCAGATGCAATTGGAATTTTTGGGTTAGGTCAATCCGTTCGCGAGATATGGGAGTTTGAAGCCAAGAAATGGTTGAGAAGGCAAAAAATTTTTCGCAATTCTGCTGCTCCAAACGCTTAACCAGAATGGCCTAGGGAAAAATACACATACCGTTGTAATCGGGCGAGGTTCTACTTTCAGATGCAATAGGAATTTTTGGGTTAGGTCAATCCGTTCGCGAGATATGGGAGTTTGAAGCCAAGAAATGGTTGAGAAGGCAAACAATTTTTCGCAATTCTGCTGCTCCAAACGCTTAACCAGAATGGCCTAGGGAAAAAATAAACATACCGTTGTAATCGGGCGAGTTTCTACTTTCAGATGCAATAGGAATTTTTGGGTTAGGTCAATCCGTTCGCGAGATACGGTAGTTTGAAGCCAAGAAATGGTTGAGAAGGCAAAAAATTTTTCGCATTTCTGCTGATCCAAACGCTTAACCAGAATGGTCTTGGGAAACAATACACATACCGTTGTAATCGGGCGAGTTTCTACTTTCAGATGCAATAGGAATTTTTGGGTAAGGTCAACCCGTTCGCGAGATATGGGAGTTTGAAGCCAAGAAATGGTTGAGAAGGCAAAAAATTTTTCGCAATTCTGCTGCTCCAAACGCTTAAACAGAATGGCCTAGGGAAAAAATACAGATACCGTTGTAATCGGGCGAGTTTCTACTTTCAGATGCAACAGGAATTTTTGGGTTAGGTCAATCCGTTCGCGAGATATGGGAGTTTGAAGCCAAGAAATGGTTGAGAAGGCAAAAAATTTTTCGCATTTCTGCTGCTCCAAACGCTTAACCAGAATGGCCTAGGGAAAAAATACACATACCGTTGTAATCGGGCGAGTTTCTACTTTCAGATGCAATAGGAATTTTTGGGTTAGGTCAATCCGTTCGCGAGATATGGGAGTTTGAAGCCAAGAAATGGTTGAGAAGGCAAAAAATTTTTCGCAATTCTGCTGCTCCAAACGCTTAACCAGAATGGCCTAGGGAAAAAATACACATACCGTTGTAATCGGGCGAGTTTCTACTTTCAGATGCAACAGGAATTTTTGGGTTAGGTCAATCCGTTCGCGAGATATGAAAGTTTGAAGCTAAGAAATGGTAGAGAAGACAACAAATCTTTCGCACTTCTGCTGCTCCAAACGCTTAACCAGAATGGCCTAGGGAAAAAATACACATACCGTTGTAATCGGGCGAGTTTCGACTTTCAGATGCAATAAGAATTTTTGGGTTAGGTCAATCCGTTCGCGAGATATGGGAGTTTGAAGCCAAGAAATGGTTGAGAAGGCAAAAAATTTTTCGCAATTCTGCTGCTCCAAACGCTTAAACAGAATGGCCTAGGGAAAAAATACACAAACCGTTGTAATCGGGCGAGTTTCGACTTTCAGATGCAATAGGAATTTTTGGGTTAGGTCAATCCGTTCGCGAGATATGGGAGTTTGAAGCCAAGAAATGGTTGAGAAGGCAACATATTTTTCGCAATTCTGCTGCTCCAAACGCTTAACCAGAATGGCCTAGGGAAAAAATACACATACCGTTGTAATCGGGCGAGTTTCGACTTTCAGATGCAATAGGAATTTTTGGGTTAGGTCAATCCGGTCGCGAGATATGGGAGTTTGAAGCCAAGAAATGGTTGAGAAGGCAACATATTTTTCGCAATTCTGCTGCTCCAAACGCTTAACCAGAATGGCCTGGGGAAAAAATACACATACCGTTGTAATCGGGCGACATTCTACTTTCAGATGCAATAGGAATTTTTGGGTTAGGTCAATCCGTTCGCGAGATATGGGAGATTGAAGCCAAGAAATGGTTGAGAAGGCAACAAATTTTTCGCAATTCTGCTGCTCCAAACGCTTAACCAGAATGGCCTAGGGAAAAAATACACATACCTTTGTAATCGGGCGAGTTTCTACTTTCAGATGCAACAGGAATTTTTGGGTTAGGTCAATCCGTTCGCGAGATATGGGAGTTTGAAGCCAAGAAATGGTTGAGAAGGCAAAAAATTTTTCGCATTTCTGCTGCTCCAAACGCTTAACCAGAATGGCCTAGGGAAAAAATACACATACCGTTGTAATTGGGCGAGTTTCTACTTTCAGATGCAATAGGAATTTTTGGGTTAGGTCAATCCGTTCGCGAGATATGGGAGTTTGAAGCCAAGAAATGGTTGAGAAGGCAAACAATTTTTCGCAATTCTGCTGCTCCAAACGCTTAACCAGAATGGCCTAGGGAAAAAATACACATACCGTTGTAATCGGGCGAGTTTCTACTTTCAGATGGAATAGGAATTTTTGGGTTAGGTCAATCCGTTCGCGAGATATGGGAGTTTGAAGCCAAGAAATGGTTGAGAAGGCAAAAAATTTTTCGCAATTCTGCTGCTCCAAACGCTTAAACAGAGTGGCCAAGGGAAAAAATACACATACCGCTGTAATCGGGCGAGGTTCTACTTTCAGATGCAATTGGAATTTTTGGGTTAGGTCAATCCGTTCGCGACATATGGGAGTTTGAAGCCAAGAAATTGTTGAGAAGGCAAAAAATTTTTGGCAATTCTGCTGCTCCAAACGCTTAACCAGAATGGCCTAAGGAAAAAATACACATACCGTTGTAATCGGGCGAGTTTCTACTTTCAGATGCAATAGGAATTTTTGGGTTAGGTCAATCCGTTCGCGAGATATGGGAGTTTGAAGCCAAGAAATGGTTGAGAATGCAAAAAATTTTTCGCAATTACGCTGCTCCAAACGCTTAACCAGAATGGCCTAGGGAAAAAATGCACATACCGTTGTAATCGGGCGAATTTCTACTTTCAGATGCAACAGGAATTTTTGGGTTAGGTCAATCCGTTCGCGAGATATGGGAGTTTGAAGCCAAGAAAATGGTTGAGAAGGCAAAAAATTTTTCGCATTTCTGCTGCTCCAAACGCTTAACCAGAATGGCCTAGGGAAAAAATACACATACCGTTGTAATCGGGCGAGTTTCTACTTTCAGATGCAACAGGAATTTTTGGGTTAGGTCAATCCGTTCGCGAGATATGGGAGTTTGAAGCCAAGAAATGGTTGAGAAGGCAAACAATTTTTCGCAATTCTGCTGCTCCAAACGCTTAACCAGAATGGCCTAGGGAAAAAATACACATACCGTTGTAATCGGGCGAGTTTCTACTTTCAGATGCAATAGGAATTTTTGGGTTAGGTCAATCCGTTCGCGAGATATGGGAGTTTGAAGACAAGAAATGGTTGAGAAGGCAAAAAATTTTTCGCAATTCTGCTGCTCCAAACGCTTAAACAGTATGGCCTAGGGAAAAAATACACATACCGTTGTAATCGGGCGAGTTTCGACTTTCAGATGCAATAGGAATTTTTGGGTTAGGTCAATACGTTCGCGAGGTATGGGAGTTTGAAGCCAAGAAATGGTTGAGAAGGCAACATATTTTTCGCAATTCTGCTGCTCCAAACGCCTAACCAGAATGGCCTAGGGAAAAAATACACATACGGTTGTAATCGGGCGAGTTTCTACTTTCAGATGCAATAGGAATTTTTGGGTTAGGTCAATCCGTTCGCGAGATATGGGAGTTTGAAGCCAAGAAATGGTTGAGAAGGTAAAAAATTTTTCGCAATTCTGCTGCTCCAAACGCTTAAACAGAATGGCCTAGGGAAAAAATACACATGCCTTTGTAATCGGGCGAGTTTCGACTTTCAGATGCAATAGGAATTTTTGGGTTAGGTCAATCCGTTCGCGAGATATGGGAGTTTGAAGCCAAGAAATGTTTGAGAAGGCAACATATTTTTCGCAATTTTGCTGCTCCAAACGCTTAACCAGAACGGCCTAGGGAAAAAATTCACATACCGTTTTAATCGGGCGAGTTTCGACTTTCAGATGCAATAGGAATTTTTGGGTTAGGTCAATCCGTTCGCGAGATATGGGAGTTTGATGCCAAGAAATGGTTGAGAAGGCAAAAAATTTTTCGCAATTCTGCTGCTCCAAACGCTTAACCAGAATGGCCTAGGGAAAAAATACACATACCGTTGTAATCGGGCGAGTCTCTACTTCCAGGCGCTACAGGAATTTTTGGGTTAGGTCAATCCGTTCGCGAGATATGGGAGTTTGAAGCCAAGAAATGGTTGAGAAGCCAAAAAATTTTTCGCAATTCTGCTGCTCCAAAGGCTTAACCAGAATGGCCTAGGGAAAAAATACACATACCGTTGTAATCGGGCGAGTCTCTACTTCCAGATGCAATAGGAATTTTTGGGTTAGGTCAATCCGTTCGCGAGATATGGGAGTTTGAAGCCAAGAAATGGTTGAGAATGCAAAAAATTTTTCGCAATTCTGCTGCTCCAAACGCTTAACCAGAATGGCCTAGGGAAAAAATACACATACCGTTGTAATCGGGCGCGTTTCTACTTTCAGATGCAACAGGAATTTTTGGGTTAGGTCAATCCGTTCGCGAGATATGGGAGTTTGAAGCCAAGAAATGGTTGAGAAGGCAAAAAATTTTTCGCACTTCTGCTGCTCCAAACGCTTAACCAGAATGGCCTAGGGAAAAAATACACATACCGTTGTAATCGGGCGAGTTTCTACTTTCAGATGCAATAGGAATTTTTGGGTTAGGTCAATCCGTTCGCGAGATATGGGAGTTTGAATCTAAGAAATGGTTGAGAAGGCAAAAAATTTTTCGCAATTCTGATGCTCCAAACGCTTAAACAGAATGGCCTAGGGAAAAAATACAGATACCGTTATAATCGGGCGAGTTTCTACTTTCAGATGCAACAGGAGTTTTTGGGTTAGGTCAATCCGTTCGCGAGATATGGGAGTTTGAAGCTAAGAAATGGTTGAGAAGACAACAAATCTTTCGCACTTCTGCTGCTCCAAACGCTTAACCAGAATGGCGTAGGGAAAAAATACACATACCGTTGTAATCGGGCGAGTTTCTACTTTCAGATGCAATAGGAATTTTTGGGTTAGGTCAATCCGTTCGCGAGATATGGGAGTTTGAAGCCAAGAAATGGTTGAGAAGGCAAAAAATTTTTCGCAATTCTGCTGCTCCAAACGCTTAACCAGAATGGCCTAGGGAAAAAATAAACATACCGTTGTAATCGGGCGAATTTCTACTTTCAGATGCAATAGGAATTTTTGGGTTAAGTCAATCCGTTCGCGAGATACGGGGGTTTGAAGCCAAGAAATGGTTGAGAAGGCAAAAAATTTTTCGCAATTCTGCTGATCCAAACGCTTAACCAGAATGGTCTAGGGAAACAATACACATACGGTTGTAATCGGGCGAGTTTCTACTTTCAGATGCAATAGGAATTTTTGGGTTAGGTCAACCCGTTCGCGTGATATGGGAGTTTGAAGCCAAGAAATGGTTGAGAAGGCAAAAAATTTTTGGCAATTCTGCTGCTCCAAACGCTTAAGCAGAATGGCCTAGGGAAAAAATACACATACCGTTGTAATCGGGCGAGTTTCGACTTTCAGATGCAATAGGAATGTTTGGGTTAGGTCAATCCGTTCGCGAGATATGGGAGTTTGAAGCCAAGAAATGGTTGAGAAGGCAACATATTTTTCGCAATTCTGCTGCTCCAAACGCTTAACCAGAATGGCCTAGGGAAAAAATACACATACCGTTGTAATCGGGCGAGTTTCTACTTTCAGATGCAATAGGAATTTTTGGGATAGGTCAATCCGTTCGCGAGATATGGGAGTTTGAAGCCAAGAAATGGTTGAGAAGGCAAAAAATTTTTCGCAATTCTGCTGCTCCAAACGCTTAAACAGAATGGCCAAGGGAAAAAATACACATACCGCTGTAATCGGGCGAGGTTCTACTTTCAGATGCAATTGGAATTTTTGGGTTAGGTCAATCCGTTCGCGACATATGGGAGTTTGAAGCCAAGAAATGGTTGAGAAGGCAAAAAATTTTTCGCAATTCTGCTGCTCCAAACGCTTAACCAGAATGGCCTAGGGAAAGAATACACATACCGTTGTAATCGGGCGAGTTTCTACTTTCAGATGCAACAGGAATTTTTGGGTTAGGTCAATCCGTTCGCGAGATATGGGAGTTTGAAGCTAAGAAATGGTTGAGAAGACAACAAATCTTTCGCACTTCTGCTGCTCCAAACGCTTAACCAGAATGGCCTAGGGAAAAAATACACATACCGTTGTAATCGGGCGAGTTTCGACTTTCAGATGCAATAGGAATTTTTGGGTTAGGTCAATCCGTTCGCGAGATATGGGAGTTTGAAGCCAAGAAATGGTTGAGAAGGCAAAAAATTTTTCGCAATTCTGCTGCTCCAAACGCTTAACCAGAATGGCCTAGGGAAAAAATACACATACCGCTGTAATTGGGCGAGGTTCCACTTTCAGATGCAATTGGAATTTTTGGGTTAGGTCAATCCGTTCGCGAGATATGGGAGTTTGAAGCCAAGAAATGGTTGAGAAGGCAAAAAATTTTTCGCAATTCTGCTGCTCCAAACGCTTAACCAGAATGGCCTAGGGAAAAATACACATACCGTTGTAATCGGGCGAGGTTCTACTTTCAGATGCAATAGGAATTTTTGGGTTAGGTCAATCCGTTCGCGAGATATGGGAGTTTGAAGCCAAGAAATGGTTGAGAAGGCAAAAAATTTTTCGCAATTCTGCTGCTCCAAACGCTTAACCAGAATGGCCTAGGGAAAAAATAAACATACCGTTGTAATCGGGCGAGTTTCTACTTTCAGATGCAATAGGAATTTTTGGGTTAGGTCAATCCGTTCGCGAGATACGGTAGTTTGAAGCCAAGAAATGGTTGAGAAGGCAAAAAATTTTTCGCATTTCTGCTGATCCAAACGCTTAACCAGAATGGTCTTGGGAAACAATACACATACCGTTGTAATCGGGCGAGTTTCTACTTTCAGATGCAATAGGAATTTTTGGGTAAGGTCAACCCGTTCGCGAGATATGGGAGTTTGAAGCCAAGAAATGGTTGAGAAGGCAAAAAATTTTTCGCAATTCTGCTGCTCCAAACGCTTAAACAGAATGGCCTAGGGAAAAAATACAGATACCGTTGTAATCGGGCGAGTTTCTACTTTCAGATGCAACAGGAATTTTTGGGTTAGGTCAATCCGTTCGCGAGATATGGGAGTTTGAAGCCAAGAAATGGTTGAGAAGGCAAAAAATTTTTCGCATTTCTGCTGCTCCAAACGCTTAACCAGAATGGCCTAGGGAAAAAATACATATACCGTTGTAATCGGGCGAGTTTCTACTTTCAGATGCAATAGGAATTTTTGGGTTAGGTCAATCCGTTCGCGAGATATGGGAGTTTGAAGCCAAGAAATGGTTGAGAAGGCAAAAAATTTTTCGCAATTCTGCTGCTCCAAACGCTTAACCAGAATGGCCTAGGGAAAAAATACACATACCGTTGTAATCGGGCGAGTTTCTACTTTCAGATGCAACAGGAATTTTTGGGTTAGGTCAATCCGTTCGCGAGATATGAAAGTTTGAAGCTAAGAAATGGTTGAGAAGACAACAAATCTTTCGCACTTCTGCTGCTCCAAACGCTTAACCAGAATGGCCTAGGGAAAAAATACACATACCGTTGTAATCGGGCGAGTTTCGACTTTCAGATGCAATAAGAATTTTTGGGTTAGGTCAATCCGTTCGCGAGATATGGGAGTTTGAAGCCAAGAAATGGTTGAGAAGGCAAAAAATTTTTCGCAATTCTGCTGCTCCAAACGCTTAAACAGAATGGCCTAGGGAAAAAATACACAAACCGTTGTAATCGGGCGAGTTTCGACTTTCAGATTCAATAGGAATTTTTGGGTTAGGTCAATCCGTTCGCGAGATATGGGAGTTTGAAGCCAAGAAATGGTTGAGAAGGCAACATATTTTTCGCAATTCTGCTGCTCCAAACGCTTAACCAGAATGGCCTAGGGAAAAAATACACATACCGTTGTAATCGGGCGAGTTTCGACTTTCAGATGCAATAGGAATTTTTGGGTTAGGTCAATCCGGTCGCGAGATATGGGAGTTTGAAGCCAAGAAATGGTTGAGAAGGCAACATATTTTTCGCAATTCTGCTGCTCCAAACGCTTAACCAGAATGGCCTGGGGAAAAAATACACATACCGTTGTAATCGGGCGACATTCTACTTTCAGATGCAATAGGAATTTTTGGGTTAGGTCAATCCGTTCGCGAGATATGGGAGATTGAAGCCAAGAAATGGTTGAGAAGGCAACAAATTTTTCGCAATTCTGCTGCTCCAAACGCTTAACCAGAATGGCCTAGGGAAAAAATACACATACCTTTGTAATCGGGCGAGTTTCTACTTTCAGATGCAACAGGAATTTTTGGGTTAGGTCAATCCGTTCGCGAGATATGGGAGTTTGAAGCCAAGAAATGGTTGAGAAGGCAAAAAATTTTTCGCATTTCTGCTGCTCCAAACGCTTAACCAGAATGGCCTAGGGAAAAAATACACATACCGTTGTAATTGGGCGAGTTTCTACTTTCAGATGCAATAGGAATTTTTGGGTTAGGTCAATCCGTTCGCGAGATATGGGAGTTTAAAGCCAAGAAATGGTTGAGAAGGCAAACAATTTTTCGCAATTCTGCTGCTCCAAACGCTTAACCAGAATGGCCTAGGGAAAAAATACACATACCGTTGTAATCGGGCGAGTTTCTACTTTCAGATGGAATAGGAATTTTTGGGTTAGGTCAATCCGTTCGCGAGATATGGGAGTTTGAAGCCAAGAAATGGTTGAGAAGGCAAAAAATTTTTCGCAATTCTGCTGCTCCAAACGCTTAAACAGAGTGGCCAAGGGAAAAAATACACATACCGCTGTAATCGGGCGAGGTTCTACTTTCAGATGCAATTGGAATTTTTGGGTTAGGTCAATCCGTTCGCGACATATGGGAGTTTGAAGCCAAGAAATTGTTGAGAAGGCAAAAAATTTTTGGCAATTCTGCTGCTCCAAACGCTTAACCAGAATGGCCTAAGGAAAAAATACACATACCGTTGTAATCGGGCGAGTTTCTACTTTCAGATGCAATAGGAATTTTTGGGTTAGGTCAATCCGTTCGCGAGATATGGGAGTTTGAAGCCAAGAAATGGT